>NC_065579.1:74576773-74904280 GCF_024542745.1 Macaca thibetana thibetana | reverse complement strand
GCTCGATAGAGCAGAGATCCCAAACTCCATCTTTTCTCCTTTCTTGAGCAGGGTTCTTGAGAAATAGATGATGGAGGTTCCTCCAGCAAATGTTCCCTCTGTGTTCCTCATCAGCGTGGCTGCCACACACCTCCTTCTAGTCACAGGCCTCTGCCCTGACGGTCGTGAGACTCCCTTCTGGGTTCTCTCTTAACCCCTAGAGCTGAGAGGGCCCCAGGTGTGAATTCCTTTTCTTCTAGGGCCCAGCTGGTGTCCCCTGCCACTCCTATCCCAGTATTTTCAAAGTGGTAGATACCTCAGTATCTTTCTACCACTTTCAAAGTGGTAGTACCTCAGTCCACTGAGAAGGCAGAGCCACTTGTCCCATTTGGCTCACTCTTCATTCTTTCCACTAAAACTCCATCCTCAAACCAGTGGCCTTAAGGTACCATTTTGACCTCCATGTGCCCTCCATGGGTGACCACCTTTGAGTGTGAGCTCAGTTTGTGATGGATATATTGTATTTTAGTGTTACTTGATAAACACTGACTTAATCATTTCTTTGTATTTGGCAAAATTCCTTCATTCTCTTTAGCTCATTTTAACTTTAGAATAACTTTAGTTCAACTCTGAGAGGCAAGCAGGCTGCCTTTATTCTTATTTCTACTTGATAGGAAAAGAAATCAAAGGCTAAAAAATCTTAGTGGCCTTGTTCAATGTCAGAAAAATTGTAAACGATGAAGTCATTTTCAGTCATGTGCTCTTCTAAAACACAGTTCTTTTGCTTCTCTTCATTTGTATTTCATGTATTTTGATCTGTTTTTACTAATTTGACACGTCACTTGAGGGCCAGCTCATGCCATAAATATCTGAATCCTTTAAAACACAAACAGTTCAACTTAACCATACATTTGTTGGATATAAAGAGTAGTAGTTTCCTCATTTAGTGAGAGTCTTTATGTATTAGACTCCCTGTTGAATGTTTTCCATAAGTTTCCCCTCATTCTCATCATACCTCTGCTGGGTAGATTTTATCAATACTTTGGTACCATTAATATGCATTGGGATAAATTGGGAATCTTATTAAAATGTTAATCCTGATGCAGTAGGTCTGGGCAGGGCCCAGGTTTCTGCATTAGCAACAAGGTTCCCAGGTGAGTTGGATGGTCATGGGTGCAGTCTGAGTAGCATGCTGTTTATAGGTGAAGAGACTTTGGCTCTAAGAGATTAGGTAATAACACAACTGGAAGTGGTAAAGCCTTCTTCAGACGCCGATCTTGCTCCCTGGCGAGTTGCCTTCCAAGTGCAGTAAGACAGATACGTTCAAAGCGATCTCTGGGATATACTTTAATGTGGAATTTACTCTAATGGAGTGTAATGGGAGGAACTTAGGTAGGAAGTGTGATTTGAGTCAGACCTCAAAAGACTGGTAAGACTTTGGCTGACGAAGATGGGACCAAAGGACTTTTTGGATAGCAAGAACAAAAAGGGAACAAGGACATAGAATGCAGTTTACAGAACATCTTCTGGGAATGGTGAGCTGGTGACTGTAGCTGATGCCTGGGGAAAGGTGTGCTGTAGCTTTAAAGGGAGGCTGAGATTGGATGGGAGAGCAGAGTAGACCGGGAAATCACTGAGAGATTTAGAGGAGTGTGTCTGTGATAGCACATTGTAGGTGCTCAGGAAATGTGCATTGATTGATTGAATGTAATCTAGTTATTAGTCATCTGTTGCCCATGTTGCACCATTGACATCTCCACAGAATTCTGTGACCTGGCTAAAGGCCACAGAATTACTCCAACATGACCTTTACTGTTGTTTATATAGAGCTTTAATAGTTTCTTTGCCTGTGGCAATATAGGATATATTACTTTTCCCCCCCCTTTCCAAATTTTTTTTGGGCTAAGAAAATGCTGCTTTTGCGCAGACTAGTAATACATGTTCTTCTTAAAAAAGGAAAGCATTGTTCCTTCAGTAGCAACTTGTAATGGGAAAACTGGAACAAAGACAAAACGCAGTTCTGGTCTGAATGGAGACCGGTTTTTCTTTGTGTGAATAACCAGCATTCCAGTCAGGTTGTCACAGTGATGCTGAGATTATAACTGCTCATGCCAGCAGTCAGAGAACGTTGCCCAATTAGTTATTCTCAGCTGCTAGGTTACCTTGACAGTGGCTCAAAAAGCAGGTTTTGAGTTCAAAGGCATTCAAAAAAGAGCAGTGGAGGACTTGCAATTCTGTTGCCCTCAGTGGGGTGCAGAGACTACAAGCTCCAGCATGCGCTGGTTTAGGCCATGTAGGTGTAGTCAGCCTTGTGAAAAAGTAGGCACCTTGTAAAAATTCTGGTCTTTCCCATCATTCTGGCTGATGGTCTTTCATCAGCCAGCTTTGGAAGGGATTTTACTGTTTCTGGGGCCTTCAGATATTGCATGTGGGAGACAGTGAGGAGAATGTATATTTTGGCATTGGAGGCTCTTGTAGCCTTGCTTTTTTTCCTCTCGTGAGATATCTACTTCACAGGATTGATGCAGAGATGAAATAAAATAACCTTTGCAAAATACCCTGCATAATGTCTGGGGCATGGGGAGATATTCAGTGTGAAGCAGTTCTTCTCAAATATTGTTTCTAAAGTTACAAAGCATTATACAACATGATTATTATCATCAGTTTTTGGTCTTTTCTATTCTTTCAGTCAGAATAGGGTAGGATAGGATATGGTAACAAACTCTCTTAGAGGCTTTATATAACGAAAGTTTATTTCTTGACCATGCCACATGCCCAGAGTGGGTCAGTAGAGGACTCTATTCATCAGTTACCCAAGTACCAGACTAACGTAGGCATCAGGTCCACATATGCTTCCACAGTCATCACAATGATTTGAACTGTCAGTCACATATTCCATCTGGAAGTGGAACATCACTTCCATGCACACTTCATTAGCCAAAGTAAATCATGTGGCCCCATCCAGCTTCAAGAGGGAGAGGGAAGTGCCATCCTATAACATGCCAGCAGGAGGAGAAATAGAACATTTATTCAGGCTGGGCGAGGTGGCTCATACCTGTAATCCCAGCACTTTGGGAGGCCGAGGTGGGTGGATCACCTGAGGTCAGGAGTTCGAGACCAGCCTGGCCAACATGGCGAAATCCTGTCTTTACTAACAGTACAAAAATTAGCTGGGCATGGTGGCATACGCCTGTAATCCTAGCTACTCTGGAGGCTGAGGTAGGAAAATTGCTCGAGCCTAGGAGACAGAAGTTACAGTGAGCCAAGATCGTGCCACTGCACTCCAGCCTGGCTGACAGAGCGAGATTGTCTCCAAAAAAAAAAAAAAAAAAAAAAAATTTCCAACAACCATAGTGACTGTCACCTCTACCAAAGATCGAAAGGCTGATGGAGAAGAGTACTTTAAAGAAGGAATGTTAGTTAAACATAAATGAATAAAAATATCTGAACAGTAAACTTCAAGGTAAATCAATTAGATTTCAGCTGCATCAAACAGAAAACTCCAAATATTAGTGGGTTAAGGAAGATAGAAGTTTGTTTCTCTTTCAAGATAAAGAAGTTCAGACATAGGCAGCTTAGTGGTAGCATGGTAGTTCCATGGTCATCAAAACCATAGGATCATTTTATTGTTCTGCTATAACAATCTTAGCATAAGGCTTCCATTCTTAAATTCACCTCAGGATCAAAAATGACTGTAGTGTTCTAGCCATTACATCTACATTCCAGGCAGCATGAAGGAGGAGGGAGGAAGGCAGAAGAAGGCTTCTCCCAGCTAGCTAAGTCAGCTCCATTTGGGCAGCCCTTCTGAATGCCCCACACAGTAATTCTGCTTACATACCAGAATTTAGTCATGTATTCATTCCTAGCTTCAGTGGGGCAAGGGCATGTAGATTTTGAGCTGGGTGCATTGCCTCCCAAATAAAATTGGAATTTTTGTTAAGGAGCAAGGGGAGAATGAATATTGGGTGGCGTTGATCCATCTCTGTTACAGTAACTTAAGATGCAAGCTTTAGTTAAGTAGGAATGACAGAGAAAAGATTGTTCTATACACTGTCATTTTCCATTCTATGCTCTGCAGAATGTCAGCACTTACAGGAGACACAAAGTTTCTTTAAAGCGTGTTCTGTGGCCAGACAAGTTAGGAAAATGTGAAAAGTTTTGCCCAGTCTTGGAGATTCACAGGGTACATTAACACATTAAAAGCTTTGAGAGGCCTTGCAGTAAAGAAACCCCTAACCTGCTCATCTTTTTAACCTAGTGTTCCCAAACTTATTTGACAGTGGAAATTCAACACCCAACACCCATGGAAATCTGGAGGGACAAAAGGATTGGCTTTAGCTTCTTGAGTCTGCCAAAAAGCTTTTAGATCCTTGAACAGATGGTATAAAGGCCCCATTCCAAAATATTATCTGCCTTGCAAAACTAATAAGCAAGCATACAAACTTGTATGTCCTTCGTGGTGGCCCAGCCATAGAGATAAAAGCCTTGAAAAAAAAATAGATGCAAATGAAGCCCTGTTATTAACATCTGTATGAGATTTAAAAGAGTTGGTGTTGACCAGCCATCTGTACTATTACTGGTGACACCAAGTGATGGACTAAGATTGGTTTGTACCTCTGCCAGATGACAGGCCCCGGCTCCAGGTAGCTATTCTTGGGCTCCTGGCTATTCCTATATGGCTCTGGGCCATCTCACCCTTCTTTGGAAATGGGAGAGTAACAGATGATCTAGTCAACCAGCCAGTATTTCCCTACTCATAGAAAAGTCCTGGGCCCTTGGCCAAAAGGCATTAAGCCTGCCCTTTTCAGTGTGCACAATTCTTGCCTTCATCAGAGGTTTCCTCTGCAAAGAGGCAAAGAAGGAAGTTCCCTGTATTGTGAAGAGGAGTGGGGACAAGTAGGCAGCTGGTAAAGGGGGCCTCATACTTCTATTAGACTTAGAGTAGGGTTAGGTCCCTTTTACCAGTTTCACCTCTGCCTGTGGTCAACTTCATGGTTGCTTATAGGTATACGAAGAACTGTTGAAAATGCTTTCAAGCAAATAACGTGTCACTGGTCTGTTGTAAGCAGGTGGCAAATGAGTATCTTTGGGGGAATGGTCCTGTTAAGGCTCTTCTTCCAAAATAGAACCTTGAATTGTTTCCTAGTCTTTCTTTCTTAATTATTTAGGTAACCAGCTCTTGTCTTTAAATCCATCTCCTGCAGTTGCTATCTTTTTCTTCATCTTAAGTATCTTCAAAAAGGCAAAAGGTCAAAATATTTGCTAGTCTAGTTCCCATCATTTCCACCTCGTGTTGCCGGAAATACTGGAAAGTTACTCTGTCCTGACAGGTCTGGAAGGATCCCATGTTTGCAAATCTTTGTAAACTGTATGATACATTTTCCCAAACAGCTGTGTAATCTCTGCAACAACCTGATGATGGGAGGGAATGGACCAGGTTGAGCAGAGGGCGGGGGTCGGGGTGGTCATATGCATATTGACCTTTAGAGCAGCTTGCGTGTGTGTGTGTGTGTGTGTGTGTGTGTGTGTGTGTGTGTGTGTTTGACCAAGTTTCGCTTTTGTCGCCCAGGCTGGAGTGCAGAGGCATGATCTCAGCTCACTGAAACCTCTGCCTCCCTGGTTCAAGTGATTCTCCTGCCTCAGCCTCCTGAGTAGCTGGGATTATAGGCATGCATCACCACGCCCAGCTAATTTTTGTATTTTTAGTAGAAATGGGGTTTCACCATGTTGGTCAGGCTGGTCTTGAACTCCTGACCTTGTGATCCACCTGCCTCAGCCTCCCAAAGTTCTGGGATTACAGTCGTGAGCCACTGTGCCCGGCTTGCATGTATGCTTTTTAAAATGACTTTAGGAGAGATAAGAAAAATTACAGGAGGTGGTGGAGATAGCTATCCTTGTCCAATATCTGTCTTGTGGCTTAGTACCCTGAAGAATTTTCTTAACCTGCCTTATGGAGTTGTTGTGCCTTTCTCTGACTCTGAATGTGTTAGAAAACAGTCTCTGAACACACAGTTGGGGCTTGTGCATTCCTTGTGTGCACAAGCAGGTTTGTAGTCGTGACTCGGGAATTTCAGGTCAAGAAGCATGAGAAGGGCTGGCCAGTGAATCCCAGCAGCTGACAAAGGATTAAAATAGCTGTGCTATGCACCAAAATCAGAAAAAATATTCAAGTCACTGTTACAAGAAGTCCTTGGATTGTTCTCTTTTTAGTTTTATATTCTTAGTTGTATATACTTATTTATGCAATGTAAGCTAGTAGACAATAATCAATTTATGTAGAATTCTTTGTTTTCATCTGTAAGGAAATAATTTTGAACTGAGCTAGTTGTGAGTATGAATATGCTAAGTCTGTGAACCGAGAAAAATATATTTTGAAAATATTATGTATCTTTTATGCTGATATATATGCATGTGGCCTACTAAATATACTGTCAAACTGGCCATGTGCACTAAATCTTCTTACATCAGTTCTGGAAATGAATGAAATCGATTTCTTAACCCACCTACCTAGATTTTGCAAAAGAACAGCAGGGCCTGCCCATCCTATCTACTGTCCCTGTTTCCTTCCTTTCCAGGCCCACTTTTTGAAAGGCAATGGGTGATTCTGTTGGTTTACCAAAGGGTTAAATTGAACAGAGGTAAAAACAAGAAGTCAAAAGACATAGGTCTTGATTTAACTCTGCCAGTAACTAGGATAAGACCTCAGATAAATCACCTAAATTCTCTTGCTGGAGAAACCTGTAATTGCACAAATGTATAGAGCCTGTCTGGGCCTCTCTTTGCTCTTCTGTAAAATGGGTAGAGATATTTTGTTGATATGATCTCAGAAATCCTCACTGCAAATGTCGCAGACCTTACTGCATTGTGGCTATCGGTGGTAGAACTGGTGATGTGAGGACTTGCTCCATCCAGATAATATTTATTGAGTATCTCCGATGTCCCCGTCACGATCCGAGGTACTAGAGATACTGCAGTGGACAAAACCAATAAAAGTTATTCATTTTTGGAGTAAAGAAGTTATTCTTTCTTGAGTAAAGAATTATTAGCGAACACTTTTTAAGCACTTATGATATGCTAGATATTGCTTTACACATTTTATATATATTAATTATTGTATCAAATAATCCAGCAAAGTGGGTACTACCATTATCACTGTTTTATAGTTGAGGAAACAGTCATAGAAAGATTAAATAACATGCCCAAAGTCATATAGCTAGAAAATGGTGAAGCTGTGATTCGATTCAGGCTTTTGGCTGTAGAGACAGTGGTTTTCACTATTATGCTATACCGCCTCTCACTGTCAATTAACTGGTCAGCTTAAAGTAATTAGCATTCATCCTAGCTAATGGCAAAGTAGGAAAAACAGAAACTAGCTTTCGATGGAAATCTGAGAGCCTGTCTGCTCTTCCTTTCTGGGGCTTCTGACTCTGATAAGAGGCAGGGACAGCAAGCAACCATGGTGTAGACAACGTGTATATTCTCAGCCACCTGGCTCATTGTGTTTGCCTGTCCTGAGGTCACTGCCCATTCTCTGGCTCCATTGTTAACCCACAAGGCCTTCAGCATCCCCGTAACCCCAAGTTAATTTCAGCATTGGCTGTTTGTAGGGAAATGAGTAATAATAGACTTGGATTCAAAATACCTGGATTTGAATCCTGGCTCTACTATGAACCAATGCTGTCATCACCTTGGGAAACTTTTCATAATACCACCAGCAACAGCAATATATCAGTGGCCATTATTTATTAAGCACTGCCATGCATTGTGCTAAATGCTTTATGTATGTTGTTTATGTATGTTGTTTTATGTATGTATGTTGTTTGTATGTATGTTGTTTTGGATTCTCAGAACCATCTTCCACGAGAGGTATTTTTACCTTTACTTTACAGTCTGGTCTTGGCTGCTCTCTCTACCACTCACTTTAATCTTGGGCAAGTTACTTAATTCCTTGAAGCCTTAGTTTTATCATCTGAAAATTGGGGTTAGTAACACCTATTTCTCAGGTTGCTATAAGGATGAAATATGAAAATATATGAAAAGCATTTAGGCCATGGCCTATCCCAATGACAGTGATAATGTCTATTATAGCTTGTTGTACAGCTTAAGGTTTTGTAGCCATTAATCCGAGAAGTGATGTTTCAAATCCAGTTCTAAAAGCTGCCTTTGTGAGGACAGGCTGGGGCTGCAGGGTCTTGAGTGAAGCAGCTGAGCAGGGGCAGGGTGATCTAAAGCAGTGTCACTGCTAGCTGCTGCACATTAGCAGGTGAAATTAAGCAGACTGCAAACCAAACAGGAGGTGAGGAGGCTCCAGTCTCCCTGTCCTGAGAGATGAAAGCCAAACAGGAAGCTACCAGTATCGAGGGTCAGTTCCTGGAGGCTTGGCTGTGACCATGTTTTGATTCTGCCAGGAGCCAGCTGGTCATTGAGGAGCTGGTATTGGTAAGAGGATACCAGTACTAGCCAGGAACAGCTCTATCGGAGCAGATGGAGTCCTGGAGTCAGCCTACACTCAGGACAGCCCTTCCCAAAAGACGATGCTTGACACGGGGAGCTGGGGAGTTACCTAGAACATTCATATGTAGGATGCGACATTGTAAAAATGCAGGCCAAAGGGCATTTTCCCAAATTACAGATGAAAAAAAACTGGAATATGAGGGATCAAAGAACACTAGTAAGGAGTGGAATCCAGACTTGAACACTAATTGTTTTGTACCAGTCCTGTGATAGGTTTGCATAATTTAATTTGTCCTACACTGATGATCAAGTAAGAAAAATCAACAATCAGTATTTTACCTAGCTATATCCATATATATCTCTATCTATCTATCTGTCTGTCTGTCTATCTATCTATCTATCTATCTATCTATCTATCTATCTATCTTTATGTTTTTTACTTGAATTATCTATTCCAGTTGAGATGCCTTCTTTGGGCTGGCAGGTTAATGAAGATACACTTCTGGGCTATATTCCAGATCTCCTGGATCAATACTGTTGGAGCACCTTTTCTTATATGCTGCTTGTCGTTATGATGATCTAATCACTGTGTATGTGTAGTATTTTGTTCATGTCTGCTTCCTTCCTTAGATCGGAAGCATCATGAAGCAGGGGCCATGTACCCCACTGCCTCTACTTTGGACAGTGCATAACACACAGTAGGTGGCTAGGGAGGGTGCCAGGTAGCAGCCAGGGATTAAATAAATCTTACTGTGTAAAGCAAGACCTTTGACTCTGCAAACCTCTACTGCTTTATAAGACGGGAAGTTAAAGTAAAAAATTACCTTTGAGGGACCTTGCCTGGCTGTGAGTGCAGCATAAACTAGAATCCGGGGGTTGTTGAGTCAGCACAGTTTCCTAATGCTGTACTTTCGAAGATGGTGTTGAAAAGCCTGAAGGCTCAAGATAAATGTGGAGAGTTCTCCTACTGTTCCTGTTTTCTTTGTTCTGTTTTGCTTTTGTAAGCATATGCTTGTCAGTTAGGGCTGAAACCAAACAAAACAGCTGCTAAATATGGTTCTAAAAGAAATAACATTTTGGTCTTTTTAAGGCCTGTAAGTTTAGAGTAAGCACAGTCGTTTGGCAGCTGTCAATAGGGAATCCGGGGGTAGCAGTCATTCTGGGAGCACTATCAGCCATCCATATTCTGTTGGGTGTATTTTACCCTGCCAAAGGACTGGTGGCCTCAAGTGAAAGATTCTGTCACAGAACGGCTGTGTCTTTAAGAGGCATTTTGGAGGAGGGCTGTCTAGAGTCTGTGTAGGCCATTTGCTCACGATCCGTGTCAATTTCATTTTAAAAGAAGTGGGGAGGCACTGGGAAGAATTATGTATCATCTTTCATGATGTGAAGGAAATCATCATCCTAGTTATAGATTTAAGTTTGCCTTTTTCAATCTTTGGGATTTAGCCCAGTGGTGTTATTTAGTGTTCTTATAAATCCAGTATCATTCAGAGGACCTGGAGGAATTAAAGCATAACTTAGTGGCAGGGAATATCAAACCCTAGATCTTAAATCTCTCCACTTTGCTGTGAAGCTGGGCTTGAGCCTGCCAATGCTATCTAAATTTCATTAGCTGACAGAAAAAGTATTTATTTCAACATCCCAGGAACCCCCAAAACTTAATGCGCCTTCTCAGTTGTCTTACTAATTTTTAAAGAGACATACATTTGTCCATAAATATCTGATTCTGTTTGCTAAGCATGTGGTGGGTAATATTATTGGTTGAAAAGCAATAGGTTTTCCTTTACTGGCCAGATTAGTTTTATTGGCTTTTTTAGTTGAAAATCTATAAAATGCAGACTGAATTTTACTGTGGCATATTATTTGTTTATTACATGAACTCATTTTCAAAGATGAAAAAGAAAAGGGAGGAAGAAAATGAATATTTATTAAAGTCCTATTACATATCAGGCCCCAAGCTAGTCTAGACGCTCACAGTTCTCATAGTAGCTCCCAAGGGGGGTAATCCTGTCCACATTTTAAAGATGAAGAAACTGAGTTCAAAGCAGTTCTGAAACTGGCTCAAGGTTAGAGAGCTACCAGTTGGTAAATCAAGGGCTGGGAATTACGGTTCCATGAAGCTGATGGGGTAGTGGTTAGGAACTCAAGGTTTGGAGTCTGACCATCTGAGTCAACATCCTAGCTCTGCTGCTCATTAGTGGTGTGACCTTGAGTAAGCATTTAATCCCTCCGTGCCTCAGTTTCCTAATCTGTAAAACAAAGATAATGATAGCATCCACTTGATAAAGCTGTGATAAAATGAGCTATTCATGAAAAATGCTTAGAATTGTTTCTGACACATAAGTCCTCATGAAATGTTCACTATTACTGTAATTTTTATTGTCATGACTAACCAAGTTTGCTTTTATCAGTACTGGCTGAAAAATTACATTTTCTTTCAAGGAATATCCTGCCTTTTGATATGTAGTTATACTTCATTATGAAATAATGTAAACTACTCTACCTTAGAATTAAATTCTCTTCTCAGCCTCCCAGCAAAGGTTAAGATCTGAATAAAGGCATGTGTAGCCAACAGGGATTCTTGACTTTGGTAAATGTCAATGATTTGCTCTTTTCTCCTTGGTGTATGTAACTTTCTTCCATGCTGCTCATCCTGGCTTTAAGAGCAGCTAAGCAAACACAAGAGGGAGAATTAAGTGGATTTCTTATCTCTTAGCTTTCCTGTCTTTGTAACATGATTATTAGGTACAGCATCCTCTCCTTGCTGCACATTCTGTTGGCCACATTCTGACAGCCTGACTTCTCAATGCACGTGAGGCACAGTTTACTACAACAGGCTCTATGGATTTTATTTGGTTAGAGCTGGGAATACTACAGGGGCTTTTACATGTGACAGCTTTGTCCATGTGGGATTGGGGAAAGGAGGATAGAGGGCACAGTCGTAGAACAACTTGTCTAGATTTAAAAGAAATGATGTAAGTTTGCTAGACCTTTGGCTCTACATTCTGATCCCTTTTTTTGTGACTTCCACTGTACATGTCTTGAAGAATTGGGAGTGGGACATCAACCTTATTCGGTAAATAGTTATATCTAGCAGTTATGTATTGGACACCATGCTAAGTGCTGAAAATACCAAGATAAATATGTTACAGTGCCTGCTCTTGAGGCATTTGTAATTCATCAAGGGAGAGAAATGTAAGAGAGGCTAGCACTATGTGAAAATGGTTATCATAGAGCCGTGCACAACATATTGCGGCTGCAGAGAGAGCGGCGGTGGCGCTGATTTGAGAAAGGCTTCAGAAAGGAGGCAGCAAGCTGGGCTTTCAAGGATGGGCTTGCCTCAGAAAGAAAGCAGAAGGAATAATCTTGGCAGATGGGCAGTATGAACCAAGAGCTGAGTGTGGTGTGTTAGGAACATGAGGGACATGTGTTGGTTATAGCACAGAATGATGGAACACGAGGCTGGGAATGGAGGCCAGGCCTAAGAATGACATGACCTGACTTTCAGTTTGAACTGTATCTTGTATTATTTTAAATCATGGAGTGTCATGATTAGAAATGTCTATTTTAGAAAGATCAGTATGGATAATAGCTTAGAAGGCAGAAAGAACTAAAAGCAAATGGTCTCAGAAAAAGATGATGAAGCCTGTTGTGTGAATGGAGTGGAATAGATGGATGTGGTGGACATTTGGAGATAAGATCATTGACACTTAGTGAACAAAATTAGGGGAGTGGTGGACAAGGGTGGAACTTTCGGGGAAGTCTACCTCAAAGGTGTGAGCAGAAGAAATATAGAATCTGTGAGAGAGACTAAGAGGTATGATAGATGGTGGAAGGGATATATTTTTAACAGGAGTGATGATGCTCAGGAGTACAAAAGGGGACAACTAGGACAGGACTGAGAAGCGACCACTACGTGTAAGAAATTGAGGTCATGGTGACCTTTTGGGGAAACTACTTTAGATGTACTCTAGAATGGAGAAAATAGTTGAATGCTTATACTGTTCAAGCTATATCACAATTCTACAAGGATGTAACTAATGATGAAATGCATTTGTGTGAAAGACTATTCACAAACACCCAGCTCTCCAGGCACTTGGATTAGGGGAAAGAAAGAAGAGAGCCTAGTGTCAGTACTGAGGTGTCACTGAGTAATACCTCTGATTTCTATGTCTAGGGTTTCAGAGAGTCCCCTTCTTGCAAATACCGTGACTCTTAATGCTATTTTGCTTTGTTTCTCTCAGGATACTGTAGACTGTAGATGCTTATAGACTTCTCTTAATTCCAAACTGGTCCTCATTTCTAGCCATGATGCTTGTAGTGTATGTTGTGGTATGTCACACAGAGCTCAGTTCTCCACTGCTGGGGCACTCAATTGTCCACCTGCTAGGAGTGTAGGTAGCTAGGGATGACTTTCACCTGAAAAATGTCCTCAGCTGAACAGTGTCACTTCACCTAAGATTGTTACCTCTGGGATGGGTATTGGGGGGCAGCCTACATGCAATGACTAGTCAATGGAGGTGGGATTCAAAGGCCTGATGCTTCCAGGTAGGATAATTCTGAAGGGCTATCCTAGCTCCAGCGCTCTCATGGATCAGAAGAAGTTTTTGTTACCACTACATTTCAGTTCAGCTCTTCCTTCGGCTCAGTCCAGTTCTTCCTTTCCTCTCCGGCAGGTGTTGATTCTGAGGCATACCCCAATAAACTCACACAGTGTAAATCTCAGGGAGTCTCGGAGTTTATTCCTGGGGAACCCATCTGATATGATTCTTTCCAGTTTGGTTGCCCATGCAAGGCCAGTTGCCAGTGGAACTCTTTAGTTCCTCTGAACTTCGCTTCAGAGGCCCTTGGATGTGTCCAGCGAAAACCTTCTCCTAGCAGTTTGAACTAAAGGCTCAGCATTGAGCCTCCTTGGTTTTGATTGGTTGTGACACATACCCAAGAATAGCTTATTCAAGGAGAGAAAAGAGCGTCACAAGTCAGCTGTCTAGATCCTCCTGAGACCTACCTACTAACCCCAGCTCTGAGAAGGTACCCTGAGGTGAGTGACCCCTGGGTGTAGAAGCTGATCCCTGCTCTGCACCTGTTTGTGCTCCTGCCCTCGTCGTACATCCCTATTTGATTCCCAGGTTCCTTGAGGCAGCCATTCATCACTGTCCTGTATCTCTTCTCTTTTTGTTATTTTTTTTTTTTAGTCAAGAAAAATGAATGTTGAAAACACAATTGAGATATTTCAAGCAAATGTAGAACTTCTCTCCAAATATGTTGCAGAAACACCACCAAGCAAACAAACTACTGGGAAGCACAGCTTAGAAACAAACAGCAGCTGCCACCATTTATGGGCTTTTTTTTTCTTTTCCTCATTTCTTTCTAATTCCGTTTGTAATAAAACCTGCTGCTCTAATGGCCTAGTAGTTTAACCAACAGAACTTTTCTTTCCTATCCTGAGGCCTCCCAGGTGGCCTTGACAGTGTCTTTTAGCTATGGGGTGTTGGTCGACTCAGAGCTTTAGTCCCTTAACAGTGTTTTCCAGTTTTGTGGTTCTGTCTGGAACCACACCTCCCAGACCAGGTGGGGCATAACTGGAACTTCTGGACTTCTGGAGTTTTCAGGACATGAGCATGGAGTGTGGTTTCCTGCCTTTCTGGCTTTGTAAGAGTGGGTAATGTAGTGCTAATTCCAATCTTTCTCAGTGACTAAGTGTTTAATCTGTTGGGTGCTTTGTTTGCTTTTTGTTTTTGTTTTTATTTGTTCTCTGTGTGGAATCTTTGAAGGCACCTACCCAGGGGCTTTTCTTGAGTTTGATTTACCACAGACTGGACTTTAAAGCATCCTGACTTGTCAGATCAAACTCATTTTTCCCTTTCCCCAGAATAGCAGAGAAACTCATTTTCCCCTTCCCCCATTAAATCCTGCTGGTGGTGTGGAATTTCTCAGCTTAAAAGTGATTACTATTAGGTATTAATAGATTTCTGACTACGTGCAAGGCATTGTGCAAAGCCCACACTTATTCTTCACAAGAGCATGACTAGGTAGATGTCATCCCTGCAGGCCCAGACAATATGTTGCTCTCGCGGGGTCTCCTAGGATCACATAGCTAGTTGAGGCACAGCTGGTATTTAACCCAGGTCTGTCTGAATCTGAAGTTCAGGCTGTTCCCTGCCTGCCTCTCAGCTACCCATTGTAATAATATATGGCATTGCTCTCATGTAAGTGTCCGGTAGAGATAGGCCAAAAGCGCAGTCTATTTTTATTTGTTCCTAAGAATATTTTTTAAATTAAATGCCTAACACTTAAAAAATAGGAGATCTCACATTAAATGCAATGTTCAGTTTCTCTTGAAAAATCTTTAGACCTGGCAATATTGTGCTAATATGTTGACAAGACAACAGTTGGCTCCAACTAGGTAAACTCCACCCCACCACATCCTACCTCCCTCAAAGAGGCTGGGGTTGCTCAGTTTGCCACAGGCCCCAACTGAACCACTTTACTTGTTTATGTTACTGGCCTGGCCTCTGCAGACATTTAAGTTTGTGACTTCTAGATTTATGCCTTTAAAAAAGCAATTTCTGTCCAGTTAGGAATCAGTAAGGGGTAAAAGTCAATTTCTGCCTCTGAATAGAATTTTATAGGCTTTGATTTTTCTTTTCAACTTCTTTGGGATACTAATTCAGTTATAATAGCAGTAATTATTGGATATTTATTGAACACTGTAACATTTAGCTGACTCCCGAGGTTAGTAGACAACTGATTGGTGGTAAGAACTTGAATAATTCTTCAATTTAGTTTGCATTTTAAATCCTGCAGTTACTCAGCAGGTACTACAGGAACTGGAGGCTATCCTCAAAAGTATATTTTGTAGAAGCAGTATTACAGAAGAGAGATGAATCCAAAGAAAATCTTTCTGAGACAGGTAGTTAAGTTGACTCTATTTTCCCTTGGAAACTGTTGACGGCCATAGGTAAGATTGCCCCACAATGCAGGAACACCGTTCTTAACTACCAGGGCTCACTCAACACAATGAACAGCTCAGATATTTCAAAGAGAAACATCCTAGAACATTAGAACCTTCTCAGGATGATGAGTCTTTCACTTTATTCTCGATGTAGCTCCTGCAAGTGTGTTTCCATTTGACAGTGAGAAATGTGTTAATTCTTTTTTATTATTTCACTTGAAAAAGCATCTCCTTTTGCCTGATTTAAACACATTTCATAGAAATGTAAAATGGAAAGAAAATGGAACTTGGCTAATTTCATAGCTGCAGCTGACTTAAATTTTAAAATTTTGATAGTATTAAATGTTAACACATGAGAGCCCCGTAAGCTAAAGTTGTTATTTATTTGCTTAATTTAGGTAAGTATTTGCTTTTGATTAAGGCAATGCCTGGAATATTGTTTGAATTTTTATTGTTTATTTTCTTTCAGGACCCCGCAGGGATCTTTGAATTGGTGGAACTTGTTGGAAATGGAACATACGGGCAAGTTTATAAGGTAAGTACATTGAGTCTCTGTGTGGCTTATGTATGGTTTCAGTTCATGAATGGCGAATTGCAGTGCTATCTATACTTGCTCATAAATGGCTCCTAACAAATTTAAAATGAATTAATATACTTGTTGATTGACTCTCCATGTTTTAAAATATATCTGTGGTTATGTTGCCTAAACTGGATTCTGTGATTTGGGTATTTCCCTTCATTATATATGACTGTGTTTATATGTGACACATGAATTCTGACGCCACTTATTTGAAGCTCTTCAAGCGTTCAGTTTCCTTTACTTTAATCACTGCCAGAACTGGTTTTTGAAAGAGAAAAGAATGCCATCTACTTTAGAAATTTAAGCTATTAAACTATTGCAGCTGGAAAAGTAGATGTGTTATTGGCCTAGGGCATGAATTAAATGAGTTGAGTGAACCGTATTGGAAGAAAACTTGGTTACCTCACAAAGCAAAAGCTTAATAGCAGCGACGAATTTTAGGAAATAATTAAAAGTTAAACTTGAGTTGAGACGGAGCTATGGAATAAGAAGTCTTGCTTGTCTGTTTACTAATTTTTGCTTACAAATTCACTCAAAAAGTGTTTTTGAAAGGTATTTTCCCCAAGTATAATCTACAAAAAAATGGTTGAAAATGTGAGTTGATTCCTTTTCTGATTGTCAAAAAAAATGAAAGTGAACTGTTTTTGGACTAAAGCTTTTGGGGTTTTGTTGAATGAGCTATTGAAATGCCATCAAAACAAACCAACTGTTTCCTCATGATAATTTATAGGGAAATATCCATCATTTTCCCTAGTGGCAGCGATATGGGATGGCATTTCCATTACAAATTATCTCGTGTTCTATTTTTAAAAATTCCTGCTGAGCCCTAAACTTTTCTCAGTTAATTAAATTTATTAATCATTCAGGTTGTAATATTTTCAATTCTGCAGAATTTCAGAAGTATTATTTATAGGATATTCTTGAGATTCTGTTTTTTAAAGCACAATTGTAAGTGGATACACATTTATATGTTTATTTACCAGAGGTTTCCCTTGGTGTCCAGGGAGAAATTTCTCCCTTGCAAGAAATGATTATTTCCTAAATTGTCCACCTTTTACCATTAGACAGAATGTAGTCTACCCAACCTGCTCACTTGACGTTGATCCTGTCTGACACAGAAAGAAATGTGTCTCAGCAAAGCTTTTAAGTACTTGCAATGAAGATAATTAGGTTGGAAGATTGTGTTACTGCGTTTTGAGAAACTGGATTGAACTTGTGAAGTAACTAATGAATGAAGATCTGACTTAGGTAGAAAATTACTTCTGATTTGCTGTCAATATGAAGGAGCAACTCTGTAGCATGGTGTTGGTTTTATGGTGCCATTTCTTAGAGCCTTTCCATTTCATTGTTTCCCACCCATAGGATATGCATTTGGGAGACAGTTCACAGCTTGGTACACTAATTCAAGAGGTGAAACTCTGCACTCTTATAAGAGGAGATACCAAGAGATTCAATTAAGGATGAGAATATTTGGAAAATCCAGAATTTTCCATAATTTCTTGTTATTTGAAAAAGGCACGGAAACAAATGGCAAGAGGTCTCAGATCTTTTTAGAGAGGGAATATATTTAGCAGCTAGGTTGTCAACATTATTATTCTACAGGATTCCGTTCTCTTGGTGGTTGATCAGTACTATGGCACCTTCCAAGTTAAGGGGGATTCTACAAAGAATGGTCATGGTGAATGCAGTGAACTTTGGGACAGGAGATTTGGTCTCTTACCAGCGCCATTGTTTTCATTGTTTTGTAACCACCACAGCTTTTCTGTGTATTAGTCAAATGAGAATGTAGTTAGAAATGCTTTGGGGCCTGGCCAGGTGCAGTGGCTCACACCTGTAATCCCAGCACTTTGGGAGACCAGGGCAGGTGGATCATTTGACCTCAGAGTTCAAGACCAGCTGGGCCAACATGATGAAACCCCGTCTCTACTAAAAATACAAAAATTAGCCAGGTGGTAGTGGCATGCGCCTGTAATCTCAGCTACTCAAGAGACTGAGGCAGGAGAATATCTTGAGCCTGGGAGGCAGAAGTTGCAGTGAGCCGAGATCTTGCCATTGCACTCTAGTCTGGGCGAGAGCATGAGACCATGTCTCAAAGAAAAAAAAAAAAAAAAAAAAAAGAAATGCTTTGGGGTCTTGTGATGATTTACTTAAAGAATTATAACTCCCTGCCTGGTTAAGGGTTTGGTTTCTAGGCAACCAGATGATGTTAGGTGGCACTGCTCATGAACAGACCCTGTGTTTCCTGAGGCCACTAATCCAGTCCTGCTGTCATTCTGAATTCTGAAAGATTAAAGTTTAATAAAATAGCAACATATGAGCTAAAAGATATGTGAGCCTAAAGTAAATTACATTAAAAAGTGATTGTTTGCACTATAGATTATACAACTTTTATGGAATATGTATATTTCTAAACTATAGGTATAAATAGAAATGTTGTAGCTCTAGGAGGAGGCCTTTATACATAAAATCATATGATAAGTATTTTCTTTATGTTAAATACTGTATTAGTCTGTTCTCACGACGCTATGAAGAAATACTTGAGACTGAGTAATTTACAAAGGATAGAGGTTTAATTGACTCACAGTTCTGCATGGCTGAGGAGGCCTCAGGAAACTTACAATCTTGGCGGAAGGCACCGCTTCACAGGGTGGCAGGAGAGAGAATCAGTACCCAGTGAAGGGGAAGCCCCTTATAAACCATCAGCTCTCATGAGAATTAACTCACTATCATGAGAACAGGATGGGGGAAACTGCCTCCGTGATTCAATTATCTCCACCTGGTCTCTCCCGTAACACATGGGGATTATGGGAACTACAATTCAAGATGAAATTTGGTTGGGGGCACAGCCAAACCATATCAAATGCTAAGCCTTTGATTTTAATTTTTAAAGTCTCTCTTTTGGTATTCCTGGTTTTCATAAAGTCAGGTATAATTTTACGAATAAGTCTATGGACATAACCTTTATTTTATGGAAAAATTTATTTTAAATTTCTTTTTTGTAAGCTGCCCTAAGAGAGTCATAATATAATTTTGTTTACAGGTAGTTTTAAAGAAACGTACTTAATATAATAAAAAGTATATGTAGGTATTCAGAGAATACCTCTTGAAATGTATCTGTATTTGAGTCAGGTACATCTAGATGTAAAAATATAAATATTTTATATAAAAGCCATTTAAAAATGTTTAGTTTTTCAAAGTTGCTTCTAGTCTTACTCCCAATTCTAGCTTATTCCTGTTTTGGGCAAAGTTAGATTTGTTTATCTTTAGCATTTTGGTCCTAGGTAATCAAGTAGTGATTCAGTGTCTGTTTTTTGCTTTTATTTACCGAGGAGCGTAGGTAAATAATAAAGAATAGTAATTCACCCTCAGGACTTTTAATGAGGAAACCATCTCCTTCTGCTCATGGCTGCATTAAAAAATAAACCAACAAAAGACCACATACCCATTTACTAAAGGTCTTGGCTGTTTATCGGCATGCCACCTATTGGGAACCTAATGGAATCTGGACACATTTTTGTTAAAATAGAGTAATTCTTTTAATAAGTTGAAATAATTGTTTAATGTTTACTGGTAAGATACCACTACAAATTAGCCATAGGGTTTAAATAAATGTTGGTCTATCCTGTCTCCTAATTTGCCCTTTTGAATATAGATTGGTTATTATGGAGATGAAGACATATTTTATCCCAGGGTGATAATGTGAATTAGGAATATGAAGGATTCCTAAGTATTTCTCATATTTCTTTTCAATGCTTCTTAAGGTTGTAAAGTGCAAGATAGGGAGGCCATTGTGGTGGCTATAGTGCTTATGAGAGAGAGATGCTGTGAGTGTGTATATTTCCAATGGGCTATGAGAATCTTCATAGTCCTCATTCTGAGTTCTCCTCTGCCAGCTGGCTGTCCAGCCCATCCTTGATCACCTCCAGTCATGTGGAACTCATTATTTTTCTGTCAGTCCATTTTCCTGAAATTCCTTTGAATGTTCTCACATTGTGCTGAGATCCTGCCTCTCTAAAATGTTTACCATTAAAACCCCATTTCATACCTCTAGAGCTATTTAAAATTTAAAATTAAATATTCTTTCACAAGAATGTAGACCTTTTGGGCCGGGCGTGGTGGCTCACACCTGTAATCCCAGCACTTTGGGAGGCTGAGGCGGGCAGATCACCTGAGGTCAGGAGTTTGAGACCAGCCTGACCAACATGGAGAAACCCCGTGTCTACCCAAAATACAAAATTAGCCGGGCATGGTGGCACATGCCTGTAATCCCAGCTACTCGGTAGGCTGAGGCAGGAGAATCGCTTGAACCAGGGAGGTGGAGGTTGCAGTGAGCTGAGATCCCACCATTGCACTCCAGCCTGTGCAAGAAGAGGGAAACTCCATCTCAAAAAAAAAAAAAAAAAAGAATGTAGTCCTTTTGATATGTGAAGATTTCTCCCTTCTTCCTCCAAACATATGCTTATGCCTCCTGTTGTCCAGGCAATGTAGCCTCAGCTGCTTGATTCATTCTTGTGGCATAGACCTGAGGCCCTTCATTATCCCTGCTTCTGCGCTGGAACTGTTCTATTGCTAAAAGTCATGTTTTATGCTTGTAAATAGTTTTATATTCCATAAAACTTTTTGAATATATAATTTAATTTCTGTTAGAATGAGCACCTTGTTCTCACTTCAGAGTCTTTATAGTTATAGTTCCCTCTACTTAGAACAGTTTCCCCCCAGCCCTCTCATGGCAGGCTCCTTCCCCTTCAGGTCTCAGCTCAAATGTTACCTTCTCAAGGAAGCCACTTTTCATCCCTGCATCTACTACAGCCAGCCACTGCCTCTGCTTCCCTCTGCCACAGACTTTCTTTATTACATTAACCTGTTTTATTGTTTTTATGGTATTGCCACTCTCTGAATTATCTTACTTCCTTGTTTATGTCTGTATTTAGCAATTTAAATACATAAGTCAAGGGAAAATAAAGTCAGAGACCTAGTCTGTGTAGACCATTACGCTATCCTAGTCTGGCACATAGTATATGTTGACACTTGTGGGGCCCAGAATTGAGCTATGTTTTCCTTGATAATTCTTTGTATATTGGTTCCTAGTTTAAAATTTTTTTTAGCATTTTCATAAAATATTAATTTTTGTACTTTAGAAAAATATATTTGCACAAAAGCAATAAACAAAATGCTCTACCTATTTTTTTTTTGTAAAGGGATGGTGATGTAGATCTTATGTTTAATGAATTACCAGTAGTCTGCAGAAGCAAGAAGAGTATGCTAGAAATTTACAAAATGAGGCAAAGCAGTTTTCTGGGGTTTCATCTCCTGACAGAGGTCCTCAAACTTTAGTATGTAAAATGAATATCTGAGAAAGGATTAAAATATAGATTTCCAGGCTCCAACTTCTGAAATTTTGATTCAGTGGGTCTGGGGTATCCTCTGTGAACATTTAATAAGTGTAAATGCTCATTCTGTTGTTCAAGATCTGGGGACTGCACCTCCAGAAACTGCAAAATGATTGTATGTTATCCTGTTATAGGTCACTTGAGTGAATGCTAATCCTAACAGTTTTTGCAATCATTTATTTTAGGATTTCCATGCTGACTCAAACTTACATAAACCAAGAAAAGCAAAAATCAAAAGATTTTGACCTGAGATGTGATACCCACCTGTTTTGGCTTGTTCAAAGATTTGACTTTCAGTGTTTTTATTTGATATGCTTAAGATGACAGTTTACAGCGGAATAATTTAACTCAAGACCTGAGAATCAATATTGTCAAAACTGACCTCACATAGCAAAATCTCGGCCTGTTGGGTGGAGATTTTCTCATATCTGTATATTGTGATCTCTTCATTCACCTTCTGCTAAAATAAGATAAAACATTTCAATAGTAAGTTTATTAATAGTTTATTTGTGGAGGTGATTCTATAACATTACCCAGGATACACTGTAGCTTTTCATAGCCTGCTGCAATGAATCATGTACTATTCACTTACTGTTTGGCAAGGAGTGAGTATGGGAGAATGGTGTGTTTTATAGATAATAGTGGCATTTGTTTTTTATTCAAGAATTTCTAACATAAAGAATACATTCTTTCACATTTGTTGAGTGCCCATGAAAAAAAGCCCTGTGCTTTGTATGGGAATAATGCAGAGCTAACTGAGGAGGTTCCTACTCTTAAGAAGCGTGTAATCAGATTATGTAATTAGGACTGAGCGCTCACTGTGCACCAGAGGTTTCTATGTATATTGTCTCAGTTATTCCTCATGGTGGTTATGGTCTCATTTTATTGGGGAGGAAGAACATTTCTTAAATCACATTCTCACTCTAAGGCAGGGTTTCTCATTCTCAGCACTCCTGAGATTTGGGGCTGGGTGATTCTTTGTTGTGGGGGCTGTACTGTGCATTGCAAGATACATAGCAGCCTCCCTGGCCTCATCCAGCTACAAAACAGCAGCACCCCTAAGTTGTTGCAGCTGAAAATGTCTCCAGATTTTCCAGTGTCTTCTGTGGGGGTAAAACCACTGCTTTAAAAATGATACAGAATGGCAAAACTCTTAACATTGAGGTGCAAGTGGGGACAGTGAGAGTATAGACTATTTAGGATTTTTTTTTTTTTTTTTTGAAACGGAGTCTTGCTCTGTTGCCCAGGCTGGAATGCAGTGGCCGGATCTCAGCTCACTGCAAGCTCCGCCTGCCGGGTTTACGCCATTCTCCTGCCTCAGCCTCCCGAGTATCTGGGACTACAGGCGCCCGCCACCACGCCCAGCTAGCTTTTTTTGTATTTTTTAGTAGAGGCGGGGTTTCACCGTGTTGGCCAGGATGGTCTCGATCTCCTGACCTCGTGATCCGCCCATCTGGGCCTCCCAAAGTGCTGGGATTACAGGCTTGAGCCACCGCGCGCGGCCGCGACTATTTAGGAATTAATGCTGTCCAGGCAGAGTGGAGACCTGAATGGGCTGCAAGATGTGGGTCTGGAAAAAGCTAAGAGGCCTTGGCATTTCCACTGTATCTGGGAGTGTAATTGAGCATTTTTATAAGTGGAAAGAGTATAATGAAAAGGACTTTGGAACAGGACTGCCTGAGCAGGATTTTGCTGAGTCTGGTTTTGCTCTGTTCCAATCGTGTGAAGATAACCAACTTACCCTGTGAGCCTGGATTTCTTTATCTTTTATTAATAGTACAGAGTAGCGCTGTTAATGAAAACTCAAGTGTAAAACATTAATATGTGGAAGCGCTCAGCTCAGTGCCTGACACATAGTAGGCACTCAATAACCTTTTCCTCTTCCCAAACACATATGCCAGTTCTTCCCATGGTCTTGCTTTCATAGAACATTTTATGCCCTAAAAGAAACATTCATAGAGGAATGAAGTTAGAAACACATGTCTTTGTGCTCCACATTCTACACTTGATTTACTGGTTTTTATGTATGCTTAGAATGGCATTATTTGCATTAAATATTAGGATGGTACGAAAATAACTGTGGTTTTTGCCATTACTTGTAATACTTTTGCACCAACCTAATACCAGTATTACTTTTAATGGCAAAAACGGCAGTAACTTTTGTGCCAACCTAATACAATTTTCAATACTTCTTGCATTGTATTTGGTGATATAATTGGCAGTTGGATATTATATTTGGTCTTTAGTGCTTAAAAAAGCCAATTTCTCAATAATGTGTAAAGAGAAGATAGATTAATAGAGGAAACAGGAATCGGTTGCAGCACCGTGGAACTTTGGTGGGGTGAAAATGATTTCTGAATAATTTTGTATTTCACAAGTTTTGGAGGAGAAGCAACAGTATTTCTTCTTCAGGTAGTATAAGGTCTCAGGAGAGAGTCTTTATTGTGAGATTAGTGAAGGGGTGTGGAGCAGCAAGAACCTCATTTAGACATTAAGGACCTGTCAAATGGTTTTGGTTCTACCCTTTGCTTGCCTTAGCTTTGAGCTTGCCATAGATCTACTTGGAACTTCAGTTGTTCTCATCTGTAAAATTAGAATATAAAGAAACAATTTTCATGATATGCCCCATGAAGCTATTGTGAGGTTGAAATCAATTAATGACTATGGAAGTATTTTGTTAAATATAAATTCCTATGTGCATGTAAGGTTTGATTACTGCTATTGTCATTTATTACAATAGGAGGTGGCAGATTCCTGTTATCTTGGGGTCCAGGGAAGTTTATTCCTATGTTGTTATTTCTCTTCTTCATCATCAGGCTTTATTATCTATTCTTAAGTTGTAGTTTGGCTAGAATTAAAGGTAACAATTTTACTTCCATTTTCCAATAAGTAGGAGAATCATTCACCTTTGAAATATGTTGGCTTGATGAATTTTTCATCCTCGTAGATCCCTAAGTTGTTTGCATCTAATATTGTCTGAAGACCATGCCACTTTGTGCTATGATCTGTTGAGTGTAATGAATTAGATGGTTGTCATGTGAACATGGAGGGAAGACCTTTGTGAGTGCCTGTGTGCTGGATGCCGTATGGAAGTGTTGATTTCTCTGCTAGGTGGCTGAACCTGTAGAGTTGCTACCAAGACTTGATACAGGGACTGTGTGGGATTTCTTGTTGCTACTAGTGGTTTGCAGCCTTCTCTTTTTATAGAACTCATCTGGATAATTTTGCAAAACTATAGATAATTGGGCCTTTCTTTAAAAATTTGATTTTAGTTTGTCTGATGTTGGGCTGGGGGAGGTTTTATTCCAGACCTTCCCAGATGCTTGTAATGCATAGCCAGGATAGGGAGCCGCTGGGCTGAGGCTCTCTGTAGTCTAAGTGCTCTTTTGGGGATCTTTGCCTTTGGAGATGAGTCTACCCCTTTTAGCTCTGTCTTGGGGTTTTGTTTACCTTTATTCATTTATTCAGTGTCAGCCTTCATAAGTATCTAACAACTGCCTGGCATTGCCTTCAGGACAGGGTTTATAGATAAACATGTGGCATGGTCCTTGCCCTCCAAGGGTTTGAAGTCTCTGGGTGGAGAGACATGAAAATCGATCACTTCAATGTTGTATTCCATGTACCACAGCAAGAGTATACAGAGCAGAGCCAAATCTGTGGGGGCTGTGGGAAGACCAGGAAAGGCTTCATATAGGAGGTGATTCTTGAGTGGAGTCTTAAAAGATGAATAGATGTATGTGGAAGGGGAATTAGGCACTCTAGGGAGAGGTAGTGTTACCAAAGGCTTGACTGTTGTTGATGGCCTGGGCCAGGGTCAATATCCTGAGGTGAAGTAGGGCTAGGAAGCCTTTAAGATAGACATGGACAGATGGCTCTTCTGGCCTTGAGTCTTGGCCTTGAGACTCATTAACTGTGTGAGCTTAAGCAAGTCATTTAGCTTTTCTGGGCCTTGGTTTCAGGTATAACGAAGAGGTCCGGCCAGAAGGTCTCCAGAGTTCCTTCTGGATATGACATCCTTTAATTCTAAGTAGAGAACTAGTCTGGATAACCTCCACAAGTTGCTTCTATGAATCCACTTACAGCCTGTGCTTTTCCAAATACAAAACTGAAATATTCTAAACCGTTAGCAAAATGATTTATACGGAATGCCTAACATTATTAAGATACGCATTTGGCCTGGTGGCATTGCTTGGTGTAGTTCTGTGTTGAAGGATGTAAACACATGCACATTTTATACCATTCTCTCATTAATCAGAGCTGCAAGGTTTTAGCAGGTTCTCACTGCCTCAATGAATGATGATATATACTTTCTAATAGCGCTGGAAAGAGGATGAGATTTTCTGTTAGGGATGGACATGGATTGGCACTCATGTACTCAATTTTGATTTGAAGTATTTACAATGCTTTAGTCCAAAATACTTCATTCCATCTCATATTCTATCAATGAGTTGCCAAATAACTTGATGCACAACCCCCTCGTGACTTGTAGTTTTTAGATCTCATAACACCCTTAATGACTTGGTGATTATAAAACACTTTGAAGTAATTAAACAATCAATAATTACTATTCTGGGTTATCTGTAACCTGTAAAATGAAACCCTGCCAGGATTACAGGCACAGAATTTAGGGCTCCACACGGTTTTTAACTATTTCCTACATGGGAAACATTTGAGACTCTTTAATAAAAAGAATAACCAATTAACTGTGGTACGGAGATTATATTTCCTATCTCTGTAGTTTAACCTTAAGTATAATTTCATTAAATCTGCTTATATATTTTGCATATGCAAAAAGAAATATCTGCTGTTTGGCAAGCAAATATATGCTTACTACTGCATAGGAGCCTTGTCGGTGGTGAAGGTCGAGAATGGGGTCATTACAGCCTCTGCTGCTGGGTGCAGCGGCCTTGGGTATTGCTTCGGATCTTGGTCCTGTTGCTCACCTTGCAAGGCGAAGCACAGAACTGCTGTGTCCTTTCTACAACAAAGGAAAGGACAAGTGTAGCAGCTGGTTACACCATTTTTCTAAATAAATTACAAAATGTCTACTACAAAAATCATAATAATAATAACCGTATTATCTTTGTGGACAGCAGAGAAGAGTTAGGAACTCAATATGTGAAGAACTCAGTCTCCTTTAAGGAGAAGGTGACTTCTTGTTTTAGATAACTTGCCCGTTACTGTTGAACATCTTCGAGTTGATACTTCAAGTATTGCTTGAGAAATTCAGTTTTGATCTGTGCATCATATTCAGGGAGGTGGTATGAGGCTCCTAACTGAATTTATCTTACTGGAAATCTTTTTAGTGGTACCTCTTTCTCTTATCGTAGAACGTACGTACTGTCATTTCCCCCTTAGCCATTTTAAGTGAGCATACAATTCAGCAGCATTAAGTACATTCACACTGTTGTGCAACCCTCACCACTACCCATCTCCAGAACTACTTCGTCATCCTCAACTGAAACCCTGAACCCGTTAAATATTAACTCCCCACACCCTACTATTCCCTATTCCACCCCATGCCCTGATCTCTGTTTTAAAAAATACTGTTAGTAAACTTAATTATAGAGGCGGTGGTTTCCTGGGTCATGTCCTGCAACACTGGATCTGCAACAAGCCTGAAATGGGTCTGCGTGTCTGTCTGTCGTTATGTTGGCTTTCCTCAAGGTAACTCACAAACAGCCCACTTTATTATCTGCAGGTGGCTGACCACTCAGCACCTGCAGGGCTGCCTCTTGTTCTAGGAAGCTGAAACCAGCTGAAGCCCTTGATTTTTCTACCCTGTTTATATCTCAATAAAATGACCCTTCTCAGGTAGAAGTCCACAAAAAATATACAAGCATTTTGTATGAATTCTAAAAGAATATTGTGTATGTTTTCTGATATGGTTTGGCTGTGCCCGCACCCAAATCTCACCTTGAATTGTAATAATCCCCGCACCTTGAATTGTAATAATCCCCGCATGTCAAGGGTGGGGCCAGGTGGAGATAACTGAATCATGGGGGCAGTTTCCCTCACACTGTTCTCGTATAGTGAATAAGTCTCAAGAGATCTGATGATTTTAGAAATGGGAGTTGCCCGACACAAGCGCTCTTGTCTGCACCATGTAAGATGTGACTTTGCTCCTCATTCACTTCCAGCCATGAGTGTGAGGCTTCCCCAGCTATGTGGAACTGTGAGTCAATTAAACCTCTTTCCTTTATAAATTACCCAGTCTCGGGTATGTCTTTATTAGCAATGTGAGAACAGACTAATACATTTTCTATATTAAAATGTCTGGACTGTGGGTATTTTTATTACCATTTTACAAATGAGATTTCTCTTTACCTTAAATGTATCAACTATTTTTTAAAGCGGCAAAACATTTTTCCTCCACAGGAAACTCCAGTATTTTACACAATAGCAGAATGTTCTGGATGGAGGATAGTTAGGGTCTACCTCATGGAGCCATCCCTTTGCCAAAACTCCCCTGAGGCTCCTCTACCTCCCTCCACAGACTAGCCCCACACTTGGAGCTCCAGGGAGCACAGTTATACATTCCCAGTCACAGGTCCCTATGACATGACCTCTGCCTCCCACTCCAGCCTCATCTACAGCCCATCCTGATTCGCACTGTGTCCACCTATGGTAGTGCATTGCGGGGCATTTGTGCACACTGCACACAGTGTCTGTTTATCTGTGCTGTGCCCTTCCCCACCCCCTGTTGGCTAGCAACCATACTATATCCTTAACACTTGGTTCAGGCAGCACCCTGCTCAGTGGGGTTTGATGGCCTTCCCTGCCTCTTCTCTCAGTACTCTGACCTGTTTGTAATCCTCTGTCTGGCTGTCTCCTACTCCAAACTGAGCTCCTTGAGTCAGGGACATTACCTTACTGTTTCTCTAGTACCAATATAGAGTAGGTGGTTACAAATATGTACCAAAAAAAAAAAAAAGTACAGAGGCCAAGGCAGGTGGATCACCTCAGGTCAGCAGTTTGAGACCAGCCTGGCCAACGTGGCAAAACACTGTCTTTACTAAAAATACAAAAATTAGCTGGATGTGGTGGTCTGGGCCTGTAATCCCAGCTACTCGGGAGACTGAGGCAGAAGAATCACTTGAACCCGGAAGGTGGAGGTTGCAATGAGCTGAGATCGTGCCACTGCACTCCAGCCTAGGCCACAGAGGGAGACTCTGTCTCAAAAAATAAAAAAAATAAATAATAAATAAAAAAAAATTCTATGTTCTGCTGAGTTTGGAATGCCCTAACTCAGTGAGATATGTTTAGGTTTGCTTCATCTCAGCTGTTTGAGCATATAAATTAAGGAGACTGACACAAAATATAATATTTAGTAGCCAAGAGCAGTTTGATACCTGATAAGTAAAAACAGTGTCGGCCTACCATCTAATATGACAGAAGAGAATAGGACAAAGAAAAAATTGTTTTCTCTTCTTTTTAAAACTGGCTTTATGATTCTAAGGCTGTTTTTGTGGCTAAACACAAAGAACCACAGCTCATCTGAACTTTTAAATAGCCCATTGCACACTTTTGATATCAGAGATGGGTTTTTGGAGGTTGTTTTCCATCTTCTACCATGTCTTTGGGACTGTAGAGTTAAACATTGAAATCACTGATGTCAACCATAAAACATAAAACAGAATGTTTTTCATAAAACGTTCATATTCATTATTTCATTTGACCTTCACAGTAACCCCATAAGTTAGGTAGAAGAGGTGCAATTAACCCTGTCTTAAAGGAGAGAAATTGAGGTCTGAGAGTTTACAAATGACTTCCCTTGAAGCCCCCGGGTAAGTAGTAGAGCATGACTCCTGATCAAGTGGCCTACATTATCTTAGCTCCACTCAGAAGTTTCCCAGGAGGAGATTTGGGTATAACATCTCCTTAAATGTTTGGCAAAGATTGGTTTTGCCCTGCCCTTCCCTTGCATGTTTAGAATATTTTAAGTAGCTTCTTGATAAGTCTGAATTTACAGTGTAGAGCAGCGATGCCATAGCCTGTTTCAATATATAGTGCTTCTCATCTTTATAGCGAAAATACTCGGGGTGATTCATGGCTTGCTGATTACTCATTGATTTCTTAGTAAATGGGGACACTATGTTTTTATACAACAAACACAATTGTATTTTCTCAGAAAGATAAGTGGATTCTTTTCCACCTACAAAAAAGGAAGCAGCATACCTTGGGCTAATTACATTTTACAATATAAAATACAGCTGTGTTGATTATTTAAGGGAGTTGGTTGCCTCTTCTCAGAGAGGAGGAAGAAATTTCTAGATATCTTCAAAAAATCAGCTCCAATAGCCAGGTGCATGATGATTTTTTTTTCCCCCAGAAAAACTCTACAATCAGACTGGAGCTTGATAAATGTTTGTTGAAATGAATTGAATTGATTTGTTCTCTCAGCTTCAGTTGTGTGCTTTTGTGAGCAAATGGATGAATCTTACTGCTCTGGAGACCATGCAAATATTTGCCAGGTGCATAATTTGTACTTTTCCTCTATTCCAAGCAGAGGGAAGGCCAGTTACCTGTAACCTGGTATGGCATTGTAGCAAGTTGCTTACTCTTTGCTTCTGTATTTCCTCCTTTACAAGGATGCCTAGGTTTGTGTGTTTGGGGTTGAGGGTGGGGAGAGACAATGAAATAGAGGATGGAAAGGAAGAATTTCTGGGTATTGTAGAGGAAGATGACCTGGCTACAATATCAAGATGTAATCTCTTGGATAATTTGCATGAGTGCAAGTTAGGAATACCTGTGACTCCCCATTTCTGTTTCTGTTAAGGATCACATTATTCACTTTTTTCCTTACAGGTTTTAGATATGTAACACCAGCAACCCAGGAACGCTAGAGATGCCTCTATCAGACACTTTCATGACAAGTTTTACCCAGAGTTATCTCATTCTTTCTCTTTGTCGAAACAGTGAAAGTGAAAACACAGGACAGTGTGTCCTCTTCTTTGGGTGGAGGCAAAGCTGATTGTATATTCTCTTCAAAGAAGTTGCAAATTAGGCAGATTCTGATTTCCCCCCAGCTAACACTTCTGGTGATTTCAGCTGGAGAAAATGAATGTTTTGTGGCCTAAATGTTGAGTACATTTTGTTCTACCATTTTGTACCCACTTGTGCACTTATGAAGAGATACTTCAAATACTTCAGAAATTCGAAACCTTTCCATTCCCTCAAGAAACCTATCACAGAAGCCAATCACCAAGCCTCCCTCCTCCTCCACATGAATATGCCCCTCTGAGAGTGCTTCAGGGAGGAGGTGCCTGAAGCCAACCCCTCTGAGGCAACCCCAGCTTTCATGGTCTGCTGTAGGATGGGGAAATGGGATGAGCAGATGATTAATATGGAGCCATGGCTGCTCTGTCCTTGGGGTTCCAGTTTATTTGTTGCCCAGAACAAGACTTGCTTGAATGAGACGAATGCCTTCAGTTAATCAGCTGAGTAAATAGTCACAAATTAAGGTGTGACCAAGAATCCAGTGTTCGTAGGGGATGGGGGAAAACACAAGACAGAAAAGACAAAAACAAAAAAAGTCTGCTAACAGAACCCAAAACAGAATAGCAACATCGAAAACAGAACGCTCTTTGAGTATTCTTTTCTAGTCTAGAAGCATAGGAGATTTATGGATATCTGATTAAGTTGATGAGTAATACCATGGTCAGATGTGCTCTTTGAAATTTGGCCCAAAAACTATGCATCACGGTGTTAACTCTCGCTGGAATCTATATATTTGTGAGTAGCTTAAAAGTAAGATAGGTATTGACAATGTTTTCTTTCACAGCCCAATCACTGCTTAAATTATTTCTCCCTCAGCAGTCTTAGTCTACATTCTCAGTGTTGAAGAAACTCCTTAGTCTGTGCAACAGTCTCTAGGGAGTATCTTTGCATTTCTAACAATCGACTCTGGAGATTAATTGGGATTTTGCTTATAATAAGATGTCAGCGTCTGACTCAGGATCTTGCTTCTCAGGAAGCCCAAGGGTAAGGACACAGAACTCCTAGGCTTTTAGTCTTGTGCCCACCGAGTCCTGCCACAAGCTGCCTACTGAGGTCCTGGAGGTTTTCTTTTGAAATTTCTTTGAGGAACACAGCTCAGGTAGTGGACCAGCTCAGGTGCTCAAATTTCAGCGTGAGTCTGTGGCAACTACCTCTCCATGGCTGGTGTCTGTTTCCAAAGTAAATATAGGGGAGGAAATCCCCTTTTTACAATCAGCAATTTGGGTTAGAGCAGAAGCAATAAAGGTGCCTAGTGTGAAAATTAGTTTTTCAAAAAAAGATAGCTATACAAAGGTGTGTATGTCTACATATATATTACATATGTGTAATGAATTTGGTGTTTGTGCTGAGTTCTATGCTTTATTGGGAGTGAATTTCTAAATTGGTATCAGTTCAGGACAATTTTTTTCTTGGTGGCGCAGTGTCACCCTAAGACATGAATGTGGTCTTAAGGGCTGATTTTGCTGGAATAATGGCACTTTATACTAACATAACACCTTTTGGGGGATTTGGAGGGTAGAGGATATCTACAAAAAATTCTCCAGAATAAAAATTTTAAGAAATCATAGATACTAACTCTGAAGAAGTACCAGGACCACAATCTTTACTGCCTACTATTACTAAGAGAAGGAAAAATAAGTTAACTTTTTAACTCGGCTCAGACGAAGGCTGGGCATCCAAAATAAAACCTTTGATTTATAGGCAAAACACCCATGGGGAAGGGCACGTTGCAGAAACATGTCGCTGTTTTCCTATACTTGAACCTCAGAGGTTAAGATGAGTTCAGAACTCTAGATGGTTTAAGAGCCATCTCTTTATTTTTTTTAATCCTGAGTCATCTCTTGTAGTCAGGTGTTTCATAGATTTAGTATGTGCTTTAGTTGGCAGTTCTTGCCTTTACTTGTTAATGTGTCTCTTTAAAAGCTCAAGGACCGACCTTGTTTTGTGCACAGTGAAAGTAGCACTAGCATGTAATCCTATATGTATAGTATATGTAGAGAGTAACTGTGCCCATTATAGGAAAGGCTTGGTAGCAGGCTTCTACACATCATAAAGTAAGCTCTTACTGCTTAATATCCCTGCTTTACAGATGAAGAGTCTAAACTTTGCAAAATTTAACTTGCCCTAGGTCACACTGACAGTAAGTGGCACAACCTGGAGTTGAACCCACAACCTTTTGACACCAGCGATTGAAACAGATATAATTTATTGGCATAATGAAAGCATGGTGGGGTCGACTGCTCAGTGTAAGAGTTCAGTCATCTAACCTTTAATTTAAAATTTTCTGGTTTAACTGAAGACTACTATTTCTAGTTCTTAGGAACCTTGTAAAGTAGAGCAGCCACCTTCGGTGTTGTTTACATGCTCTGTTTCTCCTATCTGACCATTTAAAAAAGGCATAAAAGAATTATTCTGCTCACAAATGACCTACTAATTCTGCCAATATGTTGAAATAAATGTTCTTTAAATTATCCTATTTAGGAGGATAGGTTACTTTAAGGTAGAAAGCCAGACAAAATATGTTGCTGTTCTAGAAGGTTCTTTGGCTTGGGCCAATCAAATAACCTTGATGTTACTTTTGCATTTCTGGGTACATTAAAGCCTCATTAATTTTCAGAGAAGAGACTTGGGCAAAACTTGACCTTTTAACGTCCCTTAGAAGGAGGAGTTTACCAAGCAATTTAAGAGTATAAACAGGAGTTTAAGAAGTTTGTTGAAAGCCTCTGTCCTTAAGTACCCTTGGGTATCTGAAGACTGTTTATTCCTGTTGATATGCTAATCACAAGACATTCTTCAGTATTAAAGCATTTCCTCCAAGGAATTAATACTTTCACTTAAATAGGGTTCCTGCAATGTACTCGGTTCGTTAAACTATACTATAAAGTAGTTCCTTATTTACATAGTGATACCAACACTTGCATCCCAAATACACTGAGTTGGAGAGGCTTTGCTGAGTATTAAACACATTTATGTCAAACATTCGCCAGTTTGGAAAATCTGAAATTATCAGTTGCTTATTCTTTGGATAAATAACACAAAAGAACACGTGGCTAAGTCACAGAGGGGATGCCTTTAATGTTGTGTATGGAATAATGGTCTCCCAACATACTTGGGGTTTGGTAGCCTTATAGAATCCAAAGGCTTAAAAGGTGAATCGATTTTTCTGAGGATTGTCTGGAGTTTTTAATGCCTCATGAAGATATGGAAAATTTTATGGATCACCCTGGATGAGAAACCAGGATGAACCTTTCAAAAAATCAAACACATACTTCTCTTTGAAGCACAATTTTGCATTTGTATATGAAGTAGACCCTTGCTACTCCAGGTGTGGCCTGCTGTCCAGCAACCTCCTGGGAGGTTGTTGGAATTGCAGAATCTCAGGCCTTTCCAAACCCACTGAACCAGAATCTGCTTTTTAACAAGACTCCCAGGTGATTTATATGCCCATTTAACTTTGGGAAGCATGAGATTAGATCATCTCATTGGTCCTGAGGACTAGAGATAGCTTAATTAGTAGAATGCCTTTCCTAGGCATAAATCTGGGGTTCAGGATGGGCAGGGTGCCTGAAATGCACCATTTAACTTTTGTGTTGAATGGTTCTCCTGGCAACTGAGAGCGGGCTCAGGCAGGGCCTTTCTGCCCAGTGTGGTTGGTTCGTCATATCCCACAGAGATGAATCACACATTTGGATAGGTGAAGAGGAGAAGGGAGATCTCATTTCTGGCAGTAACCAGGTTACATGATGCGGAGTCTGTAATACTTAGGTTGAGAGTACATGAAGATTTGCGACATTTGGCTGCTACTATGCATTGGAAATTTTCCCCCCAACTCTTACAAATGCAATGATAGTCCTGAAACTCTGTCCTTCAAGATATTTTGGAACTTTCTCTGGTGCCGTTATTTCATATTAAAATGAGAAGAAGAACAAGAACATGAGAATAAATGAATTCTTTTCCTCTCAAAAACAAGATCCAACCAATATACCTAATGGAAATATGAGGATGACACATAATGCAATTTTTGTGTGAGTAGTTCTTATAATTATTTGTATAGAAGAACTAAGATGACTTTCAAGCATTGAGAGATCTGTCAAGTGTTTTTACAGTGATAGGATAGAGAATAGTCACTCAGACACACATACACACACCTTCTATATCTGCATGCATTCATACACATACACTTTATTTTTTTATATATGTATATGAATACACATACACATATTTTTTTCCCTAAGATTGTTGGGCAAAATAAATGACATAGTTTGCATGAAGAATACATAGGGCAGGCCAGGCATGGTGGCTCACGCCTGTAATCCTAGTGCTTTGGGAGGCCGAGGTGGGTGGATTTCCTGAGCTCAGGAGTTCGAGACCAGCCTGGGCAACATGGTGAAATCTCTATTAAAAATACAAAAATTGGCGAGGTGTAGTGGCACGTGCCTATAGTCCCAGCTACTTGGGAGGCTGAGACACGCAAATAGCTTGAACCCAGGATGTGGAGGTTAAGAAAAAAGAATATATGGAACAGATTAAAGTGTCCAGCAAGTGTTAGTTATTATGGGAAGCAGCAGGTTAAGAGCATCAAGTTTGGGGTTGCATCCCTTGGGACCAGAATCTTGGCTCTACCACTTACTGGTAGACCTAGGGTTCACTGCTTAACCTCTTTGTGCCTTGGTTTTCTCTTCTAAAAGTTAGGAATAATAATAGTACCTATCTCATAAGGATAAAATGAGATAATACATGAAATGCATTTAGAAGAATTTTAGGTATACAGTGAGTACTCAAAAAAAGTTAGTTTTTATGTATGCAGTATACTCTGTTATCTGAAATTCAGTTAAAGGATTGAGTTTCTTTGGGCATTTTTTTCTTTGTTAAGCAGCAGAGCTTTAAACTTCTTATATGGAAATCTTTCACTTCCTCTTCCTCTTAATTATTTAATTGCAGTAGTTACTTTTCCTCATCCTAATTGGATTTCAACAGGGAAAAGAATTAACAGAAAATATTTGAATGTGGCATTATCAGCTGTAGTCCTCTAATATCTTCAAATGTCACAGGGAGCTTTCATTCTGGGTGTTGAGATTAGTTGTAAAGAGCTCTAGAAACAACTCAGAATCCTGGACCGAACAGCCTGGTTTCTAATCTAGATTCAGATTCAGCAAATACGGATTGCCTACCAGCTTTGTTCCAGGAACTGTTCTGGAACAAGTACAGAGGTTAAGAGCATAGGTTTGGATCTAAGCAGCTTTGAGTTCAAATCCTGATTCTGCTTATTATTGGCTGCAATATTTTGTGTAAATATTGTGTAAGGACAATGGTATAGACAACATTGGGAAAGGCAAAAGAACTAATTAAGAATCTCATTCACCCTCCTCAAAAACATTTGCTATAATGTTGTATTTTATGTCTCATTTCTGTAATTCTTCTATATGTTCATGAGAAATATATAGAATATTTTCCTTTGGGTAGCCCATCTTCTAGCTCCCTGGGAAAGGTTTCATTAGCCGCTAAAAACAACTTAAGATCTTCTTGCTTTGGGAGTAGATAAGTCCATTCACTCTGATTTAACAATTTTAAGACATACAAAAAAGAAAAGCCCTCGAATATTACTTTTAGAAGATCCTGGATACCATTGACTGCTTCTTATTCCACAATCAATGTATGCTCGGTGTAACTAAAGCACGCAAGAATGGATGGCTTTCAAATATTAGTGGGGAAAATATTCTTTACATCAAAACATGACTGAAATGGAATGGATTACAGGAATGTTGGAGATACTGGGCTAGAAAATTATTCTGACTTTCCATCATCCTGTTTTGACAGGACCCTAGACAGGCAGTTTTGGGGAAATGTGTCAAATTTGTGTTGAGCTAGAACGAACAATCTAATTGTGTGACACTGCCTCTTGGGAATCAGGAGTCAGCTTCTTCCTCACCCTGAAGTGATGAGTTTATGCCCCAAAGCTGTCTGACCCTTGTAAAATTATCCCAGCTGGTAGGACTGCAGTTGCTGATCTCATTTTTCTGTGAATGTCTTATTCTTTTGGGAATCTTTATCAATTATCTGCCTCTCTTTGTACAATGCAAGAGTTATCGTAGGATAGTTTCATGAGCTAGTGAAAGGAGGTCCTTTGTACCAATCAACAAATATTTCTTGCTCTCTTGCCAATGTGAACCACTAATTCTGAAAGACATGATATGTGATTTAAAATATAAATAAGCACTCAGACCACTATCCACAATTTCTAATTTCCCCACCAGATTGGTGGTGGAAGTTCTGGTAATGTTTTACTGTTTTTCTTGAGAGATGAAGGTAACTGATGATCTATATGGAAACATTTTTGGATGTTATAGCTGAGAGTCCGAACCCTAGTATTTCTAGGATTTTAGTATATCACTATTTTTCAGCCATTGAGCTATATACCAACCTCTTTTTTTTTTTCCAAGTTCATCCTAGAACTTGTAGTTTTTTTGCTTAATATTTTTCATGAAGGTATTTTATTTACTTAAATTTTTCAGAAAGAAAATTCATTGCTACCATAAATGAGAAACTCAATATTTTCAGCTACATTTAAAAATATAATACATACTTTTAAAGTTAAAATATTTGCTCTTGTCTCACTAAATCATGGTGGTATTTGGACCGCTATTAAGAAATAACACATTCATTTGTGTTTGAGGCTTAGCAGAGGAGAAGGACTCACAACCCGCTGCTGTAGAATGACTTTCATAGGCCCACCACACTTTCACCTCCGTGGGCCCCTTTCTCCAAGAAAAATAAAACAACAAAAAGTTAAAAATTAGGTTTTATAACCTCTTTGGTGTAAGACAAATATTATATATTAAAACATTTTCTTTGGCCTAAGAATTAGTTTTTTTCTTCTGATTTTAAAATCAGAATTTTTTTTGTTGGCTGCAAAAAGTATTGTAGGCTCTAGGCCGTGTGCTGTCTGCCTCTAATGGATATGTTCTTTGGCCTGTAACCACCCCATCCCCATCAAGAGATCTAGAGGCTTCACTCGGTGGTGTGGAAACCACAAAAATGAAATGTATTTGAAATCTTCTGTTTCATCCTTAAAATTCAGATGGATTCTCTTTATGCCGCAAGATAATCATTGTTGCATCAACTTAAAATTATGTTAATAAAATTACTATAGAAAGGTTGACTTAAACAAAATCTATGGTTTCCTGCTGCTGTAATACTTGGCATAGGGCTGAGTGCCCCAGGGAGTACTTGTGCTCTGGTTTGGAAGCACAGGCATAAGGCATGTAAAAGCAGAAAAGCTTTCTTTTTTTCCTTTTAAACTTGTGCTCGAGAGAAGAAACTGGGTTTATAATGGATTTACTTATTGTCAAAAACAAACTATAGATATCATCCTAGCACTGTGGTTACCATGCACAGACGACCTTAACAGTGAGTAAGTCCATGCAGATTCTTTAGAAGATGGTAGAAGAATCTACACAGCACTATTTGGTTTCAAGCTCATTTATAAGTCTTCTTTTCTTAGGGCCTAGTGAGTGATTTACACTCTCTTAGCTATTTCTAGCAAAGAGGAAGAACAGTCACTCTTGATGAGTGACTAAAACTGCTGCTTTTACCTCCTTTTTAAGAAGTCACTTCCCGAGGTTTCCTTGGTATTAAGGGGAGGATGGCTTTCCCCTTTTGTCCTCTCATTACTGTCTTATCTAGGACAGGCTATTACAAAAGCTTTTTGTTTGTGAGATCAGTTCTCTGATTTCTAACTTCCCCTCTCAAACCGAAATGCCACACTTGAAGTTCCCCCAAATTGCTGCTGCTCAGATGACTCCTGGGTATTGTACGCTAAATTCAAGGATCTTTATTTAGGTTCTTTGCTCTCTTGAAAAGAAAATCCTAATGAGTCACCCAGTTTGCTGATTGCTTTGTAGGTGTGACCAGCTAAATGCAGTGATAGTGGAGTTGAAATAGAAGAAGTCATTTGGGCTAGCTCATTTAGCCTGAGTCTAATGTAGCCTGTTGGCTTCTCTTTACCTGTGTGTGTGTGTGTGTGTGTGTGTGTGTGTGTGTGTGTGTGAGATAGGCACCTCTCAGCTGAGGGCCAGCTCTGCAGGCACGTAGGACTTGTATACCAGGGATCTAGATGCTACTTAGAACTAGCTTGGCTGTCAAAGAAAAGAGAGTGTGCTCTATGTGTTTGGTGCCTGAGCTAGGGTTTTGTCATTTTTTTTTCTTTTTTTTTTCAGCAGATGAACCAGTGAGTGAAGGGCATTATTACAACTCCAAGAACCAACTAGGAGTCACCCATGACATCATCTCCTGAATTCCATCACCAAGCCCAGCTGATCCTATTTCCTAAATGGTTCCTGATTTCTCTCCTCTGTTTTCTTTCTCTGCCACCACTGTCCTAGCACAGGCATTGCACATCTCTCATATGAACGCCTGCAGGACTGTCCCTTGATGTTATCCTTGCAGTCCCTGCATTCCCACTGTGCAGCCAGTGAAGTCATATTAAAATGCTTATTTGATCATGTCTCTCTCCTGTTTAAAACCTTTCGGATGATTTCCCATGTGATCAAGACTAAAATTAGCCCACAAGGCCCAGGATGATCTGAACACAACCTTCTTGTCTAGTGCTGTTCTTTCTCATTATCTGGGATCCAGACATACTGCTTTCTCTTTATACAAAAAACCTAATTTGCTTCCTCCCGCCTCAAGACCTTTGCACATTCCTGCTTCCTGGAATGTTTTTCTCCTGCTATTTACTCTATGTCATTTTCTCACAAAACCCTTCTTCATCCTCCAGAAGATCCCAGCCCTGTTTGGGCTCTCATACCCCCAGCACATTCTGGTGGGGTGCTGAACTCAGATTATAGTGATACATATTGGTTGAATAATATCTTTATCAGACTGTAAGCTCCATGAGGCCAGAGACTTGTCTACTTTGCTCACCACAGTATTCCCAGTAACTAGCACAGACCTACCAAAGACTGGATGCTCAATAATTAAAAGAATAAGTAGAGTGCAGTGCAAGGATGACATGTGCAATGTGTATATGAATAAGGAATGATACTTACATATCCAAGTCATCAGAAAATATTTAATTATGGACCATATCTTTAATAGGGCACAAAGTTACATAATACAGTTTCAGTGATTTTTCTTCAAAAATTATAAAATCAGTGTGGAGACTTAAGAAGGTATTTATCTACAGTGACTCAATTCTGCATAGATTGTTAAGCTTTTAGAGTAATTAATGATCAACCATGCCAAGCATGGTCTGACTGCAGTGTCCTCCTTCCTGCTGTTTCGTCTGCCTGTGATCCTCTCCTCCAGACACCGCTGTTGCTTGTTCCTTCACTTCCTCCAGGTCTCTACTCAAATGTCATTTTATTAGGCCTTCCCTGACCACCTTATAGAAAATAACACCCCACTCTCTTGACCCTCCATTCCCTGTTCCCCTTACCATGCTTAATTTTTTCCCCGTAGCATTCAGCACCATATACCATCCATCCATTCATCATTCGTTCATTCATTCATTCATTTGTTCACTTCAGTCTCTTTTCACTAGACTGTCCCTTGTAGATAAATAATCCGGATTCTGTTTTTGTTGAGTACTCCATCCTTAGCACCTAAAACAATGTTAAAGCAACTAGATGATACTAAAAGCATACACTTAGAATGCATGAATGATCATAATGAAGAAAAGCTTACTATTTTATTCCCTTGCACCTAAGGAATAAAGTAGGGGGAAAAAGTCCATTTTCACCTTTTGACTTCTTCTTGCCCTTCACCAAAAACTGAGTTCTCTGGTATTTTTTCTCTCATTGCTGATGTGGTGCAAATAGCCTAGGGGTGAGGGTGAGGGTGAAGGTCGAGTTCCTACCCTAAGAGATTGTATGCTCCATTTCAGCTCTTGACAGTCTGTTAGAAATCCATAATCATAGATACTTTTGCTTCCGGGGCTTTCTTTGTGAGCCTAAGATTTAACTACCAACACCTATGTTGCCATGTGGCAAAAGTTAAAAAAAAACAAAAAACAAAAAACAAAAAACTTCAGGGTGTTTTCACCTAAAAATAACAGCTTGCTCTTTGTTCAGTGGCAGCCTATTGCCTGCTCTTGCACTGAGTCCTTCACCAGGCAAGATGTAATATAACGAAGGAAGAGACTGGTGGTCACAAGCCAGGACATTGCAGGGCTCATTAATTACTTGGAAAATGGTGCCTGGGTTGCAGCCAGAATCCCAAACAAAAAAGGAAATAGCTCCTGTTCTCTAACTGACAAGTTGATGAGTGAGGTAAGAATGAAAATCATCTGAGTAAGTAAAAGGGGGAAGAAATCAAATGGAAGCAGTAGTTGTGTTGAAGAACAAGTATACAGTTAAGACATTCCCAACCCTGAGAGGGTTGATTCACATCAGTTGAGGCCATAGACGTCGCTGTGTGCTCTAGGCCATGAGATGAATTCTTTATCTCTTATAAAGGATAGGGAACATCAATTTAGGGTAAGTGTTGATAGTGTTGGAGCCTGGGCCAAAGTAGATGATATATATACAAATGAGTTATTAATCTTGGCAGCTTCTAAATCATTTAGTCCTTATGAGAACGGTGTTGCAAATATACAGAGAGTTAAATATTCTTACTCCAGAAAATAGTATCTGTAATTTTGGCAAGGCTAAAAATTTAAAACCATCTTAGGGAATTTGTTGCAATTAAATGGGGATGGTTTCAAGCAGGAGGAGTCAGTTAAGAAAAACGAGAATTTCGTAATGTTGTAAAAAGAGGTAATTTAAGAAGAGTATACTTAGTGGGTTAAGCACTGTTCCATCTTGGTGTGATTATATTTTGGAGCAATGTTTACAAAACTTAGCCTGTCACTTTCACAATTCTGAGCTGTGCAAAATACATAGGAAGGTCTGGTCACATAATACTTAGCTGAAATAAGGTCATTAGTACCTTTCCTGTGTGATAGTAATACAGCTTTCCAAATCTGAGTGACCATAATGTATCTGTTCATTAAAAACGCTACATTAGGAGAAAAAGGAAAATGAAAACACACACACCCCACTGCTACTACCATCACGCCTACTATCACCTCAGAACTCCTACGTAGAAGCAAGACTTTCTTGTGGTTGTTCAATAGCCTGTAAAAAATGTAAGGAATATTTGGAGTTTGCAGGCAATCTCAAGGTCAAATCATGTCCTTTGGGAAGAGGTAACCAAAATTGCCCACTGAGAGTCAGATGTTTGTAACTCCCAGAAATGTGAACATAAAATGAAAACTAAAGCTGTGCTGCAATCATGTAAAGAGAAATGCAGACAGGGGCAAGATATGGGATGGGCTTTAAAGGAAAATTATTTGTTTGTTTTTTTGCTCTTTTGGGGAGGCATAGAAAAGATGAGAAAATCAAACTTTCTAGGAAGAGACAAAATTTAAGAACCAAGTTGAGCAATGGGAAGGAGGGAGGAAACACATTCAGTTTGAAATGTTGATTTCTGCTCAGACCAGATTGTCAAAGGCTTGGTTTGTAAGTTGGTTGAGCAGAGTCATATAAGGAAGGGACTCCCCCTTTTGTTTTACTGAAACAAGTGAGTGAGGCATCTAAACTCATTTATGCCTTTTGGGTAAACCACCAAACACCTCATTAATAATAACCTACTTGGTTGTGATGGTACAGTGATTTGGAGATAAATCAAAAGAGTCATTGGAGAAGAAAGACTAGAATTCTCCATTAGGATATATAACCCTAGAGGCACTTTGAGAAGCAGGAAAATATGAGATGTGGTATAAATAATCTCTGCCTGGAAACCATGCAGCAGGCTTGGTCTCAATGCCCATTCACCTAGAGGTTGACTCCAGAGAATCTGCAGAACAGCATAAGTGAACCAAGGGTCTGTTTCAAAGAATTGCAAGCAGGTGCTGTGGCAGTCATTAGTACTGTTCAACAAATAGTTCTGTACTCCCTCCATCCTGGGCACATGGTGGGAACACATGTCCTTGTCCCCTTGTGGAAGGGACCAGGTGACTAGTGATGGCCAATGAGTTGTGAGTGAAAGTAATAGAATAGAGTATTTAATTACTGGTGCCAGATCCTTCAGGTTTCTCTTTCCCCAGTGAAGGTGACCAACAACCTGAGAGATGGTGGCTGCTCAGGGAGCCTTGGTGTTTTGTTTTTGAATTATAAATAAGATTGATACTTTACTGAGATGTCAGTAGTTTAGTCTCATTTTATTGGGATTTCACTAGTTTAGTCTCATTTTCATTACATCATATTGAGGTAACATACTATCAAAATGAGTTATCCCTGTTGAGGCTGATGCAGCAGCGACTGTCAGGTTTCTCTACTGTAAATGGACTCGCCCCTCTCCATGCTGCACTCTTTGGAAGGTCTCTATGCCCAGCCCACAGCTAAGAAGTGGGGAGTTAGACTATACTTTGAGGGTTGTATTAGTCCATTTTCATATTGCTATGAAAATATACCTGAGATGGGTAATTTATAAAGAAAAAGAGGTTTAATGGACTCACACTTCCATGTGGCTGGGCAGGGCCTCATGATTATGGTGGAAGGCAAAGGAGGAGCAAAGGCACGTCTTACATGGCGGCAGGCAAGAGAGCACGTGCAGGGGAACTGTCCTTTATAAAACCATCAGATCTCATGAGACTTATTCACTATTACAAGAACAGCATGGGAAAAACCAACACCCATGATTCAGTTACCTCCCACTGGGTCTCCCATGACATGAGGGGATTATGGGAGCTACAGTTCAATAGGAGATCTGGGTGGGGACACAGTCAAACCGTATCAAGTGTAGAGTAACTGCATACATTATTTGAATTCTTCTGCATAGGAGATTTGTCTTTACTCCCCCATTTATTCAGTCATTTATTCATATCAATATGGATTCATGTGTATTTTATTTTGTATGTTGGATTATATTCCAATACAACCTTATGTATTTTGTTGCTCAAATTTTTCCAGCTTTGGTCATTAGAAACTCTCAGTCGTCTGCTGTGTCCCTTTGCCACAAAGACACCTCCCTCTTTTTTTTTCTTTTTGTTAAAGGAATCCTCATTTTCTGGTACCATAAGGTGCTTGAGAGTGCTGATTTCTGAGTGATTGCAACAAGCAAAGCCTTTCTGCCAACCTGTGGAGAACATGTATTCCTACTGAGTAAACAAAACTCTTTTGAGCTACTGAGACTCGAGTTGTTTCACAATTTAATCTAGACCAGTGGTCCTCAAAATATGTTCTTGGGACCACCAACATCAGCATCAGCTGGGAACTTGTTAGATATGCAAATTATCTGGTCCCACTTTAGACCTAGAGAATTGGAGACTGTGGGATTGGGACCCAGCAGTTTGTAGGTAACAAACCCTCCAGGTAATTTCCATGCACACTAAAGTTTGACAAATTTAAAAGCTTTATAGTTTCAGATCTAGTCTTCATAATTTATATGAATGGTAACATAAAGAGGCCAAACTCAATGGATCTTTTGGTTATATTTAAATTACTATATGTTGTTCCACAGCAAAACATTTGAACAAAGTTACTTTAAACAAAGATGGTTGGTCTTCTTCATAATAAAAATGTAAAAAATCTTGAAAATACATGGATATGAAGGAATATTACTTTGGGATGGGGTATACGGCTTGCTGTACACTGGGTCCATTTTTGTAAACTTCTAGCAATAGCTCTGCCAACTTCAGGGGTTCCCTGTTGGGATAAAATAAGATGGTGGATTCAACAGTGCTTGGTGAGCTGGAATGAACATATGGATTATTTTCGAGTGAAGCTTCTCTCCTATTAGATTGTAACTGCCATAAAGATAAAGACTAGGCTATTACCACGGCCTAGAACAGTGCTTGATACAGGGTATGTATTTAGTGAATGTTCGTGAAATGATCACATTATATTTTAGGCTTTTGTTTCCACATAATGCCTTGGGCTTTCTGCTGCATCTGCACAGCCCTTGTACTGTGTTCTCTTAAAAAACAAAAAACTGAGGTGAAATTTACATACAGATATATATATATTTTACACCGGATATATATATATATATATTTTTTTTTTACAGAGTCTCGCTCTGTTGCCCAGGCTGGAATGCAGTGGTGCAATCTTGGCTCACTGAAACCTTTGCCTCCTGGGTTCAAGCGATTCTCCTGCCTCAGCCTCCCAGATAGCTGAGATTACAGCCTGTGCCACCACACCCGGCTAATTTTTGTATTTTTAGTAGAGAAGGGGTTTCACCATGTTAGCCAGTCTGGTCTCGAACACCTGACCTAAAGTGATCCACCTGCCTCGGCCTCCCAAAGTGCTGGGATTACAGGTGTGAGTCACTGTGCCCAGGCCGAAATATATGATTCTGAAGTGTACATTGTAGTGGGTTTGATAGAGGTACTTGTACTATACTAACAAAATAGTTTTATTTAAATCAACTGTTTTAGTCCCATTTACAACTGCATTAATAGCCATAAGTTCATGGTTTTGTAGTCTGTTATATACTTTCTAATGAATATTAAAATCAATACATATTTATTAAATAGAAATGTTAATCCAAATAGCAACTAAAATATTTATTCACCTAATCTATTTTGAGAAACATTTCCAAAAAGACTGTCCACTGCACTGTGGAATGTCAGTCACTAGTTAGTGAACAGGGAATGTTTGAGTGGGGTGTGGGATTGTGGTTGTCAAGGGTGAGGTTATAATGAAGGAAGTCTACTGAAATCACCATGGCATAGCCAACATTAAGTGTCTGAGCCTATTCTCTGAGCTTGATAAACTGAACTATTGAGATACTTCAGTCACCCCTAGCTGCCTCTCCAATAGCCCTCTTCTTCCATCCTTTCAGAATTTTCTTCTTAGAGGAGAACAGCTTACTTATTTCCAAATTTGTAGGCTTTTTTTCCCCCCTCCCAAATACCAAGAGTCTTCAGGTCATTGTGTTGAAACAGACAGAGGAGTGACTTTTGGACCACAGAAGAGATTGAGAGATTGTTTCAATTGGATGGCCTGTTTTTTTGTTTTTTGTTTTTTTTTTTGTTTTTCTTGTTTTTCTGTTTTCCAGGACAACTTTGGAAGAAGCTGACTGCTTTGAAATCAATTTGGTACACTTCAAAAATTTACTTGCTCCATAGGCATTTGTGCTACACCATTTAAACACAGAGTTCTGTGTTAGGCACTAAAAGAATATCCTTAGAAAGCTAGCTGATAGGTAGGTAGCCTTGTGGGAGAAATAAGTAAAGTCCCTGAGTAAGTATAATTAACAAGGCACGACGCAGGGCACTTCCGAAGACTTGAGTTGTGTGCCATGGGATCAGGTAGTACCCTACTTTAGTCTGTAGATCTGTTCACTAGCTTGAAATGGGAGTAAATTAAAATTCAAATTGCACTCATCCTGTTTATGTATTTGGTTTACTGATAATCACAGGTTAGTAATTCAGATCTCAATGGCTGAGATGTTTGGACTAAGTATTGTCAAGGGACTGTCATATCTGCTTTAGAACTGGTTTACAATATTATACTCATTTACATTATAAAAGTAATGAATACTTATTGTGGAAATGTAGAAATATGCAGAAAAGTGAAAATGAAAATCCTTAATCACTCATAGTCCAACTGCCTACAGACTATTGCTGGCCTTTTTCTTAAAAATACATATTCCCGTAGTTAGGATCATACTTCATGTAAAGTATTGTAACTTTAAAAATATTAGCATTCTTCATGTCATCAAGTATTCTTTAGAATATTTTAATGGTAGAATCAAAGTAGATTATATGTATCTACTGTCCTTTACATGACAGTTTTATTATGCATTGCAATTTCTTGCTGTTACATCTTTGAACATAAATCTCTATGAATTTTTCGTAATTTGTGTATATAATTATATAGATACTATTTCTAGATATAACTAGGCTCAAACCAATTAACACAGCCTAATAAGACAGAGGCAGGCTGGGAGGGGCTGGAAACCGGCCCATGAGCTGGTGTATGCCAACAAACACACCTTGCAGGTGCTGCCAGAAGGCTTTGTCTGGCGGCCAAGGCACACAGTCTGAAAATTACAGCAACAGACCGGATTCTGGTAGCACTTGGCATCAGGACATCCAGAGAGCTTGTGGAGTTTCCCAAGAAGTCTGCTTAGATGTCTTAAGACTGAGAAAAGAGGGAGGAAGTCTAGCAAGAAGCAGCATGGCCATCAGCCAGCCTGGGATTCAGCGGAAGGACCTCGGTCTGTTCAACTCGCAAACATTATCGAGGGCCTACTGTGTGCCAGCACTGTGCCGGGAGCTTGGGATACTTCCATAAACAGACGCAGATCTCTGCCCCCATGGAATGTACATTCTAATGAGGAAAAGCTTCCATGGATGGGGACTGACAAAAACGAGGTGGCGTTCTGGTTCTAGAGGAACTGGATATTGAGTGTATTCAGGATAGACTCAGGTAAAGGGAACAAGGCAGAGGGCAGTGATCAGCACTGGCTTCTCTAATGAACTGAGCTGAATATCAGAGTGGGCAGGTGACTTGAGTCAAACTCATGGCAAGGATGACTTATCGAGTCTCAGAGTAGAGCCTACAAGTGCATCTTTCTGGCCTAATGCCATATTAGTCCAAACAGTGAAGATTTGCCTCAGCCCACACATGGCAAGTTTAAGGCTGGCACCTGAATTCTTATACCTGGTTGTAGGAGATGGTAACTTAGTGCCAATGAGTGAAATGGAGAAACCAGAAATATGTATTTAGCCCTCTGACTAGCATGTATTATATTAGATTGTTAAGAAAGATTTGTTAAAGGAATGCATGAATTTAGGAGAAAAGAAAGATGAACATCATGGGGAAGGCATGGGAGAGAAAAAATACTACTAATTGATGTAGCATAGTCATTATGAGCTTGGGCAGAATCAGATGGTCCTAGATTCAAATGTTAGCTCTTCTATTCTCTGTCTTCAGTTTCTTCACCTGTATATTGGGCTAATAATAGTACCTCCTGCACTGTAGGGTTGTTAGGCAATATCCTATAAAGAGTTAAGCGCACTTAGGGCCGGGCATGGTGGTTGATGTAATCCCAGCCTGTAATCCCAGCACTTTGGGAGGCCAAGCCAAGTGAATTGCCTGAGCTCAGGAGTTCAAGACCCTTGGGTAACATGATGAAATTCCGTCTCTACTAAAAAAAAAAAAAAAATTAGCTGAGCACGGTGGTGCATACCTATAGTCCCAGTGACTTGGGAGGCTGAGGAACGAGAATCGCTTGAACCTAGGAGGCAGAGGTTGCAGTGAGCTGAGATCATGCCACTGCACTCCAGCCTGGGTAACAAAGCCGAGACACTGTCTCCAAAAGAAACAAAAAAAAAAGTTAAGCACATTTCTTATCACACATAGTAAGCATTCAATAAATTTTAGCTAATAAAAGCAATGTTTAATGTATGGCTTTTGGGGGATATTACTAACATATTACGCATTTTGTGGTGAGGTTCAGCTTTCTTAATATCATGACCCTAGAAAACTGGGAAAAATTACTTTCATAAGGAAGATGGGATTTTATGTACACACACACACACCCCTATACATCTCACTTTTGTTTTTGTTGTTACTGAAATGAGGGCTTCTCTAGTTTAGAAATGAGGCAATAAAGAGTGGAAGGATTAACATAAACTTATTAAAAACTGTTGGGTGATTGGAAATCAAAGACTTGGAGGGGTGAGCCACAAGAGGAAGATACCTTCCTGCGATCCACAGTACCATTATAATTACCGAAATATAGGTCCACGTAGAAGAGCCTGATAAAATTAAGAGACTCAAAGGTACATAGTTTAGATTAAGCTGCTAAATAGCTTCATTCTTCAATGCTGGTTAGAACAGCTTCTGCTCATGCTAGGATGGTATAAGACAAAATAAGACAAAAAGATCTACAGCTAGGGTTCTCTATCAGTTTCCTATTTTGTTTGGGCTTCTGCTCGTTGAAGCACTATTTATCCTGAGGGCATTTGTAGTACTCCCTCTGGGCAAAGTCTGGAAATCTTTTCTGCCTCCTGAAAATCTGTTGCTTGCATGGTAATCTTGAGAAAACATTTCTAGAAGTGAATGAAATGGCCAGGCACTTTGTTTGAGCAGATTATCTTCTACCTTCTTTGACTATGGAACTCAGGCCTGGATAAATATTCTATTAGGAAAGGTGAGATCACAGAAGGTCCAGTCAGCAAGTAAGAAGTATATGTAATACACATCTGTCTTTATGGATAAGGAACAGTAAGTGGAAATAAGGGAGCAGAAGTTTCATGGAAAGTCTTGTTGACCAACCTCGAGAATGAAATATGGCATTGTAACTGTATCCGCCCAAATAGGATGCCCAGGTTTAAACCGTATTTACATACACAGGCGTCCCACAGTGCTCAGTATTACTGTTTCTTTATTCAACATTTGGAGCCCATGTCCCTTCCTCATCTTTGCTCATCTGAGGTCTTTTGCTTTCTCCCTGTTCAAAACCTGCTTTCTGTTATTCTTCTTGCGACTTCCTCTGTCCAGGCAGCACAGACTGTCACTCCATTCTCACTTGGAGGCTCTTATCCTTCTTTCCTTCCAGCTAAGGGGTATTCGTGTCTTTGTTTTTCTTCATAGGAACTTTCTGCCTGGCGTGAGATTGTCATGGGTGCCTGGTGGCCAGGCTTCCCTTTGAGCTGTGATCATGTTGATCTCCTGGAGTCTTGTTAGTCCACAGCACACTTTTACATTCTCTTTCGTGTTTGGTTGGCACAAAGTGCTCTGGAGTGGGCAGTACATACTTCATTATCCTCATTTTATAGTCATGAAACTGGCTTAGAGAGGTGAGGCTGTGGGGAAGAGGTGAAGCTGTGTCAGATTCCAGAGGCTTCCACAGGGAAAGGAGCCCTTGTGTTTCTCATCCCCACTAGGATTCCAGGGAGCATGAAGCTCCTTGCCAAAGGGCTGTGCTGTTAAATGAACAAAAGGGAGAGTTGAGGTCTTACTTTAGAGCACTGCATTAGAGCACTAACCCTGCTCCTACCTCACTTTGCTGACCTTAAACATGATCGTATTTATTTGGTATCACAATTGGAACTGGAAAAATTGGCCCCTTCAGGGATCCATCAGAGTTAGTTGGTAAGTACCCACAAAACTTTCTAGTGCACCTGGAAATGCTGGTGGGGATTTTTTTCACTGATCCCAAGGACACTTGTTAATGGACTTTGCCTATCTCTCAAGCAGAGCCATGATCTGGAAATAAGCCATAAAATGTCTGTCATCAGGTCCCTCAGAGGGGACTATGGGCTTGGTTCTTAGAGTGTTAGGCCTTTCCTCAGAGCTGTTTATACTTATTTTTAAAAAAATGTTACAGAAGTTTGAGTTATGTGGTTGTACAGCAGGTTACACTGGCACAGAGACAAGAGCATATAGCAGTCCCTGAGAGAGAGGAGGGAGACAAAAGAACTGAACATGAAACACAGACCTAATTTTTAAAACAAAGGCACGCAGTTAACTGATAGGAGGTGAAGAGTGTGCTCAGTTGTTACAGCACAGTATCAAGCATATTTGGAGCAAAAGGCCTTAAGTTAGTGTGGAAATGGTTAACTTTAAGGAGTAAAGGAAGTGTGTAATTCATCTTAGGAAATTTGCCATGGAAAACGGAGGAAAACAAAAACCCATTTTGTTAGTCTTGACAAATTATTAATGGATATCAAAATATGTTGGAGAAATTTAAATGAGTAATGTAGATTTTATTTCCATTACTAGATATTCAGTTCACCAAAGAAGCTATATGATTGTCCTGTAAAGGGGCTGTATGAATATGTAAAGATACTCAACATCAGTCATCAGGCAAATGCAAATTAAAATTGCAGCAAGATACACAATGCACTGTATGACTAAAGTTGAAAAGTGAAAAGACTGACAATATCAATTGTTGCGAATATTATGAAGCAACTGGAACTTTCATACCTTACTGATAGGAATGTAAAATGATACTACCACTTTAGAAAGCACTTTCGTAGTTTCTTACAGTTATTCATACACCTGCCAGATGACCTGGCAAATCTACTTGGAGGTATTTACCCAGGAGAAATAAAATACATGCCAGCACCAAGATCTGTGTTGAATGGTTGTAAGAGCTTTAGTTATATTAGCCAATTGTAGGAAATGATCTATATACTTATCAAATGGAAAATGGAAAAACAAATCTAGCTACATCCATATAACAGAATACTACTAAACAATAAAAATGAATGAACTACTGATACATGCAACAGCATGAATGAATCCCAAAATTGTTATGCTAAGTGAGAGAAACCAGTCTCAAAAGGCTGTGTACTGTGATCCCATTAATATCACATTTCAGAAAAGGCAAAACTATAGGGATGGAGAGCAGATCAATGAACTAGGATTATGGGGAGGGGATGTGACACAAAGGGGTATGAGAGAATTTGTTAGGATTAATTGTGGTAGTGGTTACATGACTATATACAGTTGTTAAAATTCATCAAACTGTACATTTAAGATGGGTGAATTTTAATATAGATGATACCTCAACAAGAAAAAAAATTTGGAAATTGTATTACTAAATTAATAAACAACCTATGCATTTTCTTTTATTTGTCCAGCCTTTCAACAACATTTTATTGCATGCCAACAGTGTACCAGGCACTGTGCTTATCCCTGTGGATAGAAATATGAATAAAATGAGATCCTTGCCCTGACCACTTTTAGTTCCAGATCCCTTTGCATTAAAAAGATGCTCCAAGCTAATAGAAGGCTGCTAGTGATGGGTTTTCAGGAGGAGACAATTTTTTTTTTTTTTTGGCAGTTGGGGAGGGAAGAATGCATTGTTGATTATCTGTATCTCCAAAGACTGAAAGTCCCTTCAAATGACAAAGATCTGTTGTGAGTGCTAGTAGAAAAATAGATTCTGTCATTAAAGGGATTGGCACAGTTTATGGTTAAAAAAAACTTACAAAGATCAACTATATAGGATTCAGGTTTTTAAATTTAATACAAGCTACTTTCCTTTCATACTCTGCTTCTCCCTAAGGAAATTACTGGAGTGTTTGAAGCCCAGAAACTTGCTGTAGTCCCTAGAAACAATGTGGTGATGTCAGACTTGGGTGAATAAACAGTAGCACCTGTTCAAGAGTTCATGAATCTCTTTTTCCCCCTCTAGTCTTTTTTGGCACAGCCTAAGGCTAGTTAATCTTTAAAAGAAAGAAAATGGAATGAGCCAGAAGGTAGCTTGATTCTAGACTATTTTTAGAAAGCTCCTCCACGCTGCTCCTGAGTGCCAGGTTTTTGAGAGCCTGGCAGGGCAAGCCATTGCTGGATGCCCTAGCATGGCCATGAATCAGCTCTAGATCCTCACAAGTCTCTGATGGCCACCGGTCCTCAAGGAAGCTGCTTTCTGTGCTGCCTTCTCTTCTCCATCATTCTCCTCCATCTCCCAGGCATCTTTTCCAACATTCTGTTCCACTCACTGCATATCCTCATTTCTACGGTCACAGTGCAGAGGATTGTGTATGTGTGCGTGGACAGAGAGGAGAAAGCGAGAGAGCGAACGCGAACAGGCAGGCTACTGGGGTAATTCTCCTAAAAGCCAAATCTCACATTCTTCTTCCAGTTCTTAAAACCCTTCTTTCCATTTTAATTGGTTCTAGAACAAGCACCCTGGTGTGTGGTGCACAGTCATTGTGATCAGCCCCACCCACTGCCCAGTGCTGTACTTGACACTCCCCACTCCTCAGTCTTTTGTTTAGAAGGGGTGCTGATAACAGTGGTGGGAGAGCTGGTGAAGAAACAAGGCACTGGCACTTGAAGATTTGCTCTCAGGCTCCTGGAACAGGACTCCTGAGTTGTCTGGTGTGGTTGGCCAGGGAAGGAGAGGAAATGCTGATTAAAAGACAAATACGCAGTTGGAGAAAAAAACTGCCTTTGGTGGGAGGCACTCCCTGTGCTGTATCTGTGGGATAACTGAGCACGATGGGGAAAGGGAAAGGTTACTACCTGGAGCCTTGCTGGAATTTCTCGAATCTAGAGAATTGGGAAAATCTTTGAAAGACCTTGTAGTAGGATGGGGGTTGCAAACTCTGATGGCCAGAGAGCCAGGCATGTAATTCTCATGAGTGAAATGGCCACTTTGCTCAGCCCAAAGGGGACAGCCACTCCTCATATTCCAATTATTGCCATGGGAATTGGGATCCAGTGTTGTCAGGTCTTTTTTTTTTTTTTTTTTTTTTTGAGACATCTGAGTCTGTGTTTCGCCTAGGTTGGAGTGCAGTGGTGCGATCTTGGCTCACTGCAAACTCTCCTTCCCAGGTTCAAGCGATTCTTCTGTCTGCGCCTCCCGAGTAGCTGGGATTTACAGGCAGCTGCCACCATGTCCGGCTAATTTTTGTATTTTTTAGTGGAGAAGGGGTTTCATCACGTTGGCCAGGCTGGCCTTGAACTCCTAACCTCAGGTGATCTGCCTGCCTCAGCCTCCCATAGTGCTGGGATTACAGGCATGAACCACTGCGCCCAGCCTGTTGTCAGGTGTTAGGATTTTTTTCTTTTTTTTTTTTTAGAAAAGCTAGATTGTATGTAGAAGTCCAAAATACTCATATTTAAAATTTAAAAAGAGACACACAGACAATCCCTCCCACCCCCAGCACCCACTATTAGGATCAAACAAAATATTTTCAAGCAGAATATAGTTCGAAGGCCATCAACTGGGGCCTCTTCCCTAAAAGTTGTGTCTGTAACATCAAAGAACATCACTGTGCCTTTGGCATTTGGGGCAAAATGATTTTTCTTTTTATGGCACTCACTGTATATCACAGATTTCTAGCATTTCCACCCCCTAGTCCCATCCAATATTGCTTTTCTGTCATTCTGACAAAAATGTCCCCAAATTTTCAAGTAACTTCTAGGGTCAGCTGAGGTTTTCCCAGTTTTAGTAGAGATAATACCCAAGCATCTTTGTGTTTCCTTTGCTAGGAATAATCTCAGGCCAAATATGACACTTCAGTTCCTGGTAAAAGCTAAATTTCACATCATTCTTTTACGTGTCTAGCCTTTCTTATCCTCAGTCACCCTGCCTCTGATTTCTGTGGGTTTTTTTGGGTGAATGCACCTGGCCTTCGGGTTATAGCTGAATCAGGAGGTAGTTGGCTGGCAAAAGGATTACCTGGAGACAGTTACACATCTCACACCTTTCTCTGGTTATAGCAGCCCTGACTCACAGCAGATATTCTGTCCTGAGGCTCTTCCCAGGAAGTGCTGTGGTGTGTGAAGCTGGCAGCGTTCTGGCCATTTTGGAAGGTTGTCATAAATGGCGGCACTGCGAGCTGAGGTTGGGTGATGCGTGCTCTTTAAGAAAAGGTTAATATTCTGGAAAGAAGTTTGGCTATGTCTAAAAATGTTGATCCATCTCTGAGGAAATAATCAGAAATATGAAAAGGCTTTATGCACAAATGTATTGTTTGTAAAACTAATTCCAGTAGCCAAAAACAGTAAACAAGTTAAATGTTCCACAGTAGGAAAATGATTAAACAATTTTTGGGCTAGCTATATGATGTAATGATAAGTGGCCTTTTAAAACAAAGTTTATGAAGAATTTTTAATGGTAGTGGAAATACCATATAATCAAAAGATGATAGGTTGTATAACTCATATATACACAGTTAGATATAGTCATATGTATGCCTATTTTCATAGGTGATTTTCCTTCTTTATACTTTTCCAAATAGTCTACAGTAAAAACAAATATTGTTTTTTTTAAAAAAATAACCTTTAATTTTAGATTACAGAGTAATCTAAAATTAATTTTAGATTAATTTACATTAAATTAAATACAAAAGTTGCAAAGATAGTAGCGAGTTGCAGTAAACCTCATCCTGATTCCCCTATACTTTTATTAATTTTAAAAATTAGAATGTTACTTTAAAAGTAATTTAAAATGGGGTTCTCTAGCATATATTATCATGAGATAGCTTTTCATAGTCATTTAGGTTTATTGTAAAAGAGGTGTTCAAAGAAAAAAATTATGTTATCAAAAAGGCACGTGTGACTTGGACTATCATTTATTTATTAAAAATCCTACATTTAACTGAGATCTAATGCATTTTGCACAGCCTGTATGCAACACTGGAACATTAGAAAACCCCCTTTAAATCAGTTGTCCTAAAATGATTTAAATGAATCCATTGCTTATCCTAGGCTTGCTTTTGGATTTGATGCCAAAATAGACTTGTATTTGAGACCAAAGAAATTATTCATCTTTCCTCCTTGAGCTATATATTTAGTTATTTCTTCTCAGACTTCCTTAGCCATATAAGTCAGTTTTATATGAGTCTGTAATGCATATGAGTTTAAGATGCAGTCATCTGAAATTGAATTTACCAAGTAGATGCTATTTTAATACTTTGTTTTGACTGATCAACTCACCAAAGCGGGAAGCTAAAAATAATAAACCTTGTCATTTTAGCAAGTCAAGCCATCACAGAAAATATTAAGAAATGACAGCAACTGGTATTCACAGGGCTGTCTTTGCCGTATTCCTAAATGGGAATCCTTTAGGAAAGGGCCAGGGAGTGGCTGTGGATCTGGGGGAGAAAGTGGCCTGTTTTTGAATTTATGGAGTAGGGCACTGTCAGGGCCCATTTCTTCACTCAGAAATGAAAGGAGCTGGTTCACCAGAGGGTGTGAGAACTCATTAACCACCCCCAGTGCTTCCCACCCTGCAACGGATCAGAACATGTGCTGCTGTTTCAGAGCATCACAAAATCTTGTTTTAATGTCAGGATTTCAAAGGCTTAGATTGTTCAATTTGAAAATATTGTCACAGAAACGAAATGGGCACCTCTATAACTTGTGGTGGTATTATTTTGTGGGAGGACCATCTATGTCTTTTCCCCCTATGTTTTGAAATGAGGTCAAACGGACCTGTTCCATCCACTCACTTGGCATTTACTCTTCTTTGGGTGAGGCCCCTGGAAGTATTTTAATTCAGAGGTCTGTAGGACAAGAACAGAATAACATGGCATGACAAGTTGGTTTGCTGCAATCATAATTTGAAAGGTAGGTCTGGGTCTGAAGGGCAGAGTAGTGATTCTCACTGGAGGATATAGTGGGAACAGAAGGATCATATATAAGATTCACCCAAGAAGGTTTTTGGCCCCTGTGTTCCCCATCTGCCTAGTTAAGAATCCCCCAACAATAAAATGCCCCATACCTCCTCCAGCTTATAAGGGAGAATTGCTGGGATGTGTAAGGCAAAACAATCCCCTGCTCTTTTGTTATTAGTATTCTGCTGCTTTCTAAGTTAATGTTCTTAGCTAAGAGAAAAATCTGTACACTCTATCTCTAGAAGGCCAGCTGGAGAGGGAGAAAGAAAAGAAAATTAAGAGACAATTTGGTTGGCTATCATTAATCTTTGTTTAGCCTTATGGGAAAATAAGCCTTCCTTCTGCTATCTTTGTTAGCAGGTAGATTAATTTGGTTAAAGAATACTGTAGTCTATGAAAGAAAAGACAATGGCCTTTACGTATTCCAAAGCAGCTGAAAATATTTTTTTCTTTCAGCTGTTTTGCCATCTAAGGCTCAATGACACTTGGCTGATTTGGGGTCAGTATCTAATAAGCACATTTCCCAAATGGAAAACCAGCACAGCTAAGCCTTCTCCACAGAGCCTATACCTAGGTCTATCGAAGGAAGAAGATCATTCAGAATTTTATTTTTGCAAACCTTCAACTGTTAAGATCTGAATAATCTATTTAGGACAGTCAGAACTGCCTAATGAAGTTGCATAATTGAGTAGAATTAAAAACCCCTTTCCTTCAGGTCCTCCCTCCTTTCCCCCATCTGTGACAACCTTTGACATTGCACAGATTTTCAAAGTCGCACTATAAGATTAGTGCCAGGGTTCTTTCAAAGGAGGCTTGTAACTGAAAAATCTGTTTTCTCATCCCTCAAAGCTGGAAGCCATAAAGAAAAGAAAAGAAAAGAATATGCTTTTAATGAAGTCTTTGCAGAATCAGCTCCTTGCAACTTCAGTTCTTCATGTGAATCAAAAATAGCAGAAAGTAGGTCATATTGTAAAAGTGAATTAGGCTTCACTTCACATTTTATTGACTTTACTAGGCTCTTTTCATTCACAGTGGCTGATGACTGGCATAAATAAAGAGGCATGGTGCCCACTATGTGCTTAGGGATTTAATTTTTTCATTTATCATAATTTTTTCATTTAACATTTTTCATAATTTTTTTCATTTATCATACTTTTTTTCATTTATCATAATTTTTTCATTTGTCATTCTCACAACAACCCTGAAAGTTGGAATTTTTATGCTCGTTTTGTATATGAGGGAACCGAAGCTCACAGAGTTTAAGGTAAATGACCCAAGGACACACAGCTCATTAGAAAAGATCTGCAGTTTGGACACATTTCTCTATCTGAAAGCTCTGCTGTTTACAATTACATTCTTTTGATTTAAAAAATATATATTTCTGAAATATATTAGTGGGAAATAATTAAACTGAAGTAATATTGCCAAATCTTAATTGCCTCATGAGACAATGAAAAATACTTACCATGGTATTAAATAATTATTAAAAATGATAATATTTATTTGAGCACTTGGTAGGGGCCAGGCATTATGAATGAGTATAGAAAACAGGAAATACACAAATAAGTAATAATTAACATGTCAGATAGTGAAGCTACTATAGAGAAAAATAAAATAGGGTGTAAGGAGAGAGAGAGTGTGTGTGTGTGTGTGTGTGTGTGTGTGTGTATAGCAAGGGATTCTTGCTTCAGAGAAGGCATCAAGAATAGTATGAAATTTGAGCAGAAATTTCATAAGGAAAGTGCAGGAGCAAGTCTCTCAGACATCTGGATGAAGATTACAGAAATAGCAAGTGCAAAGACCCTGAGGTGGGTGGGGTTGCTGTCTGTGAGGAAGAAGGAAGTGGCAGTCTCCACAGTGCCCTCCATTGTTTCCTTAGTGACTTCCTGCTGCAACCAGCTCTGTCGTTTGAATGCCTTTGTCCTCAAGGGGCAGAGAGACTGACTCCCTTAGAGGGCATGAGGAAAGGCAGGCAGAAGCCACCCCCACACTGGAGAGGGTGGGGAGCCAGTTTCATTTACATATTTACATATCTTCCTCACAAGCAATAAATCTCAAATCATTTTAATTGAACATTTAAATCCTTCTCACTGGTAGGTATTTCAGGCATTCAACTTTATGCCAATTATTGCATCATCTTAAAAGAGAAGCTTTTAAATTTATTAAACCCATTACACTTGAATATTTGATTCCTGCCAAAACATAATTTAAGATCCTCACTTTAAAATAATTTGGTAAGGATTAGTAAACCTACCAAAATAACCTAAACTGTATGTCTGGAGAAATATCACCCAGTCTCTGGATAGGGGCAAACTGGTCCTTTGAAAGGGACTTTTCATGGTAGCCCCATGCAGGCGAATCTGCAGTGTCCCCGTCATTTGGGCTGCTGCAACAAAAATATCATAAACTGGGTGGTTTAAATAACAAACCCTTACTTCCCACAGGTCTGGAGCCTGGGGAGTCCAAGATCAAAGCTCCAGCAGACTCAGTGTCTGGTGAGGGCCTCCCTCCTGGTTCATAGATGATCCGGTTCATAGTCTTCTCACTGTGTCCTCAAAAGGGTAATGACTTCTCTGGGACCTATTTTATAAATGCACTAATCCTATGAGGGCAGAGCCTTCATGACCTAATCATCTCCCAAAGGCCCCATCTCCTAATACCAACAGGTTGGGGATTAGGATTTCAGTGTATGAATTTTGGGGTGCAGACACAGACATTTAGTTTATAACATGCAGTTTGTCTAAGAAGTGGCCTGGCCTGAGTCTTGGAGATTCTAATTCGGTAGGTCTGAAATGGGGTTCAGGATTCTTTTTCCAAACAAGTGATTTTTTTTTTTTTTTTTTTAAATGAGCCAGGTTTGGGAGCCACAGATGTGGTATAAAGGTGATATTGGTTCTATGTAATACAGAACAATGGAGTGGAGCAACAGTTTGTTCTGGCTAAGATGATGAAGGGGCAACTGTTACACCTTCCTTTATGCAGCTATATTAGTTGGGGAAGGCTAGACTATGCTGCAGTAACACATGACACACCCCTCTTTGCCCCCCACCCCGCCCACCAAAACTCAGTGGTTTAATATTTCGTGGTCTGTGGCTTTCTCCTGCAGAGTCCAGGGCCAGTGGTCTGGATGACCAGCTTTCCTCCAGGCAGTGCCATGGGCATCCTGGTAACTTTTGTCCAGTCACACTGTGTTCCCTAGGGCCTCTCAGAGTTGCTTGCAGAGTCAGCTGAAGAGAGAGAGTATCCATCTTTGTGGGGTGTTTTAGCGGCCAGGCATAGCACTGTCCAGCCCTTCTGCCCATATGCTATTGGGTAGAACCAGTCCCTTGGTCCCTCCTAGACATGAGGGGACCGGGAAAGGTAGCTCTCCTGTGTGCTCAGGAGGCAAGAGAAATAGTTGGTGAACACCCACATGGCATTGGCTCTACAATTGTAACCCATAGTGCACTGCCTGATGCAATTTTTTGCAGGTTACCAGTGTTTTTCCATCTGAGTCTGCCTGATACTACAAGGTACTTCATACTCAGGATCACTTACCTCTCTGTAACCCTGCTTCAACTTAGCATGAGGAAGAACCAGTTTGGTTGAACTAAATCACACTGAGGTATAATTGCATAACAGACCACCTAATTGTCCCAGAAATCATTTTTATCTTAAAGTAGGAGTCTCATCCCAGGGATAGCATAGCTTTTGTCTTTTCTTTACCATAGATTCTCTAAACATTTAACACTTTTACAATGCTTCTTGTGTTATTGGCAACAGGGGTTTTTAGGGGCAGAGTAGGTAGGGATCCTGTAGGAGTAGATGATTCTAAGTATGGTGCTTATGAGTTGGGGACTTTCTGGACAGTCTAAAAATATAAACAGGTATGAATCCTAAGAAGAGCACCCTCAAGGGCAGAGCAGAGGTGGTTTGCCCCTATGGTAGGACAAATCCTAAATGCTTAATGTGAACAAATGAATTAAACAATAGTATTACCTATAATTGCACAGACTGGTGTTTCTCAAAGGATGATTTCCAGACTAGAAGCATTTGCATTATCTGGAATTTTTTTTTTTTTTTTAAGTGAATTGTTAGGCCCTATCCCAGACCTACAGATTTAGAAATTCTAGGGATGTGGTGCAGCAATCTGTTTCAGGACAAACTGTTAAATTTAAATTTTAGATAAAACTTTGCAGCCCACCAGGTGATTTTGATGGATGCCAACGTTTGAGAATCACTGGGATAGCTTTTACCTGCTGATTATGATTTTATCAAAATCTAAGTAATTAGGGAACCTCAGTGGGAGTTTTTTTTTTTTTCTTGTGGGAGAAGGAAATGCACATAAGCCTTTCAGGACACGTTAGGTAAGCTGCTGTTGTTTTACGTTAAGTGGCTGCTGCTTTTGTGTGTCTGTCTGTAATACTTTGTAGTGAGAATCAATATCTTGAAAGATAAACAAAGGCAATTCAAAGACTAACAATTATTTTTTGTATATACTACATAATAAAGCCAAAGAAATACACTAATAAATTTTTAAGACATTGGAAACCAATGGTTGATTCAAATGCCTTTGTAGTTTTCCTCTTGGTTTTACTAATCACTTTTGGTAACTTTCCTCTTTTTCTATTCAGGGTTCTGGGCGGGATAATTTTTAGGGGCTGGAAATATATAATCTTAATATTGGAAACATTTCCAGTTCTCCTCTTCCCTGCCACATAACATGCTGTCTTAGTGAACACTTCTAAACAAATTTGAACCCACGAAGACCCAAGGGCATCATTATGGACCTCAGTTGTTATGAAGTCTAGATAGAGCAGATGAGGCTTGAGAAGAGTGGGCACAATCCTACAAGGACTCTGGACTTGTTTTCTGGCAAAAGTCCCTGATGTCAGCAAGGTTTGTCTCTTTTTCATTCAAGTGGTAGAAGCAGGTTCCCCTGAGTACTATACCTTCTAGCCCTTGTGCAAACATCAATTAATGAATCAAATCCCCAAATAAACCCTTTCCAGAGTGGTCCTTTGGCATATCAGAGAACTGTTACCTGCTCCGCGAAATTCTTGATATGTTACTGACCTTAGCTGTTTGTACTGGCCACAGTTAAAGTTGCCAGATAAAATACAAGACCCTCAGTGAAATTTAAATTTCAGATAAACAATAACATTTAAGGATAACTATGTTCCATAACTATAAGTATGTAATATTTTATTAAGTTGAATTTAGAATTAAGAATGAATATTTGAATTTCAGATAACAAGTAATTATACTCAGTGTAAGTATGTTCCATATTACATAATAGTTACAGGACATACTAACTTTATCTAAGTTTAATTGTGTTTCCTGAAGTTTTACTTGTTAATTAGTTCTTATTAGCCACAACTCATGTGACTATGGCAGAGGGATATTTGAGTCTACTAAGATGTCCAGAGCTTCTTAATCCCTAGACATAGTCACTAGTCAGCAAAGGCATTTTGCCTTTGGTCTCTGTTTATTAAACCATCATTACTTCATAATTGCCACTCCACTTTTGGGTGTCCTCTCCTTTCTCCTCTGTTGGTGTTTGTCTTCCTGGTCTCTGTCCTGTTTGCAGAGAGAAAGGCTTTCCTGTTAGAAACAGCACCAGCCAATCTGAGTTCTTCTCTTTAACAAACTGGTCTCTCCCTGCCGATTACGTAAATCTTTCGTTTTGGAGCTAGATGATATTTGGATATGTGTCGGTAAACAGCAACAATAAAGCTGACATTTTCGAAAGCTTAGCTACCTGCAGTCCTCTTCTATGGCTTTTTTGTATTTGGTGACTAATAGTACCTCTTTAATTTTCAGAGTTCTTTCTGTAGGTAAGGGTGGCTCATCTAATTACCAACAATTAGATGAACAAGAACACCTGACCCTCACCAACTCAGGTTCTAATGAGAAGCCAGTGCAGATGGTGTCAGATACAACAGGGCTCACTCAGCCATTTGTATGAAAATAACAGAAACCTAGTAGCAGCAATGTAAAGTCATTTTGTTCTTTCTGTCCTAGATTCCAGTTGCTGCTTCTCTCTAGAGACCTTTTATGCTTGTTTAGTTCTCTATGAAGTCAACAGGAACATCGGACACCAAGGAAGCCTGTAAGAGTGAGAGGCTCTGACCCAATTTAAGTGTCCTCACAGAGTTCAGTTACTCAAAAGAATTCAAGCCTTAAAAGCACAGAACCTTGAAGTTACTAGAGCTTTACCCAAATGCCCCATAGGTTCCTGGATTGCAGAATATTGCTGAAATCTTCATTTTGCCCTTCCTGCCTCCTCCCCTTCAAATTTTATTTGGGTGACGTTCTGCTTGGGAATGACCAGCTGTCACTGCTAGTAGCTACTGGGATTACATTGCAGCATGGGCCGGGTGTGTTCGTTTTGTTTTTTTAAAATGCCAGTGGATATTTACTGGAGCTACTGTAGGGATTGGCAGTCTCATTTCTGTTTTTCATGGAGGGATTTTGGGTACAATGGTTGGATTAGAAACACAAAGAAAATCAGATTTAAACTCTCAGTCTGTTGATGGTGCCAAGCACTAACCATTTGACATTAACTGGATGGAGATACCATCTTAATCAGAGGCTAAAATGCTCCCTTTGCTCTAGATCATAGCTTATGAGGAGCAGAGTTTGAAGACACAGAGACAGTCAGATGGTGTCAGTTTCTGTCATTCTCACTTGGATTCCTGTGCAGTATCTTTGCACTGTTTATTTTAAAAGAATTTTCAATCTGACGATACCGAAATTATTTCGGATCTACTCTAATCTCATCCACCCTTCAGACTGTGTTTAGTTCCCCTGATATGTACTTTCATAGGTTCATAGGCGAAATTGTAATGAACATGTTGGGGTGGGAGTTCTGGAGGGTAGAGACGATGTCCATCTTCTTGACCCTGAAATTGTCAGTGCCCAACACTGACCTCAGACACAGTAGGTGCTCACCAGATAGATGAATGAATTAGATTCTAGGGCAACGTGATCCATGCTGTGTAACCCACAAATAACCCTTATGTCAATACATTACAAGTAATTTTTAAGCCTAATAGAGTTTTCCAAATGTCTAGAAAGGGCATACGTAAGTTACCTATGTGTTGGGTTATGTGAAGGGACGGACCATTTTTTACTCCTGCCCCCCAGCATACTTCTGTCATCTTTACTCACTGAGTGTCCGCATGGAATATGAAGAAAGACTTTAGGCAGTAAGATATTAGGAAAATAAACTTCATGTGCTAAAACAGATATTGGCAAACATTTTTGATAAAGGCCAGAGGGTAGATATTTCAGTCTTTCTAGAAATACAGTCTTTGTCACAACTAATCAACTACCGCTCTTGTAACACAAAAGCTGCCACAGACAATACATGAAGGAATGATCATGCTGTGTTCCAATTATGCTTCATTTATGGACACTGAAATGTAAATTTCATATAACTTTTCCATATCATGAAATTCTGTTCTTTTAAAACGTTTTCTCCCCTAACATTAAACAGCGTAAAAACATTCTTAACTCACTGGCTGTACAAAGCAGGTAGTGGATCGATTTGAACTACTCGGCAGAGTTTCACAACCCTGCACTAAAAACAAAACAACAACAGTAACAACAACAAAAACACTAATAACAAAACCAAAACTTTGGTGAGGAAAGGGAGCATTTTCATTTTATCAGCCGTATAGCTTTCCTGAGCACTGAAGTGAGGGACATAGAGCCTTTATTTAGTGGCTTATTTTTATACCATTTTGTGTTTTTCTGTATGTTTGCCTATCTGCATATGTGCGTATATGGTAGAAGTAGAACCAAGTTTTCAAGTTACATGTGATATATTTGCTTAGCAATTTGGAATGATCAAAGGAAATTGTAGAAAATACAGTATGATCCCAGTTATTTTTTTAAAGAAAATGCATTATACAAAAAAAAAAAAGATGTACTTTATATATGCTTGTAAAAGGTTCTGAAAGGTATTTACTAAATGTTAACGGTGGTTACCTGTGAAAATTGAGAGTGGCATTTTTGAAGCAGGGGAAATATTGATATTTTGCTGACTTATTTGATGATTTTAAATGAGAATGATTCTTGCTCAGATAATTTCACTATTTGTGATATTAAAATTAATTAGTAATGTATTGAACTAAAAAAAAGATATTTATTGACAGAAAACGCTGAGCCTGCTTCTGTGAATCTACAAAAACATCTGTGATTTTAATGACATTGTAAGTTTTTCATATCGACTCTTAGTAAAATACAGCTTTTGGAAAATCACTTCTCTATGAGAGCATTGATAAATAAGGAAGTGTTTAGGTTTTGTAGGAGTAAGAATAGCTTCTCCAGGGATGTTGATATTTAAAGTAATGCAAATATGCAATAAAATCCCACAATCTAACTAAACTCTGGATTCAGCCCAGAGTTTTAGAATACATTTCTGACTAAAACACAAAAGACCTTGAAAGCAGTTGCTGTCTTTGTCCCCTGATACCAATGTGTTTTAATAAGGTTCCACTAGATTTTCAAAGTCTTTGGTTAAATTGGAACTGACATTTATGCTAATTAGCTGGGTTTGGGAGTGAAACAGGTAAAACTGAATTACAATGGGCTCCAAACTATATTTTTAAAATAGTGGCTCTGAAGGATATTTGGTTCTATTTGTCAGTTATTTCATATCTTGCTACTTTCTATCATTCCTTTCCCTCCTGGTGTGTTAATCTGGTAATCTGAAATCTTTTTGTCTGCCTGTAACATAATAGGCTGTTTTCCTGTAGTCCATCTGTCTCCTACAGGAGGTGAAAGTACTTTTCAGAAATGGCTTGGGTTGATATTATTAATCTTTAGGAGCAGAGAATTCCTTGAATAATTTAATAGCCAAATGGCATGAGGGGGACTTGGTATAAAAATGAATTTTCCTGTCAGCTTTAAAAATTACAGCTTCGCCTGCCTTTTATCTGTGCAACTCAAATATCAAAACAATGGATGTTTATGCTCTTTATACAGTTTTCTGTTTTGCATTACCTAAGACCTTAGACGATGAGGAAACATCTAGACAATTTTGGTTTACTTTTTTTTTTTTCCTACTAGAAAACCACAATAAGTTAATTAGCCAAAAGAAAGTCCTTCTTGTTCTCTGAAACAACAGATGCTGCCTTTGACCTTGGGATTTAAGGGCAAATCTATTCTTGATTACATGTCTTGAATTTCTTGGATTTGCCAGTGTTAGGGCAGCAGTTGTGATTGAGTGCTTTTGAAAGTATATGCATGATTTTAAAAGAAATCAGTCTGCACAGCTGTTGCTTAAGGAATCGTTCTCTGTCCTTCCAGTTCATTACTACTTATGGTTTTAAAAATTATTTTTCCCCCTACTTTTAATTAGAGTTATCCTAGTTACAGATATCACAGCCTCTGGGTGACTGGTCTTCCACCTGACACCCTCCTTCATTGCAAAGGCCTAGGTTGGAGTATGCTGCGTTTGATTTGCAGGGTAACATTGTTCCTCTATGCTGGGATGGGAAAGTCCTGTGTTTAGGCAAGCCAGCAGGAGTGGGACTATTAATAGCCAACTATATGTTTTCTTTCAGACACAGCCTCTTTACAATGCTCTTTGCTTGCCTATCTTTTAGAAAGTCATGTGAATGCAGCAAAAGCTTTCTAAGAAATATGAGGGCCAAATGGAATTACTCTGCATGAAGTATGCCCACATGGGATTATTAGTATTTTGTTAGAAGACCATTTAACAAGTTTGTTTGTTTCTGAATCAAAACCCATAGATGCTCATTGAACATTTTTTTCCCCCATAAATCATGTATTTGAGAAAGACATCTTGATGATGGGAAACTCTTACCTTGGAGAAACAAAGAATCAAGTAGTGACTTTATCCTCTAGATAGTGCTGAAATCAGAAGTACTTTTTCCCTTTAAGTGTCATAAAACACAATTACATTTCTTTCCACATGTTTTCCACCTGAGCAAATTGACAGACCAGGTCAGCTTTTTTCCTGGGCCATTTTACTGTGCATTTTCTTTTTATCTTCTGGATGTAATCTTTTATTTGTAGACCATTATAGTGAAGCCCCTAGTAACAATTTGTTTAGTTTTATTAGTCAATTTATAGGCTGAGGGCAAGACATAATAGAATATCATCATGGGTACTACATTAGAAAATTTAAATCAAAATGTCTATGTTCTTTGAGCTATGCCTGCTAATTAAAGAAGAGGTAAACTGCTGAAATATAATAGGCCAATGTGGAAGGTTCCAGAAGAACTGTGGAGGACCCCCTTTCCTCTGGCTTGATCAATTATAAGAGAGCAAATGGAAGAGGCTGTACAACTTTCTCTAGAAATGGGTTCTTTTGCAGGCACAAGCAGTCAGGTGCATATTGAATAGCCACAGATTGAACTGTCTTTTCCTAAGCTTTTGGGGTCATCCTTCAAGACGCTTTTAGCTAACCTCCAAGATTAGGTGAGGGCTGAGGTTCTAAATTTCAGTGTTCAGAGACTGACCCTTCCTGTAAGGAGGTAGTTAAGACGTCTGTCTTCTCAGATGAATGCCTCTGGAAGGCAACATTGGAATATCTATTAGAATAATTTGATATTAAACAAGGTTATGACCTTTTGGAGAATATCTCAGTCTTTTCAGGGCATTTTCCTTCTTTATTTCTGGTACCTTAAAAAGGTCTCGTTCCCTATGGTTGAATGCCTTGAGAAACGTAAGGCTATAAAGGAATTTTAACAAATTTGATTCTCTAATCAACTGCTCATAAATCCATTTTATTGCTTCAATTATGCAAAATAAAGGTTTAAAATTTGTCTGGTCAGTCAGTTACCCGGTCAACTATCCACCTAGCCAACCTGCTAACCTCAGTGAATATCTTGCTCTGAAACTCTTTTTTTCCCCCAAAATCTTCCCAAAGCTATTAAAAAATACCAAGTAAGGATGGTAAAGGCATGTTTTATTAATCATAGTAGTTAAACCTGTTAATTTATCAGTGAGGGGAAGAACAACTTTCTTTGTGATTTTAACTTGTCTTCATGCTAAATTCCTTCCAGACTGTGGTTAGAACTTAACTGCAGAATTTTTGCCCAACAATATAAACATTTTCTATAAAACGATGGAAAGTTGCCCATTCTGGAAAAAATCTAAAGTACAAAAGATAAAGCATTTCTCAAGATAGAATTTCATTTCCGGTGTTTTTGCATGTAATTTTAAATTTTATTTTATATTTTATTTTGAGACAGAGTCTTCCTCTGTCACCCAGGCTGGAGTACAGTGGCAGGATCAAAGCTCACAGCAGCTTCGAAATCCCAGGCTCCAGAAATCTTCCCATTTTAGCCTCCCAAGTAAATAGGACTGTAGTTGCAATCATCTTGCCTAGCTAAATTTTTTATTTGTATATTTTAAGTTTCATGGAGACAGGGTCTTGCTATGTTGACCAGGCTGGTTTTGAACTCCTGGCCTCAAGTAATCCACCCACCTTACCTCCCAAAGCACTGGGATTCCAGGCATGAGCCACCATGCTGGCCAGCATGTAATTTTTAATACTGAGTCCAGGATAAATTTTCTCTTGCACTTATTGGGATATGTGTAGATACGTTGTTAATCTTTGGAATCCTACTGGAATGAAATGTGTTTCATTAGTGCTTAAACTAAGATGTGTTCATTTGAGAGTTTATAAAAGGAGATTTAAGCCTAGTGCATTTTCAAAGTTGCTTTTTTTCAATTTAAAAAAACTTTTTTGATCTCTTGGCAAAAGGATAAAGTCTATAGACCATGTAAAGAACTGCATTCAGTTTTTAAATAATTAGGTTTTGAAGATTTATTCTACTGTGTCTTTGACGAGTAAGAACATATCTAGGGGTTTTAGGAGGATAGGTTTAAACAGGTTTACAATATTTCCTTATAAGAGCTAAATTATGTATAAAATAAGAATTAACTTAAAACATTTTTACTTTGAATTTCTCCAGAATTTTCTAGGGCCAACCAAGCTTATTCTTTTTAAACAGAAATGTAGGACCATTAGTAACTAAAAACCTTAATATGTTTTGGAGAATGATTACTTGGACTCATAATTTGTGGTGTATACGCTTTTGCATGTGTTTAAATTATGTTATGCCTGTATTTTGATCAGGCATTAAATAATTGAAACACTCATGTTAAATAATTGTACAATTGTCTGATTTAGAAGGCTGGAAAGCAGCAGCAAACCTGTCTCCAGAGACATTTCAATCTACAGGCCAGGTTCAGGCTAAACTATATTGCAGGACCCTCCTTCTTTCTACAGTGAGGTATAGAAGCAGCATAGGCCTGGGATGGAGACAGACCTAGTACTAATCTAAGCCTCTTGTTTATGAGATATTTTACTTCATGTAAGTTATTTGAGCCCCCGAGCTTTAAGAATTAGATGCTTTCTAAATGTCAGGCACTATAGTAGTAATAAGCACACACCTTTCCTTTCCTTAGGATGGTTAAAGTTAGACACATGGGCACAATTTCAATATATTCTCAAGTTCCAAGAAGCATACTCAAAGTGCCATGGAATAGGAACACTCTGCCTAGCAGCTCACTCCTTTCAGCCACACATTTGTCTGATACAACTACATGCTAGGACGTGGATACCAGTGTGAACAGAAAAACACAATCCTAACCCCTCTATTGTCTTATAACCTAAATAACAAACTAGAAAGTCTAGGGCCTATCTTATAGGGTTTGTAAGGGTGAAAAGAGCTTTCTTTCCCTTTCGTCATCTTCATTCTGTTCACTCACGCTCTGTCCAGATTCCCAGTCTCCCATTTGCCTAAGCGGGCAATGAGGTAGTTGTTTCTCTTGGTTAACAGTTCTATATAATGAATCCGTTTACAGATGAGTGACTGAATACTTCTTCCTAAGAATAGTTGCATTATTACCAAAGACTTTTGGTGGCACCAAGACCATAGTACATGTGTCTCTATTTGGCAGCGTTTCAGCCATTGAGTAGTCCTCCACAGATAGCTGGAGTGTCTCTCCCACATCCCGCTATCGTGATGCTTGGCTGCTATTCACATGCCTGTGATGAGTGATGGAGTCCCTGGTGCTTTCTGGAGAGAATACCAAATGGTAATCTTGCACCACCTTGATTGTGAATATACTTGGTCTGTGGACTTTCCATGCTCAATCCTAAACCAAAGACCCTGGCCTAACCCAGAACAATTGCTTCGTTACAGGTGAAAGTCCTTGTTATTACTTTGGTAGTTAATCATCTTCCCCTGGGCCTTAACCTCCAGGTCATTCTCTGGAGAAGAAATTTAGGACCTGTGATATTATCCTATTTAAGAACTTTTCAGATACGATCTTTTAATTATAAAAGATGTATATTGTATAATTTATGTGATATATATCATATAATTATGTAATTATAAAATGTAATCACTTGTATATAGTTCTTAGTTCCTCAGGCAAATCAAGTAAATAGTAGTTGCATGGGTAAATATAAAATACTCAGATACTCCTTATAGTAATATAAGAACTATCATTCAGGCAGGAGGACACAAAAGATCAATGTATGAACCATTCCTATATATTTTTTCCTTTTGAAGCACAGGTAGGAGCAAGTCATTTCCCTTCTCCACAAAGCTCGGTGTCTTCTTACTGTACTCAGAATAGCCTGGTTCATAGGCCTCCGTGAGCTGCCTTTCTTCCCCTTTTCATCCAAAGTGTTTTTAAATCCCTTTAGATACTCTTTGCTCCAGCTTGCCTGGGCTATTAACTGTTCTCCCGAAGACCGTACTTTATGTCTGCAGGCCTTTGCTCATACTGTTTGGTCAGCAGGGAATACATTTTACTCCTTATTCATTTATAAAATCCTACCGATCCTCCAAGGCTGAGCTCAAATGCCTCCTCTTTCATGAAGCCTTCTATATCTCTACTAATCAGAATCAATTATTTATCTCTCTATTCCTCCTTGTCAGCCTATTGTGTGTGTATGTTTATTGCCTGTATAGGCTTTTCTCATTTCTGCTTGTATCTAGTTAATTCACTCATCTATCCATACATTCATTCAACCATTATTTCTTGAAAGCTTTATCCTTTGTACTGTGCAAGAAGATGGGAATGTAATGGGAAGCAGAAAATGGATGCTGCCTGTGCGCTGGGAGCTTACAGTCTTCTGGCAGAGATGGGTGATGGGTAATAAGGTGATAAGCACCAAACCCACAAAGCTAAAACTGCAGCTGTGGGAAGAGCAGGGAAGACAGATTTATGGTCTCTGTCTCTAGACGGTAAACTCTTCGATGCCAGTGAGAGCCTCTTGCTTGGTTAAGAAGGCAGTAGTATAAAACAACTGTGAAATGCCCTGTGTCGTGAGTGTGTGTCTCCCCAAATATATGAGGAAGTCCTAATACCCAGTACCTGTGAATATGACTTTATTTGGAAATAAGATTTCTGCAGATGTAATGAAGTTAAGATGGGATCATACTTGATTAGAGTAAGTCCTAATCCAGTTTGGCTGGTGTTCAATAAGGAGAGGAGAAAAGACACACACAGACACAGTGGGGAATGCCATGTGAAGATGGGAGCAGAGATGGGAGCGATGAGTTTGTAAGCCAGGGAATATCGAGAAATGTTGGTAACCACAAGAAGTTAGGAAGGAGGCATGGAACTGTTTCTTCTTCAGAACTTCCAGAAACAACCAACTCCCAGTGATACCTTGACACCTGGATTTCAGACTTCTCCCTTCCAGAACTGTGAGAGAATGCATTTCTGTTATTTTAGGCCACCCAGTTTGTGGTAGTTTATTATGGCAGCGCCAGGCAACTAATACACTCTTCTGGAGGGAAGTTCATGAGAACTAATTTAATGCACAACACCATGGTGCACTAATGTGTGGGTCAGTGAATGAATTTGGATGAAAGGGTGAATAGAGTATTGTGTTTGCTCTCTTCAGTGGTAAGAAATCAGGGTGAGCTCAGGATATTTGTTCCTTTTCAGTTGTCTATTAACAGGAAAAAATGTGGATTCACAGTTCGCGTCATCATCAGTTGAGAAGGCTGGCTGAATAATGGCCCATGTGGTTGTCTTTAGAAATAAAGCTGTGTTTTTGTCACTGTGGCCAAGGGGGTATAAATAAGCTAGTCACTAAATATTAAAATGGTAGCAACTCTTCCCTTTCTGCTTTCAAAGCAGAATCTTAGTCCTCACATCTCCTACCCCTGCTTCCTCAGGCAATTCGTGTTTGTCCCTCTGGTTGAAAGGCTCACTTCAGGGTAAAGCAGGAGACGGTTTGTGGTTGTTGTTACTAATGATTTTTAGATTTTGTGTTGCATTTTACATTTTCAGAACATTTTACAGTTGTTGATTGAGTTTCCTAGCACTCAAGAATTTGTGATATTAAAATGTTTTTTGTTTGCAAAGGACTAAGATGTTTAGTGATAACTGAAAGCTACACTAATCAGATATTCATGAGTACGGGGTACGGCCTGACCTCCTGTCTGCCTCCTGAATCCTTCTCCTCATTCTAGATTCAGGACAGTGCCACCTCTATAAAGCCTCTATGATCCCCTCAAGCCTCACAGCTCTCTATTGTTTTATTGTGTTTTATTAGTATTTATTTATTTATTTATTGTTTGTGTGGGTTTTCCCTAGTAGATTATGAGGTTTTGGAGGACGGGTAACCACACTCACCCACCAGGCATGCAGGAACTATCTCTTGAATGAACAAGTGAACTAATGGGTGAATGAAATTCCTAGAACTGACTTAGGCCAGGAATTCCTCATCTTTTAGCAGCCACTTCCCATTTTATACAGCCAAGATCAAGTCCATGAAACTGCAGTGAGTCTCTAGGCAAATTACAGAGAGGCAGGAATGGGATAGCAACACCAGCTTGGAGAACTTCTGGATCAGCTATAGGCTCTACATGGATCTCCTGGTCTTGCTGTCATGGAGGATTGAGTCGTACTTTCAAGGCTGTCCTCTTGAGACCACTGCTCAGAGGTGCCAGTCAAAGGTCTCAGGGTCATAGGCAGAGGGGGCAGGCCAGATTGGCCACTGTGGCTCTGAGTATAGAGGGATAAGGCTAAAGTAGAGGTTCTCATAATCCAGAAATCTCGGATACTGTTAAGTCTTCAACTGCATTAAGAGATGTGGTTGTAAAGGGGCTCCGGCAACAGAAAGCATAGCCATCCTCACCTCTTAAGAATGAGCTTCATTTTGCTTATGTGTTTTTTTACTTTTCATCTATATATCTGCATGTTTATGAATATCCTATAATATGGCACCAAGCATTAAACATTTATGGAACAACTGAAATATTCAGGATAGAATGTTTAAATTAGCACTGGTCTCTGCATTCCTTCCTGCCTGTGTGTTTCTCTGTTTTGTACCCTAGCCCATTCCGGCAACTACTATAGAGCCTCACACTTACCAGATGATGTCACTCATACCATGCCCAGATGAAAGCTCGTTCTCAAGGCACTCAGATCATAGCACAAAACAAAGAGGAAAGATGTGTCTTTAAGTCGTTCATTTAGCACAATAACTTCATTTTCAGAGGGCACTTCTATCCATGTTTATTCTCAAGATCGAAGGACTCAGAGTGTGGCTCTCGTGGTGACAGATTGGCTCTTCTTGTGTGTTTTCTCCCTTGCTGTTTAGATGTAAGGACCTGTTTTCTCCCACCTCAACATGGTTACATGTTTGTTATTTCACAATACTTTAATTTTTAAAAAAATCATAAGTGAACCTTCACACTGTTACAGTTATTTAATTGTAAGTGAATTTCTTATTAGAATTATTTTTACCTTCAAGACTGGTCTTTTATGTAACAACTGTCTAATGACAAAAGGGGTAATTGTATACTTTGCTACCTAGGAATGATAGGAAAACAGAGTAAGCTGTTTCTGGAGCTCTTTCTGCCACTCATTCTGTGAGTCCTCGTCACATCACCTGACCCCCGACATCCACAACTTTCCTAATCTTTAATATGAGCAGGTTGAAGTTGAGGATCCCTAATCTCCCTTCCAGATCCACTGTTCTGTGATTCTAGCTATTAAAAAAAAAAAAAAAAAAAAAAAAAAAAAAAAAGCTAAACGTTGGTAGAGAGTATCACAAAAAAATAACAAAGATACGTTTTTAAAAATCAGTTCAAGCTGCAGTCCTTACAGGCAATATTCCAGGTTTTGAGTTTATAAACTACCTGCTGGTAAAATCTCTTTGGTAGTTTCTACACATTTGCATTCTTCCTTCATTTTCAAAACACTGTCTCAGTGATTGCAAAGCGATTCCCCTGATATATAATCTCTTATTCGGTGTAGCACGCTGGGAGGATGTGAGATCCACATGGAGAAGTTAAGCACACACAGATCTGCAAGGTCAGAAGTACATTAAATGGCACGCTGTGGTCCAAGACTTTCATCTTTAAGCATCAGTAATTGCCATGAATACTCAAGGAGGTGCCCTGTGTGAGAGCTGCTGGATTTGAGTCATAAGCCATAGTTCAAGAATATGAATCTTGTGAAAGCCAAAGTATTAGTGTTGTCAGAGACACACAGGTAAGGCAATGAATGAACAAACTGGACATCGTGACATTCCGGCTGAAAAAAGAGCAATGGATTAAGTTTCAGCACCATAGATGAAGGAAACCGGTAAATTTACTGGATGTATTTTAGAAACTTGAAAATTGATGATGAAACAGGAAAGAGACCCCACCTAAGAGAAAACTTCTGGCACAAACAATTGAAAGTACTCAGTGAAACAGATCTTCTGACCTACTGGATACCCACCAAGAACAAGGCAATTCGGGCACATCCAAAGTGGTTTGTGTGGGTAGTTGTTAAAACCTGAGTATTACTTCAACTATCTGAGACCTAACAGAGGGCAGTTGTTCTAAATAGTCAGGCTACCGCTCTCTAGTTACAACTGTTTTTTTAAAATTTGAAAATGGAAATATTTAAAATAATATACTACATATAGTTACATAGAACTGTTTTCATGTAAAAATAATATTTTTCTGATAATTTTGGAAGAATTAGAAAAACACAGAAAGAGCTCACAATGGATGATCTCACTATCCAGAGATAACTTTTATTAATCTTTGGATGTATTTCCTTCCAGTCGCCCCATATTTTAAACTTTTATATATTCATTTGTGGACATATTTTTAAAATCAGATATGCCAGTCTAGTCTTTTTTTTTTTTTTAATCTGGAGCTGCCGTTAGGGACAGCTGAGGAAGCGCAGAGCAATGCCACAAATGTCTCCCCTCTCTTTTTTTTTCCACAGCCCAGATGGCTAAGATTTGTGATGGGTGGGCAGGCGCATCCCCCCACCCCCGAAGTCACATGTACTCTCGGTGACTTTGGTAATTCCTGACCTTGCATGTATGTTCGCTGCTGAAATCCTTCCCATTCTTGCCAATGCAGCTATAAAAATCTCGGTGGCTGAGTTTTCGCTTCATCTGAATTACAGTAAAGTTGGTGATGAAAGAGATTGAGTTTATAAACTACCTGCTGGTAAAATCTCTTCGGTAGTTTCTACACATTTGCATTCTTCCTTCATTTTCAAACACTGTCTCGGTGATTGCAAAGCGATTCCCCTGATATATAATCTCTTATTTGGTGTAGCACGCTGGGAGGATGCGAGATCCACATGGAGAAGTTAAGCACACACAGATCTGCAAGGTCATCATTAATCCATATTAATGATGGATTTTGTTCTCTGAATTCCTTTGTAAAGAAAGGATGTGATTTGTTCTATTGTTCACTAACATAACTTGTTAAAATAATGGGAAAGCCAGAAAAAAGAGTGTTTGGAGAATGATGGTGAATACTTTTGGGTTAGATGGGCTCAGGTGACATGCTTGTTTTCGGGGAAGGTTCTCGATACTAAGAGATTACTTCCAGGTGCCAGCCTAATGTAGAAAAATCAGCGTGTGCTCTGGAATCAGACAAACCCAGATCTGAATTCTGGTTTTCCTTCTCTCCTTTGTGTCATATTGAATAAGTTACTTAATTTCCATGAGCATCAGTTTCCTCATCTATGTACTACAAGTGGTGGATGCATACTTCTCAACTGTTTAGGGAGCTTAAATGGAAATATACTTGGAGTTCCTAGCACACCATAGGTGCTTACTCGTGAGCTTGTTCCTTCTGCATTTCCCAGCTGTTTCTGGAAAGCGTGCTGTCCTCAGCAAGTCAGTGAATAATGATAATGGTATGCTAATATTTACCCAGACAAATACTTTGCACAAAACTATTCGTATAATGTTCATCAGTGAAAAAGGTTCTCATCATGTATTACGAGTTGAATTTTCTTTCCCGTCTATTAACAAGCTTTGAATGGGAAAGGTACTGAATTGAATTTTTTTTTTTCTCTCTCTCTGCTCTACTGTGGGGACATGCTTTTATATTTGCAAATAAAGCTCACAATATATCTTTTTTTTATTACATTCTCACAGTCCCACCAGAATTTTAATGAGTGGGAGTGGTGAGTGGAGATTGCGATTCGGGGGTCACTTGTGTTTGAGCTGACAAGATACACACATTTGGGGAAACAGAACATGATCTGAATTAACTGGGAAGCACATGTTTCGTAAGTGCTTGATACATTCCTGAAAGAAAATTACAAAGTAAATATTTTTGCTTGTTGCAACCATTCTGAAGAGTGTGCTATCAGCTTTTTTTTTTTTTTTTTTTTAACTCTGCTTATCAACATGTTAGGTGAGGGACTAGTAGACTTTGTATTATAATGCTTGAAAAGGAAAGCTTTATTTAAATATCAAATATGAATGTGTAGCAAGAGATTGCTTAACAGTTGTGTAGAATGGGAAAAAGAATTGGAAATTTTTCATACAAAAAGTAAAAGAAATTGAGGGGCGAGAAATAAATGAACCCAAAGTCTTATTTTCTTTTCTCTGTTAACTTTCAGGAAGGCCAAAATGAGATTTAATGTACTGTATGAAGTATATTGTAGCTTTGCTCTTTTGTTCATTTGCTTACCCTCTTATCTCTTTTAAATTTTAATTTCTAAATCTATAGCTCTACATTCATTAATTGATTTCATCATCAAACATCTTTTCTGTACTAGTTTTAGGAGAAAGAAAAATTTCCCCTAAAATTGTAAATTTTGATTTACAATTATGACTGAAAATCTTACAATCTTGGTGGGTTGCAATCCTGTGAACAAAAATGATGGCTCAGCAGTTCTGTAAGAGGCTATATTAGATCCAATATGAGCCCAGTCCCACTGTCTCTGGAGGGAGAAGATGCCGTCCAGACAAGTCCATAGCTTCAACTGTGAGTCATGGTTTGCCAGGCAGAGAGCTATAGGAGGTATTACCAAAGAGGCGGTAGCATGTGTCTTTTATGATGGATCACTTCAATTTTTTAAAAAACTAGATTTCATAACTAATAATGAAAAATAAGTAAAGAAGTAAAGATGATAACACGGGAAGAAGTTAAGCAATAGGCAAGGAAGTGTGTGATTAAGAGCTCCAGTGAGTGGCTGTGATGATGGGATTTCAGAAAAAGGGTTTCTTTGCAAAAGCAGAGAGGAAGAATAGCAGATGCTGAATGAGATAAAGGTTTTCTCCCCAAGAGGAGAACTAGGGAACAAAAATCCAGAGAAAGGAAAAGGTCGGGCTACTGGTGAAAGCTGGACATCAAGAAAAATAGTTTAAGGATGTTTAAGTGTTTTAGTTTTTAGACACCCAGCGGCTTGTGTGACACCACATTGCAAAGTTATTATTTAGTAATATTTTGAATGAAAGTTCTCTCTTCATAAAACCCCCACCCTTTACAAACTATTAGTCTCAGAAACCCTTTACATTCTTAAAAGTTACCGAGGACTTCAAGAAGCTTTTGTTTATGTGAGTTGTATCTACCAATGTTTATTGTAATATCAGTAAGTGGGAGTTTATTAAATATAATGAAGCATTTTTTTAAACTTTGATTTTTGTTTCAGGGGTGCATGTGCAAGTTTGGTCTATAGACAAATTGTATGCTTCAGGGGTTTGATGTACATATTATTTGTTCACCCAGATGGTAAGCATAGTACATGATAGATAGTTGTTTGATCCTCACCCTCCTCCGTGCTCCACTTTCCAGTAGGCCCTGGTGTCTGTTGCTCCCTTCTTTGTGTCCAGGTGTACTCAGTGTTTAGCTCTCACTTATTAAGTGAGAACATACAGTATTTGGCTTTCTTTTCCTGTGTTATTTTACTTAGGATGATGGCCTCCAGCTCTATCCATGTTGCTGCAAAAGACATGGTCTCATTCTTTTTCATGGCTGCATAGTATTCCATGGTGTATATGTACCATGTTTTTTTCCAGTCTACCAATGATGGGCACTTAGGTTGATTCCATGTTTCTGTTCTTGTGAATAGTGATACAATGATCATAACATGTGTATGTGTATCTATGGTTGAATGATTTATATTCCTTTGGGTATATATGCAGTAATGGGATTGCTGGGTCAAAATGGTAGTTCTGTTTTTAAGTGCTTTGAGAAATCACCGAACTGCCTTCCATAGTGGCAAAACTAATTTACATTCCCACCAGTAGTGTATAAGCATTCCCTTTTCTTTACAGCCTTGTCATCATCTGTTGTTTTTTGACTTTTTAATAATAACCATTCTAACTGGTGTGAGTGAGATGGTATTTCATTCTGGTTTTGGTTTGCATTTCTCTAATGATTAGTGATGTTGAGCATTTTTTCATATGCTTGTTGGATGCATGTATGTCTTCTTTTGAAAATTGTTCATGTCCATTGCCCATTTTTAAGTGGGTTCGTTTTTTGCTTGTTCACTTAAGCTCCCTGTGGATTCTGGATATTAGGCCTTTGTCAGATGCATAGTTTGCAAATATTTTGTCCCATTCTATAGGTTGTCTGTTTGCTTTCTTGAAAGTTTCTTTTGCTGTGCAGAAGCTTTTTGGTTAATTAGGCCCTATTTGTCAATTTTTGGTTTTGTTTGAATTGCTTTTGGCATCTTTGTTATAAAACCTTTGCCAGGGCCTATGTCTAAAATGGTATTTCCTAGGTTTTCTTCAAGGATTTTTATAGTTTTAGATTTTATATTGAAGTTTTTGATGCATTTTGAGTTGATTTTCATGTGTGGTGTAAGGAAGGGGTACAGGATGGCTAACCAGTTATCCCAGCACCATTTATTGAATAGGGAATCCTTTCCTCATTGCTTGTTTTTGTCAACTTTGTCAAAGATCAGATGGTTGTAGGCATGTGGCTTTATTTCTGGGTTCTCTGTTCTGTTCCATTCATCTATGTGTCTGTTTTTGTACTAGTACCATGCTGCTTTGGTTACTATAGAACTGTAGTGTAGTTTGAAGTCTGGTAATGTGATGCTTCTTGCTTTCTTCTTTTTGCCTAGGATTATTTTCACTACTCAGGCTCTTTTTTGGTTCCATATGAATTTTATACTACTTTTTCTAATTCTGTGAATAATGTCATTGGTAGTTCAATAGGAATAGTATTTAATCTGTAAATTGCTTTGGGTAGGATGGCCAATTTAGCAATATTGATTCTTCCAATGATAGATTTTTAAAGTACAAGAATATGTAAACATTTCATTAGCTGCAGAGTGACAGTGTCATCTCGTGGCATGTAGCCTCTGGAAAAATTTCACTTTTCAATTGTGAAGGATGAGACTGAAAAAGGCTTATGACATTATAGTATTATTATAAAGATGTCTTGACCTCTGATGTCATGTACCCCTGAAAGGGTCTCAGAGATCCTCAGAGGTCCCCAAACTACTTTGAGAACCATCCCAAACCATTGACAGGAGAGCTGTTTATACTCAAGATTTGGGATGATTGTGCTGATTCTTTCATTTAGTCGACTGTCAGTTCTTTTTCCAGGATAAATAGGCTTATATGCAGTTTTGAAAATGAAGGCTCAATTTCGCAAATCACTTGTGGTCTGGGATCGCTACTACTAGTGGTAAAAAAGTAAGAAAACTCAAAACAACAAAGAACAAAATTCAGCAGTTTCTAATCTTTCAGTAACTATTTTGCACAGATTAGGTTAGACTTCTAACTCAAATGGGTGAAGAGAAGGCATGTTAATCATATATCACAAGGAACTTCTTGACCCCTTAGAGTAAGTGAACATGGAATGTGTGTGCAGTTTCTAAACATGGAAATATGTAAGAAGAGGCCTTCCCTTAAAGTCCTGGTTGACATGGATAAGACTGCATCCTGGGTTTGAATTTGATGATCCTGAGCCTGGCATGACTTTCAGCTTTTGAGATTCTTCCCAGAGTGATAGCATAGAATGGCAATTTTTGCCATAACCAGCCTGTTTTTACTACTTTCTCACCTCACCACCACCCATAAAATTTGATAGAAAAGAAATAAATAGAAAATAGGTTTTGGACATGTATGTGAAGGACGGTTTGGTATTAGGGCTGAGTGTTTTAAGACTAGCTACTCTTTTACTATCAAGCTCTGGCTGTGGCCATGAATATCTTGGTCTAAATCTTTTTTCTGAAGATGCCCAGTAGACAAGCCTCCCGAAAACATGAAGCATGCTGTTGACTTTGTTCCCGGGGCTTGTGTCTGCCAAGTCTGACTAGTCAGTTCCCATCGCTGCTGGCTGAGGTTTTTCCCATCACCACGGCAGCAGAACACACTTGCCTTCTCCCTTTAGATGGTTTGTTATTTCAAGAAAAGCCAAGCATGGAATCGCTGGGAATCATTGCTGCTTCTGACTACCGAGAACACGTTTTCCCTACTGGTTGTTTTTCTTTCCAGCTTCCTGGGGCTTTAGTGGTATTTACATTTAGGCCCTGTCATTTCGCTCTTTCATGAAAACCCATTTGAATGAGGCACTTAGAATCCAAATATAATTTTGTTGTTGTTGTTGAAAAAGAATCCAAACATTTAACAGTCTAATCATTGGTCACTGAAATGGAAAGATTAAAAAATTTCATTTGCTTAGTTTTTCTTCTTTAAATTTGGTAAAAAGTCATTTTCTGTGCCCTGACAAGCACAGCTGGCATCCATAACCTGCCTTCCTACTTTATAAAATATAACTTTGTACTCCCCACTTTTAGATCTGTAATGCAAAGTTGGTGAAAGAGTCCTGAATGAATATCCATATGAAATATTTTCTTTTTTTTTTAATTTAAATGTTAACTTTTACTTCAGGGGTACATGTGCAGTTTTGTTATATAGGTAAACTCATGGCTTGGGGATTTGTGTACAGGTTGCTTAATCACTTGAGTACTGAGCATAGTACCTGACAGATTTTTTTTTTCTGAACTTCTCCCTCCTCCCACCTTCCTCTCTCAAAAGTAGGCCCTAGTGTTTGTTGTTCCCCTCTTTCCATCTATGTGTTCTCATTATTTAGCTCCCACTTATAAGTTAGAACATCTGGTGTTTTGTTTTCTGTTCCTGTGTTAGTTTCCTAAGGATAATGGTCTCCAGTTCCTTCCATCTTCCTGCCAAGGACATGATCTAGTTCTTTTTTATGGCTGCATAGTATTCCATGGTATATATGTACCACATTTTATTTATCCATTCTATCATTGATGGGCAATTAGATTGATTTCATGTCTTTGCTATTGTGGATACTGCTGCAACGAATATATGCATGCATGTGTCTTTATGGTAGAATAATTTATATTCATTTGGATATATACCCAGTAGTGGGATTGCTGGGTCGAAATGGTAGTTCTGTTTTAGGTTCTTTGAGTAATCTCCACATTGCTTTCCACAATGGCTGAACTAATTTACATTCACACCAGCAGTGTGTAAGTGTTCCCTTTTCTATGCAATCTCACCAGCATCTGTTATTTTTTAACTTTTTAATAGTAGCCATTCTGACTGGTGTGAGATTATATCTCATTGTAGTTTTGGTTTGCATTTCTCTAATTGTTAGTGGTATTGAGCATTTTTTCATATATTTGTTGGCCACATGTATGTCTTCTTTTAAAAAGTGCCTGTTCATGTCCTTTGCCCACTTTTTAATGGGATTGTTTGTGTTTTGCTTGTGCATTTGTTTAAGTTCCTTGTGGATTCTGGATATTAGACTTCGTTAGATGTATAGTTTGGAAATATTTTCTCCCATTCTGTAGGTTTTCTGTTCACTCTGTTGATAGTTTCTTTTGCTGTGCAGAAGCTCTTTAACTTAATTAGGTCCCTTTGTCAAGTTTTGCTTTTGTTGCAGTTGCTTTTGGCCCAGATGAAATATTTTGTTTAATGGGTAAAGAATGTTTCAGGTCTTCAGATGTTCCTGCACTCATTGTAGGCTTTTCTTCAGTGGTCTGGTTGAAGAAAAAGAAAGAAACAAATAATATGTGCTATGTACTGGCCACATTAAAATCAGGTTATACTTTAGCTCTCTAAGTGACTAGTGCTGTTAATCTAGTGTTTGTTAGCACTGTTTTCAAGCACCTTTCTCACTTAAAGCTTGTCTGTGGCCCCATTTCTCCCCCATCACCATGGCTCCTCCTCTGCTTTCCTTGTGGGGCTTTCACATTCTTGGCACCTGCTGACCTAGCAGCAGGCATTTTTCCACCACTTGTCAACTCTCATCTGACTGGGGCCACCTCGTTTCCCTGCAGACATCCATGTGTACTCTTCTTGTCTCTTTACATAATTCGTCTCACCTCTGTTCCTTCAGAGATTCCTCCCACCCCCACCTCCTCTCATGGTTCAACTCAGGTCACCCTTCCTCCCCAGGGCCTTCTTCAATGGAAGTGAATCCATGTTGGCTGGCTGCTTCTTCAGCACCTCTGCACATATCCAGTCTACACTATAAAGTTGTTCCTTGCCTCAGACTATCTCACCTGACTCACAGTCATAATACAGGTCCTGGTCTGCCTTCCTCTGAGGACAGGGCCATACGCTAGCAATGATGTTTTTCTTAACACCACCAGAAAACAGGTGGAGTCAGGGGGCCATGTATAAAGTGTTTACTCATACATAGTAGCTTTTGAAGAGTTGGTCCTAGAAGAATAGTGAAATAACATGTTTGTCGGATTGGAGATGCAAAGGAAAAAAGTGTGAATTGAACCTTGGGATGCTTAGTTCTAAGCTTTTTATGTGAAGGCTATGCCATAAAATGCCCCAAATTCTTGATGAAAGGGCGAGCATTTAGTAATATAATTGGAATGTTTTGAAGTGTTACATATTCTATATGTATATGTTTACATATAGAATAATTTTATGTATTTAGTGAAACAAGGATGTGTGATGGGCTGTCAAAAAATATTTTTACTTATGTTAATCAGTTTTACGTCAGTGTCAGATACTTTGATACCTGAAATATGTGTTTCAAAATTTCAAATAAAATTTACGATATGAAGATATCATAGATTATTAATTAAAATCATGCTAATGTCATGTATTAGACCATTTAGAGTCTGGAATTTGGGGAAGGATGGAAATGGATAATTCAGATTCTCTGAAGTGTACAAAGAGGGAGGGCCAACTGTCTCCAACTTCAATTTATTTTTCCTAGTAGTAACTGTCTATTTACTTTACACTATAATTGAACAATAAAAGATAAGGGAATAGTTGTTTGATTCTGTTTAACTTTAGGAGGAATATTATTTTTTAGGCGTGTGATAAACGAAAACTTTATTTTGCTTGACTTTATAAATGTTGGGTAAGTTGGTGTCAGCTTTACCGCCTGTTATAAGGAATTGTGTTATTATATAATGTCATTACTAGACAACCTATAAAGAAAAATAAGCACATTGTAGTCTGAATCTGATTTTGCTTTGCGTAGACACAGCTGGAAGGGCTGATTGTTTATGACAAGGAAACCAGATTATTTGAGCAAGAGAGACTTGGGCTGGATATGGAGCAGATGGTGGAGGAGATGGAGACCCTGTAATGGAAATAGCTCCATGTTTCCTGCAGGTTCAAAGGGCTTTATAAAAGGGCAATGAGAGAGGGTAGAAGGTTAGACCTTGAATTCTCATTCCTTTATAAACATTTAACACCTTCTGATTTTTCTCTTTAGATACTAAAACATTATTTACAAAGAATTAATGACTTTCCTTTAAAACATATATGAATTCATTCATATGGACTTCTGCCAGAATTTAAGGGCTATGCTCTTGACTCTTCAGCAAAGAATTCATAATTCAAAGGAAAATTTTAAAGTCTTATGTTCAGGTTCCCATTGGAGCCAAGATTTGGTTATGGCCACGTGCAAGGATACAGGTACACTTACCCACATTGACCCAAAGCTGCACTGACATTACCCCTGAGGTTGATTACTGAGCACTTCATAATACTTCAGTTGTAGATTTTGTGCTATTTTTCTTTGATCTATAGTTATATAGATGAAAGAAAACAAGTTAGAAGTTGTCCACTTTCTGAAGCATATTTATTCTAAGTCTGTGGATGTACTAAAACAGACGAATCTCTTTGAATGTGGCAGTTGAAGTGTCTGGATCTATTCCAAACTAGGAATGCACCTCCTGAACTGTCCTGTCATTAAGATGAGGCCTGACCCCTGTCAGAGACAGGCTTGTGAGGCCAAGAACACAGGCTTCATCCAAGTGGCCCCTTAGCATTGCCATTTTCCATGACCCACAACTGTAACCCAAGCTCAGTCAGCAGCTGTTTTTCACCCCCGCTCCCCTCCACCCCTTTTAAAATAGAACATTTCAAATGAAGCAGAAGAATTGTGAGAGTAATACAATGTACACTGGTAGGCTTTTCATCTAAATTTGCCAATGTGAACATTTCGCCATTTTATTGCTTTGTGTCTTCTCCCATGTGTGTGTATATGTATGTGTATGTGTATACTCACATTTTTTCCCCTGCACCATTTGAAAGTAAGTGGCAGACATCATGCTATTTCACCCCAATGTACTTCAGCACCATCACTTTAGAACAAGAAGATGTCACAAAACCATTAAATACCAAGGAATTTGACACCAGTACAATACAATATGCCATTTAAACACAGTCCCTATTAAGATTTCCCCATTAGTTCAAATGATTATCTGTATAGTTGCTTCCTTTGATCCTGCATCATGCATTGCCTTTAGTTGTTCTGTCCCTCTTTAGTCTTCTTCAGTGAAGAATAGTTCCCTACATTTATGTCTCATCTAATAATGCAGTGAGGTGTTGAAAAGTCCAGGCTAAGGCTGGGCGCGGTGGCTCATGCCTGTAATCCCAGCACTTTGGGAGGCCAAGGTGGGCGGATCACTTGAGGTCAAGAGTTTGAGACCAGCCTAGTCAATATGGTGAAACCCCATCTCTACTAAAAATACTAAAATTAGCCAGGCATGGTGGTGTATACATGTAGTCCCAGCTACTCAGGAGGCTGAGGCAGGAGAATCGCTTGAACCCGGGAGGAGGAGGTTGCAGTGAGCCAAGATTGCACCACTGCACTCCAGTCTGGATGACACAGCTGAGACTCCATCTCAAAAAACAAAAAAGAAAAAAAGTCCAGGCTAGTTGTTTGATACAGTGTTCTACATTCTGTATCTGTCTGCTTACTTTCTAGTTAGATTCCAATTAATTACTATTGCCAGAGCACCGTGTAGGCAATGCTTATCCTTCCTGTTGCATCATATCAGGAGCCACATAATGTTTGCCCCTCCCATTCTTGGTGGTACTAAATTTAAATCCCTGGTTAAACTGGTACCCACTAGATTTCTTCATTGCAGAGATTTCTCCTTTGCAGAGATTTCTCCTTTGCTTTTTTGTAATTAGTAAGTAACCCATGGGGTAATATTTTGAGGACCCTGTGACTCTCCCGATCCAAACCTTTACCCAAAGTTTTTGACATCCACCCATTGAGAATTCTTTCCTGAATCATTTTTATTTTGATGGTTGCTGAAGACCAGAGCCTTTTAACTGAACACTAATGGTTACTGCAGGAACCAAGAAAGAGTGGAAATGGAACTTCAAGGCAGAAACTGCATCAAGGAACCAATTGAACAGACATGTGTCCTATTCATCTTTGTACCCTTTCTGTCTAACATCATGCCTGGCACAAAGGAAGGCCTAGAAAAACATTGTGGTTGAGAAAATCATCAAAAGAACAGTACTTGACAATTTCTTTTTAACAAGGTCTAACAATATCTGCTTAGAACATTAGGATATTTCCCTCAGAATATGATGGATATTTGAATATTTCATCAATATGCACTGTGATTTTTATCAGCATGCAGCATTTCTTCTGTCACCATCATTTATATTGAAAGCACAGTTTTTTTTTTTCACTCACAATTCTCTGCCCAGAATCATCTTTAAAACAGCATATTTCTAGGTCTTATAAGGAAAGGATGTTCTCCTTTCCAGAAATAATGTCAGATGCATACATTTTTCCCTTTCTCTTTCTGAGAAAATTTCTCCCTTACAACCTTCAAGATATGTCATGATGATTCTCACTCTCAGTAGGGTATCTGTAAACTTGCAAGAAGCAAAACCATACTCCTGTTCTTCGTGGCCCCATAGGGCATGGCCATGCTGTGTGACTGCCAACAGAGAATGCTGCTGTGGTTGCACCATTTTCATAGGTACATAGGTTTGCCAGCCACAGAGTTACTTATAAATGTGCTCATATCTAAAGACTCATCACCCAAGGTGTATTTTTCTGGACCTCACTCCCAAGTCAGAAACATTACCTGTCTTAGAGAACTTTAGGTTTACATCTAAAGATGGAACTCCATTTATCTTTGTGAGACTTCTTTCTCACACAATTCCTGATGTTTAATAGTTTGTAAATGCATTTGTGTACCATTCATGTTTATTAATATTCAGGAAATTTAGTGTTAGCTTTCCTGTTGGTAATTTAATTTGAAAGATATCATTCATCCCTGTGATAGGCGTTTCTGGTTCCCTGGAATGGCAAAAATATGAAATGCCATAAATTGTCTCCTTTTATGTTAGGTGTTGACTTTCTCTCACGGGTTCTTCCAAAGCCTGTGACTACCACTCAGCACACTTAAGACTCTGTCAACAAGAGGTGCCACCAAATATCTTCAGTAGGGCCTGGGTTATTGGAGCCTCCTCACAACCCAGTTTGTAAACTCGATGCTAGCTTTATTAAAATATGGAGGAAACTGAAGCGGTGGGAAACCTATCTGACTTGTTTTTTTCTCCAACTTCGAATCAGAAAGCTACAGTCCTGGTTGGCCCCATTTTGTTCTTTCAAGCAAAAGAAAGATATACCATCAGAAAACCATCTAAGCTGAGGCTGAGCAACAAATAGTTACCATAAAAGTCACCTTTCATTGTGTCAAGTAGTCAAGCAATGCCCAAGCTGCAGAGTGGTCACTGATAGGGCAGTTACCAGGCTGGCTCTCCACACTTCCATAGATTCGGCTGGCAAGGCAACAGCAAGCCCAAATGAATTCAGAGCTTTGTTACTTACACAGACAGCAGAATCAAGATCAGCATGCCATCAGCTCCTTGCCTCCCTAGTCCCACACACAGGGTGACACCAAACTAGAGAGGCCAGAAGACAGATGGCATGGCAGGTGGTCACTTTGCCCTAGAGGAGCCACCTCGAAATTACAGCCAAGTAGTTTTATTGGCACAGAAGCCTGCAACTGTGCCCTAAGGGGAAGGGGGTTTGCAAGATGGAAAGTCCTGTGCACAACCGAAACAAAGAAGATGGATGGGAAAGGTCTTGTTCAGTCTCCCACAGAATCTGGAGATAGATGAGAAACTGCCTCATGGGAGCTCCCCACAAGGCTGCTTGTCTCCCTTCATTTCAGGAGGAATTTCAGGGCATCCCACCAAGACTTGGGTCAGACTGTGGCTAAGCTTTGCCTCTATGGCCTATGAGGGGATGTGCAAGGTCACCACGGTGCCATGATGGAGCCATTCCTTGCATATTACCCCTCTCATCTATCAGCATGGGAAGAAGTCTGCAGAAATGAAGCATCCAGAGTTTTGTGAAGCGGGTTAGGTGAAAAATTAAGGCTTTTAGAATTTACACATTTTTTTTTTTCAGGATAGGATAGATGTGCTGCAGGAACAGATAATCCTTTTTCTGGTGGCTTTACACACAAAGGTTTGTATTTTGTTTATTGTACATATCCAGCAAGAGTTGGTAGTAGTATTGTATTCCACACAGTCATTCAGGGACCCAGGCCCATGGCAGCAGTTTTACTATTCTGCAGCCACAACATCTGCAACTCATGTCCCCCTCAGTTCACCATGATAAGAAAGGACACAGCCAGAAGATCATGTGCCAGCTCTTTTACACTTTGGCTTAAAAGGAACACAAATCATTTCTGCCCACAAGTTACTGGTCAGAACTATATCACGTGATCTGACATAACTGCAAAGGGCTGGGACATGCGAGGGAACAGATGGAATATTTAATAAGCATCTTTGTTTCTGCCACAGACATGTATTTCCCCAAAGTCGAACTATCAGTCTGGCTAAGTATTTTTACAAGTGAACATTGGCAAAAAGGTTCCATTTGTAAATGCTTAACATTTTACAAAATGCTTTCACTGTAATTGCCGTCAGAAAAAGGTTTGGGGGAAGGGGCATACCTAAGGCTAAGACCATGAATGACAGTGTTCCCGACCTCAGAAACTACACCTGGTCCATGTACAGCACTTAGATAGAAACTAACACACACTTTAGCCTGTATTGATTTTGGTGGGGACTCGAAGGATCATTTTGTACTTGTTCATATTGAATGGAAACCAAGTGGCGTTTGGAACACCATCCTCAATCATCAGAGGCACTGTGCTATTCTTGAAGCAGTTTGCATCTACTATTCCAACCCAAGATCTACATTGTAAGGAGCTAAATCCCTTTGCATTGGAGGAAATGAAATGGTGTTAGTATTGCAAGTGCAGATTTTACTCTCCACATAAGTCAAAGTAGAGATTTAATTGCCACTCTTTAGAAGTGCAAAACAAGAGAATGTAATAATTAGAACTGTCATTATATACTTTTTCTTTCTCTGATGTTGATATTAACTGGTTTTAAATATATTTCTAACCTTTACTTTGGTATAATTATTAAATTTTTAACGTAAAACTCAAACGAATTTCATTTTTTACACTTAGAATGCTTTAACATCCATGTTAAGTTAGCTGATGAAGATATGTGAAAGAAGTAATAAAATTATATTGAGTTTAATTTTTCTCAAAAACACAGAGGAAAACTGTCTCCAAATTTTATATGACCTGTCAGTAATAAAAGAGACATCAATATTTTGTTGGGATATAATTAAAAACTGATAATTTGGGGGAAAACTTTTAAACAGCCTTTCCCTGATCTGTACAATTTTGACATTATCACGTGCAGCCCTGACAGGAATTGCCAATAAAGTTAGTTTTATTAATATCACTTGAGGGAAGCCAGCAGTTTCTATTGGCACAGTCTGAGCTCCAGCAGGAAGCCATCTCTTTTTCTCAGTGCATTACTTACATGTGAAAGTTGGGGTGGGGGTGCAAAAGAAAATATAGACTGAGCCCCGCATATCACCTTATTTGTCTCCCCTCTCTGTGGGCATGGCATCTGTGTTTTGAAGAGTCAATGGGGGAGAAAGCAGTTGTGTTAGTGCTGGAAATAGGATGCAGTACATTCCCTCTCTTGTCTTCTCTTCCTTCCGCCCCCAGTCTTTCCCCTTTTGGAAAGGGGAGTTATCGAGAGACTGAGATCTCAGAGCCAACACCAAAAATGACACCAAATTATAGCTGTGTCCAGATACCTAGGATCTTGACTGGCCTTATTATAAGAGGCAAGGACTGCAGTAAAATACACATCAGGGAATCTGATTTCTTGGTAGGTTTAAACAGCTGAAGGTAGAAGGAAAAAAAAATAAGTTCTTCCTGTTAAATTACTAACTTACGAGAACAGCGAAATCTAAAAGAAATTTTTCTGTATAGTTGAAAGTAAAGATAGAATACCCAATATATTTTCTACAATTCATCTCTGATAGAGGAGAAAGTTGTTTTGTGAAAGAAGGTCTTGGGGAATTACTTATGTTCTAGATAAAAGTGTCATTTAAGAATTCATTATGGAACATTTCAAACAAACAAGAGAGTGGATAGAATGAACTGACTTGTACTGTACTTATCTTCAATAATTATCAATATTTTGCCCATCTTATTTCAGTAACTCTACCACCACCCCTTTTACTTTTTGATTGAAGCAAGTCCTAAACATCCTGTGAGGTAACTTGCTCCAAATCTCATAACAAAAAGGTGGTGAATCAGGATTGAAACCTTGGCAGTCTGGCTCCAGAACCCACAGTCCATGGAAAGAGGACAAGTCAGCTGTAAAGATTGCTTAAATGGATTTGTTCTTAAAATCAATGTAACTAATAAGCAAGCAGACATTTTCTGGGGAACCTCCACACCAAACTGCCTTTGAATCTAGGGGTTCCATTTTTTAAAAAGGTGTGTTAGGAAGGGTAGGTTCAGGATTTAGTATCAGGTGCCCTTTTTACTAGAGTAGCATTTTATGGCTATACTCATGAATCACCAGTTTATTTGCAGGGGCTGCCTCTCTCCAAAACATATTTATAGAAATTAGTATCTACCCAGGCACTTCTGCCAACAGTTGAGGAATTTAAAATAGTGGAGGTCAAGCACAGGTCATGGCTGAGAGAAGCCTGGAAGTCCATGGGTTCTACTGTGATCTGACAAAGTATGAGGAGTTGACTCTTTAATTATAGCATTTTGGGAGTAACTAAAGGTTACTAACACTTACTGTTCTTCATTGTTTAAAAATACACTGTTTTTAGAGTCCATAGAACACAACTTAAATGACTGCTAATACCTCAGTGGCACTGAATCAGTCATTTGAATTCAGTTACGTGTACTGAGCCAAAGCCTAGTACTCAACCTTGCATTAGCCCCTCTGTGATCTGTGGACATCAAAGAAAGACCTTGGGAGGGGTATGTCCTGCTTTTAAAGAGCTGGCACTCTCTCTTGGATGAGGAGTGGCCATGGAGGAACAGGCCAGATATTCAAGAAGTGGGGTCGGTGGAGTTGCCCCCCAGCCAGATGGGGCTGCCTCCCTGGTCTGTGGTGGCCGCATCTTGCTGAGACACACTCAAAACAATACCATGGCCTCCAGGTAGCCACAGTGTTAAATGTTCTTAATTTCCCTGGAGAGAAGGAAGGAAGAGCTTTCAATTAACATGAACACTGGCTACTTTTTCAAGTTACCTAATTGAATTGTCAGAAAGCAAAGACTTTGTGGAGAGGGCAAGAGGTGGGATTGGTAAATTGTGATTACAAAGCTGCTGGGAAAGAAAGGGCAGCCGGGGGACAGGAGATGTGACAGCTTGGAGCTGCAGTGGGCACCCCAGATTCCTGTGGTGGAGGTCTACTGAAATGGATAGAGCACTTTGGAGGACTGCCTGTCTGTCTCTCCTTTTCTTGGGCTCTCGAGAGGCCTGACCCTGGAATCTGGAAGGCAGGCAGGAAGGAGAGCTGCTAATATTCTAAGTCATCCTTATAAAACAAAGGGAATTTTCTGAGAAATGGTGGCTCCTTCTTCCCCTCTCCTTTGAAGAAACATAACCTACTGCATAGTTCCCCAAACCTTAGGGCAGTCACCCAAACTTTATGCTCATGGAAAACCAAAATACTTTTTCTCCTAGGCCAGACCCATTCCTGGTCTGCTTCACAGTGGAGTGTGGCCATATACTCAGTTTTAACCAGTAATATGTGAACAGAAGGATGTACATCTCTTCTAAGCCTGGCCCATCAAACTGCCCACACTGTCTACTATTTTTTTTTTTCCCTCTCTCTCTCTGTCTTTTCCCTGGCCGGATCTATTCAAATTGATCTTGAGATCTCTGTTAAAGAAGGCAGAGACTTTGTCATCCTTAATCCCTGAATGAACACATGGATAACTACCCCAAACCAGAAACACCCAGGTAGCATTATTGGCATTTTCATGAGTAAGAAATTCTGTATGTAAGATACAGAGATTTGGGATGGGGATACATCTGTTATAGCAGTTAGAACTATTTACTACAATCTTTTTCCCCATTCTTCTCTGTATATGACTTATACTGTCATTTATTATTATTATTATTATTTGAGATGGAGTTTCCTTCTTGTGGCCCAGGCTGGACTGCAATGGCACGATCCTGGCTCACTGCAACCTCTGCCTCCCCAGTTCAAGTGATTCTCCTGTCTCAGCCTCCTGAGTAGTTGGGATTACAGATGCCCAGCTAATTTATGTATTTTTAGTAGAGACGGGGTTTCACCGTGTCAGCCAGGCTCATCTCAAACTCCTGGCCGCAAGAGATCCACCCACCTTGGTTTCCCAACGTGCTGGGATTACAGGTGTGAGCCACTGCGACTGGCCTACTATTATTATTATTATTTGGAGACAGAGTCTCTGTCACCCAGGCTGCAGTGCAGTGGCATAATCATAGCTCACTGCAGCCTTGATCTCCTCAGCTCAGGTGATCCTCTTGCCTCAGCCTCCCGAAGTATCTAGGATTACAGACATATGCCATCATGCCTGGCTAGTTTTTTTGTTGTTGTTTTTGTTTTGAGACAGAGTCTCTCTCTGTTGCCCAGGCTGGAGTGCAGTGGCACCATCTTGGCTCACTGCAACCTCTACCTCCCTGGTTCAAGCAATTCCCCTGCCTCAGCCTCCTGAGTCGCTGGGATTACAGGTGCTTGCCACCACACCTAGCTAATTTTTTTTGTATTTTTAGAAGAGACAGGGTTTCACCATGTTGGCCAGACTGGTCTCGAACTTCTGACCTCAGGCAATCCACCTGCCTCAGCCTTCCAAAGTGCTGGCATTACAGGCGTGAGCCACTGCGCCCAGCCAGCTAGTTTTTATATTTTTTATTTTTTGTAGAGATGAGCTCTTGCTATGTTGCTCAGGCTGGTCTGGAATTCTTGGTCTCAAGCAATCCTCCCACCTTGATCTCCTAAAGTGCTAGGATTACAGGTGTGAGCCTCTGCACCTGGCCTATTATTTTTCTTTAAATCAAGTTGCTTTTTATGAATTTTGATTTAAAAAAGTAAACTTTGTCATTATCACAAATAAAAAACAGTATCACTACAAATAGAAGGTAACTCTAAAAATACATTGAGTGGGGAAAAAAAAAAAAAAAACAGTGTTATTCATTTCTAGCTAGATGCCATTTCCTGGAGAAAGTTCTTTGCATGAGACCTGTTGTCTCTATGTTGAAAAAGGGAAACTAGCCACTATTAGAAAAGTGTTAAAGACATATTACCAGAAAGTTCTTTGCATGAGACCTGTTATCTCTATGTTGAAAAGGGGAAACTAGCCACTATTAGAAAAGTGTTAAAGACATATTACCACAAAACTGAGATGTATTGCTTGGCAGAATCAGAAGAGTTGAAAAAATTGAAAATCATTTCCCCATAGTTATGTGATTCCGTGCTATTTAATGTTCTGTCTCAGTCACCTTAAGTCATCTGGTTTACCAGTGGTACACATCCTACCCTTGAGAGTGAAGACTCACTAAATGGAGACCAGGTTTGGCTGGAAGCTTGAGGATGAGCTGAAATGCATAATAGAAAATCCAGTGTGAATCATGTAGGAGTGGGATAAAATGAGACTTCTGCAGGCATAGGAAGACTCGCCAACCTATAGTTCATCATTTCAAGTTGATTCTTGATATATAGACAAAAGGTTTTTTGTTAATCAGGATATTTGTGGTTTCCTCCTCTAGTGTGTTGGAATAAGCTTTGGACACACTAACCTTTCCATGGATAACAATAAACTCGGGACAAAATGCAAAAAAGCAACTACTTGAAGGTTTTTGAAAGGGAAAAAAAATGAGCAAACAGGTTTTGTAAAGCAGTGGACACCTAGATAAAAGAACTTTAGTGGGGCGAGTTGCCTGTTTTTGCAGAATGACACAGGGCAGCCAAAGTTGTGATTAAAAACTCTTAGCTTTCTTGTCTGAGTGGCAAGAAGAAAGAATCTAGGGAGCCTATGACCATTGGAGAGTGAGAGGGGGAAACCAGAAAGGAGAGTCAGACAAGGAGAGCCCAAGATTGTGAGTGTAAACTCTGCCCAAGTCTCTGGCTGATTCTTGAACCATACATGTGTTGGACAAAGTCAAAGCAGCAGTTAACGGTAACAGAGCTGGACTGAGATTTGATCTGCTGCCTCCTGCACACAAGACAGGGTTTGCAGTTTAACAAAACTAATTGCTTGTTAAAATAAACATTAACACTGTTCAAAGGAAAATAATGGAATCCAGAGTCTCCACAACAGTATTCATAATGTTTAGGATACAATCCTAAGTTACTTTAGCTACAAAGAACCTGGATTCATCAAGGATCCTTTCTACTCATTTATCTTCAGGTTTACTGAATCTTTCCCCATTACTTTTACTGTGCTATTAAGTAAACCCATACAGAGGATTTTTAAAATTTCAGATATTATTTTTAGATCTAAGATTTCCCTGTTGTTGTTTTTTATATTTTATATTTTCCTGCTGAAATTCCCTATATTTTCATTTATGTGTACAAGAATATTTTCCTTTATCTCAATTATAATAGTTGCTTTAGAATCGTTGCCTAATAATTTCAACATCTGCATCATCTCAAGGTTGACTTCTATCCATTTTCCCTTGAGAATGGGTCACATTTTCCAGGTTCTTTGTATCATAGTCAAATTGCAAAAATTAAAGAGAAAATCTTGAAGGCAGTCAGAGGAGAATGGCACATAACATAGAAGGTAACTGATTTAAACGATCATGGACACCCATCTGGAGCTATGGAGGCCAGCTGAGAGTTTAACAATATCTTTAAAGTTCTAGAAGGTTTGGGGGAGTACAACCCTGTCAAACAAGAAATCTGTATCCAGTGAAAATTTCCTTTGAGAATAGAGGCAAAAATATTTTTAAATAAAAAGAAATATAAGAAAACTCACAATCAGCAGATCTTCACTACAAGAAATGCTAAAGAAAAATTTTAAGCTATATGGGAATAATATGAGAGGGAATCCTGGCTATTACAAGGAGTAATGTAGAACATCAGAAATGGCAGATATCTGTGTAAATAAAAAATATTTTGTTTCCTCTCAATTTATTCACAATTCATGTGATTAATAGCAAAAACTATAACATTATCTTATGGGATTTATTATGTACATAGCTGTAATGCATATGACAGCCATAGCATAAAGTACAGTACTATGGTGGTGGGAGGATGTGTTAATGGAATATATGGTTAAGGTTTGCACATTTTCTGTGAAGCAGTGCAGTATGAACTCTAAGTAGATTGTGAAAGTTAAGGATGTATATTCTCTACAACAACACTAAAAAAGTAATGCTAAAAGCCATAGCTAATAAAGACAATGGGTAAGTTGAAGTGGAATTCTAAAAAAAAAATAAGTGGAGTGTTTATGGTATGGGTAAACTAACATACTAAGAGAGTTGATCATTTTGGTGCTATGGACTTGTCATGGAATTCATCATATCTGATTTACCCTTCCTTCCTTCCTGCTTATCTGGCTGTTTTCATTGAACTAACTCTTTCCATAAAGTCTGCTATAATTTGTCACACTTGTTTTCTTATCTCCATAAATGTGTGAGCTTCATGCTTATAGTGCTACACATTCAGTCATTATGGTGAGGAGGATTTGGAAGTTTCACATGGAGAGAAAAATACTTAATACCTATCTTCTGCAGAGATTGTCTTTTCTTAAAGATAAGATTCTGGCAAATTATAAAGATGACTGTGGGAGGCTTAAAGGTAGCCCATAATATGTTAGTAGCAGGTACATGGAATCCGATGTTCAGCATATTTGATTTTTCTTAATAAAATCCATTTTGATATGTAATAATCATCACCATTTCTCACATACCTATTGTGTGCCAGACACTGTACTGAGACCTTAACATGTGATATGTCATTTTATACTCAAAATAGAGTCAATGAGAAAAAATTTTTTCCCTATTTACAGATGGTCAATTAATTTGTCTTAGATCAAATAACCTCTCTCCATCCTGTAGTTAATGATGGTGGTAGGATTCAAATCTAGGTTGGCTTGGATTTGAACTTCTTCCCACATGTCACACTTCTTCCTGTTAGATGTTTACCAGAGTTAAATGCTGACATCTGCTTTGTCATCATCATTCAACCATAGGTATTTTTGAGCACCTGGGAATAATAAGTTGCAGCAAGATGCATGATCCACTGTTGATGGTTAGGGTGGTACATGCCTTCTCAAGAGCCCAAAATGCTACAAACTGTTTTTCCCATCCTCTTCTACTTCTATCCTAAAAACACTAACCCACTAAAATCTAGTACCATTCATCAAAATGATTTGTTTTTTCCACTGTGCAGAGGAATAAACTGAGGCCCAAATGAATCGTATTAGAAGAGCTAGGTGGGAAACCATATGTCTAGGCTCAAACCTAAACTGAGTCCTTTCTTTACTTTATTTATTTTTTTTATTTTTTATTTTTTTGAGACAGAGTCTGGCTCTGTCACCCAGGTGGGAGTGCAGTGGCGCCATGTCAGTTCACTGCAACCTCCGCCTCCTGGGTTCAAGCGATTCTCCTGCCTCAGCCTCCCGAGTAGCTGGGATTACAGGTGTGTGCCACCATTCCTGTCTAATTTTTGCATTTTTAGTAGAGATGGGGTTTTTGCCATGTTGGCCAGGCTGGTCTCAAACTCCTGGCCTCAAGTGATCCACCCACCTTGGCCTCCCAAAGTGCTGGGATTAGGTGTGAGCCACCTAGCCCAACCAGTCTTCTCTTACACTTTAAATTTGAATCCCTATTCTAAAAATTTAGTGATAAAGACATGTTTTTTGAAGTGTTCCAGAACTGAACTGCTCCTGGCAAAGTCAGGATAGTGAGAGGATAGGAATAGAATCTACATGAGCCAGTCACATTTTTTCCTGTCTCATCTCTGGAATGTCATGGCAGGATATCAGATCAGTAGTGACATTTACAGGAGACTGAACATTTTTAACAGGAAAGATGAAGAGTTTTTAAGACCTTATTAAAACCAAACTCCAAGTTAACTTAGAACCATAGCCTTTTAAAGGTATGATAGGATCTCAGAGAACATCATTCTCATATTCTCTTTTTACGGGTGCTTTCAGAGGCCAAGAGGGGTTGAATATCTACTTTAGAGGCAGGACACACAATTAGTCTTTGCAGAACCAGGTGTCCCAACTTCCAGTTTGGGACATTCACCATTTTTAAATTATTACTCCCCTTCATCTGCTTCTTGAGCTGATGAGCTATTTGTGAAGCTTCCCTTATGCCTCTTGAACTGCTACTGCTGCTCTTGAAGGTGTGAGAATGAGAACATATACATTATAATTTAAATTATTGGATCAGTTGAACAATTTGTCCCTGCAGGTCAAATTCTTCAACTGTGATCAATCCCTGTGGGTCAAATTCAAATTTAATTTTTTAAATGGTTTTTTCAGAAAGATTTCGTTTCATTCTACTTCTCCAAATAGATAAATGTTTACTTCAAGAAACTGTCAACTATTGTTAGTGCTTCAAATCTGCCAGCCATTGACTGGTTGTTTTTGTTGTTTGTTTATTTTTGTTTGTTTGTTTGTTTGTTTTGAGACAGAGTCTTGCTCTTTCATCCACGCTGGAGTGCAGTGGCGCAATCTCAGCTCACTGCAACCTCCACCTCCCGGGTTCAAGCAATTATCCTGCCTCAGCCTCCCGAGTAGCTGGGACTACAGGTGTGCGCCACCACACCCATCTAATTTTTTATATTTTTAGTAGAGACGGGGTTTCAGCGTGTTAGCCAGGATGGTCCTGATCTCCTGACCTTGTGATCCTCCCTCCCCGGCCTCCCAAAATGCTGAGATTACAGGCGTGAGCCACTGCGCCCATCCAGCCATTGACTTCTTGAAGCAGCATAATTTGTTGTCCATGGCTCCTGAATGTTCCTCATGCCACCAGCCCTTGTGGTGGATAGTACAACACTACTGTATTCCTTGGAAATCTGGGATCATCTGAAAAGTTCGTTTCTGTGGGTCAGACTTTTAATTGATTGTTCAATTGATCATTCCACCCAAACTTTGTTGCCTATTTTAAAATGACTAGCCTGGTTCTACCATTCACTTCAAGCATCAGTTGACAATTTGGCCCTGTATATATCAAAGAAATGTAAAGGAAGGAGTTCACTGACTTTGATAATCTTAAATAGTTTTGTCAGTACTGTAAATACTGATCTCGAATAAAATACTAAACAACATTCAAGACCTTATTTGACCTGCTGTTGCACTAGAGTTGTTTGGAGCCAAAACTTAAAATCTTTTAAAGCCATATCAATGTAAAATAGAGTAAAATCTCCAGTAAAGTTCTAGATTATTCATAAAACATAGTGGAAATTTTTAGGAGACTTCCAAGCCATTACTCCAAGTTAAAGCCAACATTCTAAGTTAAAGCCAAGTATCCTGTTGGAATCCTGTTGGATTCAGGTTGTGCACAGCTGGGGTGACCTTCTTAAATGTTCTTATTCTGGAGTTTGCATTAAAACCAAAGGAAAAGCTGCAAAAATAGTTGATTAGATATATCTGAGTCCACATTTTAGATATATTGAATTTGAAAAGAATCAATGATAAAAATAGGACTTGGCAACATAACTAATAGTTGAAAATTTTCTTAATGAAAATGAGAATTTTTGTTTGATTTTGAGGGTTTCTTTTTTTTGTTATTTCTGTTTTTGTTTTGTTTTGAGATTTTGAGTTGGCCTTTGGGAAGAAATATTTGCAGCAGCCTAGAATACCCAGAATAATCTTGAACTTGCCTTGAGGACTGTAGGGAAAACCCCTGCTTGCCTTAGCATATTCTTGGAAACAATACCACAAACTGATTTATGTTTTTCTATGAGAACAACATTGTGAAAGCAGCATCTTTTCTGACCAAAGACTTGGCATCATATATACCATCTTACCAACAAAAGGCCATAAAAAAAGATAATAATACAAAAAGTAAAATTCTAGCATCATAAACCTTCTAAGTTAAAGAAGGTTTAAATTTGCTGTAGCAATTGATCATTACAAGAGGTCTCCGTGACTATAACAGCACCCAGAGCTCTTCAAACTACAACATTGTGTCATAAATGAGATTGCGTAAATGGAAGTACCTTGCATAACCCTGGCTGGTGATTGGTATCAGGTAATGTTGATTGAGAACAAATATTAAATATCTGTTCGCTCTCCAAGGTGATATTTCTTAAAGTTTTATGTTTCAGTTTACAATGTCTACTTCCTTTGTTTGTTTGTTTGTTTGTTTGTTGCCCAGGCTGGAGTGCAGGGGCATGATCTTAGCTCACTGCAACCTCTGCCTCCTGGGTTCAAGTGATTCTTATGCCTCAGCCTCCCCAGTAACTGGGATTACAGGCGTGCACCACCACGCCCAGCTAATTTTTGTGTTTTTAGTAGATACGGGGTTTCACCATGTTGGCTAGGCTGTACAATGTATACTCTCACATTCTTAGACTATGAAAGATGACTTAAACTGTGGAGAAGTATGGGAAGACCTTCTTCTTTTAGAGATATCTGAATATCTCTGAAATTCCATGTAATGAGTCAGGGCATTCATGAATTGTCCTATTTTCAGTTAGTGTTCTAAGTGCTATAGTAGGGACTCCTCAGATATCTGTTATAAGTAGTGGATGAAGAAGGAGGAGAAGGAGAAGTTTTTAAAGAATAATAGCTAACCTTATCTTTTGTCTCTTCCACCATCTTTAGTTAATTCAGACGTTCTCCTTCAATGGCAAAGGGTGACCAGGAAATACTGCATAGTATTTATTTCACCATAGGGTATATTAGACATCGCCCAAGAATGCTAAGATAGGATAAGGCTGTGTCCTCCTCCTGATCCTTCAGGATGAGCAGGCCAAACCACCAAATGATCAAATTCTAGAATAGGCAATTTGCCCCGAAGTGCTTTTGGTAAAGAATCCATTTGGAATAGTGTTTCTCAACCCTCCTACTATATCAGAATCACCAAGGCCTGGGGCCTGCCCCAGACACTGATCCAGTTGTTCTGTGGCAAGATGGCAGTTAAAAACACACAAGAACTTTCAAGTGATTGTAATATACAGCCAGAGTTGAGAACGATTGGGCCAGAGCCTTCTTATCTGCCAAATAATGGAAGGCAGAATGGAGGGATAGGGGTTCATTTTATTAACATCTAATGAATTGATTTAAAATGAAAATGGGTGCCTCTTAATAATAATGATAATATTGATTTAGTGTTTATCATCGTACAGGCACTGTACACACATGAACACATTTAAACTGTGCCACAGCCTTCGATGTATAGGTGAGAAAAGAGTCCTGAGTGTCAATTAACTTAGTCATAACAATATAGCTGCTGGCATTAGGATCCGGCTCTACTTCAGAAAAGCTCATCACTTTCCACTCTATCACACCACCTCTACACTTTTACTTTCTCATCTACTTTTGTCTTTGAGGAGATGCAGTTAAAGTCAGGCAAGCTCACATATATTACCACTGCTAACAAATTCAGCAGCCTAAGTATTGCTGAGGAATTTAAGTGGCTGATATGTTTGTTCCAGTCTTGGGTAGAAAGGGTACATTATCAACAATTAATTAATATTAATTTTTAAACAATGTATAAAGAAAACAATTTTATCAAAAAATTATCCACTTGAATTTTATGAACGAAGACAGGTGATTCCTGTCCATGGAAAATAAATAGTCTATATCCTTTAAATAATTTAAGGCACATTTCATGCTAATATTCTGTGTCTACCTATGTCTTTCATTGAAAAAGTATTTACCTAATATCTTAAAGCAGGGCTATGATTAACTTAGTTCTCAAGGAAAGGAGGTTTTAAAAATAATTTTCTCTGCTCTCCATTTCTCTTACTGTAAGCATGTGGCAAAGTCTTGGCATCTGCTGAGAATAAATTTTCTGCTTCCTTTCTGTCTTTTAGTCAACGCACGCTTTCTCTGAGTTCTCCCCCTTACTCCTTCCCCGCTTTAGTAATCTACAGGAAACCAGACCTTACTAATTTGAGTGTTTGCTCTTAGAATTACTTATTATTGTATTAATACGTATTTGCTAGAGTTTGTGGAGGATTTGTATTGCTCTAGGTGTTAATAAAAATGTGTAAAAGACAGGCCCCTTAAATAATGTGCAATTTTGAGGGGAACAACAAAGGCAGAAGGATTTCTTTGGGACTGGCTATTTGCAATAGATTGCTCATTTTATTTATTTTTTATTTGTTAGCATGCAGGAGGTTTATTAAGAAATGCAATGATGGCAGGATTGGCCAGAGAGAGAAGTCAAGACATGATGCATTCTCAATGGAATGCCTCAGCTGACCATGTGGGGAGTTCTAAAGATGGGCTGATGATTCAGAGTGCCCCATGTTGGTTTATCAGTCATTTGTTTTGAGCTGCCCTGGAAAGTGGATGTGAAGTTGGTTGAGGAGGCCCCAGATTTCTCATTTTAAAATGTTGCATGTGAGAGGACATTTTTGACAAAGAACTGCTAATTAAATTTTAAAATTTGGGAATAGAAACCTGTGAACGGAGTGTGTTTCTTCTATTCAGGCATGTATTTTTGCCTAATATCTAGATGCTGTTTTCGACGCTTTTTCATGAGATTGTGTTGCTCTAGAATGCTCAATGGTCCTCAAATTTGAGTGTGCATCAGAATCATAACAAGTGGGAGCTAAGACACAACTTCCTGCCCTCCCCCGTCCCGCCCCCCTAGAGTTTCAGATTCATAGGTCTGGGTTGGTTCTGAGAATTTGCATTCATGAGCAAGTTAACAGGTGATGCCGATGTTTCTCAGGGGATAACGGGCAAATGGTGAAACCCAGAAAGTTTTGGTTCTAGATATGAGATCCTGTTGTCTCTGCCAATGAAGTTGTGCTGTCACTCCATCTTACAAGTAACCCCAAATTACCCACCTGAAAGACCTTTGTGGGTTGTGGAAAACCTGGAAGATGGCTGAGAGACAGTATTCTCCGAGTAGTTCTGAGGAGACTGTTCTGCTTGTATTCTCATGCAGCGCCATCACTGCCTGGCTTCCTTATGTGTGTCTGATTTGAGGCAGTTCTCTAGGAACCGTGCTGCAGTTCCCCTGGCAGCTTACCAGGGCTTCCAGAACCCTAGTGGTGGGTTGGGGAACTCCTGTTCCTCACCTGACCTCTCCACAGCCCTGGACCTTTAAGGTTTCTTCCAGGCTACATGGAATTCGATTTCCACTTTTCCTTGGTTCGCAGGGAGCAGGAGCCAGGTTGGAACGGCTACCAAGGAGCCTTTCTTTTTCAGAGCCCTTAAGTGGCAGTCAGCACTCCACTCCTTGGTGATGGTGATGCTGATTATTTGGAAGCTTTAGCACCAAAGTTTGAAATTCCCCTAAGTGAATGGTTTTGGCGATCCCCTTCCTTTAGTTATACTATTGGCTTTCTCTCATGTTCATTTAGGTTGCCAAATCTCCTGTATAATCCTCATCCCCCATCAAAAAAGAAAAAAGAAAAAAAGAGTAGTTCTATTTTTGTGGAAAAAGAGGAAAGAATCCAGGAAACATTTCAGAGAACTGTATGTTTTCTTAGTTCCTTCTCCCGAGACACGAAATCCAAGGAGTATTTGGTCAGTTGCTAACATTACATGAGGTTTTTAATTTTTTTAAAAAAAGTAGGTATAAAATTTAACTTCTTTGCCCACCTCCTGACAATTTGAATACAATTATTCCTTTATAAAGGTCACGTTTTCTTATTCATAAGAATTTTCACAGGAAGATAGCGTGGAAAGGGACTAATAGGTGCCCAGGTTCCACTCTCGGTGCAGAGAATATAAGGCGGGCCCAGCCTGTGAGGGGCCCTCCTACATCATCTGCTGGTAGAATTAACAGCAGCAATGGCCCAGGTCTGTTGTAAGATTAGGGTTCTGCCCACCCCCTGGAGCTGCCACCATTCTGCCTTCTCTGTCTTAGAGTTTTGTATTCTAAGTTTTTACTTTGAATCTTGAGAATAGAAAATAGTTTTCAGTCTCTTGAGATTTTGCACAGTTTGCATAGCTTCAGAAATGAGTTCAGTATAACTGCTTAGATACCTCGATTTATCTTTTTCAGTTTCATTTGTTATTTTTAAAATGCTTTAAGATACAATTAAGAGGCCGGACGTAGTGGCTCACGCCTGTAATCCCAGCACTTTGGGAGGCCGAGGCAGGCGGATCACCTGAGGCCAGGAGTTCGAGACCAGCCTGGCCAAATGGCAAAACCCCGTCTCTACTAAAAATACAAAAAAATGAGCGGGGCGTGGTGTCAGGCACCCGTAATTGCAGCTACTCGGGAGGCTGAGGCAGGAGAAATGCTTGAACCTGGGAGTCGGAGGTTGCAGTGAGCTGAGATTGCACTATTGCACTCCAGCCTGGGCAACAAGAGTGAAACTCCATCTCAAAAAAAAAAAAAAAAAAAAAAACCCCAAAAAAAACCATTAAGAGAATCTGCAGATAATTCCTTTGGCAGAGATGTTGGTTAAAAGAAATCTTTTGGCTGTGCACCAAGTCAGTGACCTATAAATACTCTGTGCTGGCTCTTCTTTCTCCTCTTTGTGATTCACTAGGATAGAGATCTTGGACTAATGCCTTGAGGAAAATGTCATTTTGGCGATAACCAAATATTTTAATTTATTCTAGAGTTGAAGACACTGATTGTGGATTGGATGATTTCTTCTAGCCCAAAATTCATTCTCTAGATTAACCTCAGGTCTGCTATGAGTAGGGGAGAGGAAGCCAGTTCACATTATCACAGTTACCATTATTATTATTAGTTATTGGCTAAAATCAACCTTCATTTCTTAGTGTACATTTCTGTAGGTTACTAATTCAGCCAGGCTCAATTGGGTTCTATGCTTCAGTGCTCATAAGGCTAACTCAAGGCATCAGCCAGCCTGGGCTCTTTTCTGGAAGCTCAAGTGAAAAATCCACTTCCAAAGCTCATTCAAATGGTTGGGAAAATTTATTGTCTTGTCATCACAGTTTATAGATTGTACTCTACAAGGGTAGCAAACACTATCCTCATTGACCTTCAGGTGTGGGACTGTGTGACTTGTTTATATATGTGTATATTTGTGTGAGAGAGGGCAAAGTAATGTGCACTTGGTACAGTTTAGTGTTAACTGTTGGGATATCAGAAATATAAATAGTATTTAAAATGTATTGCCTGTTCCTTGTGGAAGAGGCACCTCTGAGCACTGTGTGTACAGTGTATTCCTTTATTTAATCCTCACGAAAGTCCTATGTGGTAGATTCTATTACTATCTCCATTTGCAGATTAAGAAACTGAGACTTAAATAAGATAAATAGCTTGCTCATGATTTCACAGCTGATAAATAGCAGCACCATAATTGAACTAACCTCTGTTTGTCTTGAAAGCAAAGTTCTTATACACTGTGCTACCCTGAGGAAACTCCTAGTTGAAAAATTGTGGTCTAATATGGTCAAAGCTTGTTGACTGTGTAATGCCATTCCTCTTCCTCACCAACTTTAAGTTTTTTATATGAGAAAGGGCATGGGAGGCTATCACCAATCTCTTCTCTTCTATTCCAATGCTTCACCTTTAGACTGCATTTTATTTATTTATTTTTTTTAAGGCCAAAGGGAAATAGGAAGTAGCTCCTACCCAAGCACAACCTGGGGATCCTAGATGTAGTCCATCTCAATTGAACCAGAATGTTTCCCACTAATAGACAGAATCTATTTTTGTTTAATACTATGCCATTCCATAAAGACATGATTATTCCTTAGCTTCTTCAAAGGGATACTTTCTGAAAGTGTAGCTGAGACTGTTTATTCAGTAGGTTCCTAAGCACCATCTGCTTTACTGAGTGTCCTAGATTTTGTCTAGGTTATTCCTGTAGAGCCATGGTCAGCATTATAGTAACATCACAACATACATAGTAACATATAGTAATAGAGAAATACCTATTTTTACTTTATAAGTAATAAAGTATTAGCTCTGATTTATGGTAACAGGATAGTCTTAAAGCTTATAGATCTGATATTAAGAAAATTTTTTATAGCTATATATTAACACTATCTTTTAAAGTGAAGGATGCTTTTATTTCATCTTTTGGTTTATCTCTGAAAGATTATTCTTTTGGATACAGTTTTTTTAAAATTTAGAGACAGTTTAGACTTCATAGTGTCATGATAATTCTCAAGTTGGTATCAACAGGAATAACAAAAGGAGCTAAGATTTGAAACATCTGTAAATAACAATAACTTTTATTGACCAAGAATTTAGTATGCGCCGGGCATAGTGCTAAGCACGTTAGCACGTTTCCTTACATTATCAGCACTATGAACTGTAAATATTGTCTCCACTTCACAGATTTTAAATACTGAGGTTCACAGAGGTTAAGTGCCTGATCCAAAGACACATAACTTGTAAGTGGTGGACCTGGGAAGTCAGAGCCTGGTACAGGGTGTTCTGTTGCCTCTTAGAACCCAAGATTTTTCCCACCCTGTTCAAAAATTCTCATCTACAGTGGTCAGCAGCTGTGAGAACTATTGAGTCTCAGTTAAGACTCACATGATTATCTGGTTACTGGGCAAGGGGTAAGGCCATGACAAGAGATGTAAAGCAGAAGGATGTGGCAGATTGACTGGTGTGACATGGGGTATGGTGCCCATCCATTCATGAGTGCCATGTAGCCGGGAGGGAATGTGCAAAGTCATAGATTCTAATTTAAAAGGGAACAGATTCCAGATAGGAAAGTACTTGGCTAATTGTATTCCAGTTAGCTCGCACTTGTAGAACTGTAGAACTGTAACATTTCCTGAGGGCAGGAGTGGATGGATCTTTTTCTTTGTGGTGCATGAACTATTAGTAGGTATGTACTGATATCTGGGGAAGTAAGATAGATTCTGAAGGACTCTAGAACCAGACTGTATGTGTTTGAATCCCAGTTTTACTTCCTATTAGCTTTGTAGGTTTGGGCAATTTAAATAATCTCTCTGTAATTCAGTTCATCTCATCTGCAAAATGGAGATGATCCTAATACCCCCATATAGGATTGTTGTATCAATTAAATGATATAATAGGTGTGAAATGCGTAGAACAAAGGTATTTGTCATCATCATCGTCATCATCATCATCATCATCATCATTGCTGCTGTCAAAAAATGTTAAGTGCACTTAACAGTTGCCTTGGATAGAGCAGCTCAGAGCCCTGACCAAATTATGACCATTTTGAGAGTCATTAAATTAGCAGTATTGGAAATGGATGCCGATAGCCAGAGTTGGCAAGGGGGTGGCCACGCGCCACAATCATGTACTTGTACTGGGGGGGGCAAATCGGTATAATTCTTGGCAGATCAGTTAGGAGATCTGCTATCAAATATCCTTAAAAAGTATAAGTCCTTTGACCTAGGAGTTCTGTGTCTAAAAACAGTTTGACAAATGCCTAAACTGTCTACAAGGATGTTAAATGAAGATATTAAAAATATATAGAATTTTACGTTTATGGACATGGAAATATTTGAAAACAAAGTAAATGGAAAAAAGCAAACTATAAACACTATAGGAAGATCTCATTAAAATATGTGTTGGTAGCTATCTTCAGATGACTTTTGTTTTAGTTTATTTTAAAGCTAGAGGTAATAGGTTAACATCCCACTTTCAAAATTTGTTTACCCTTTAAGTTTTTTTTTCCTTTTGCTAATTAGACATGATTTTGTCCAATAATGTCTACATATAAACTCTTCATCCAAATACCAAGAATTAGGAAATCCTGCTAGAAGACTGTTTCTCCCCTAAAGAGAAGAATTGTATAATTCTTCCTCATCAGCCTGCCTGAGGTATGCAACAGGCTCCAATCAATAATAGTGCTCAGTACTATAAAATTTCTCACTAACTTGGGGCCGTATCATTTAAAAATATCCCCCTTCACCCTGAAATTTTGATACAATTCTGTACCCTCTAACATCTCGTATGCACTGAGAATCCAGATATGGAATAAAAGTTTTTGTCACAAGCATAAGTTCTTTTGACAGTCAAGTGGTTTCTGTGCAGAAAGACCTCCTATGAACTAGCTAATGCTAAGAGGTATGATTGTTTGATATTAATTCTGAATACATAATTTAGGCAAAGTCACCCCTTGTCATTTAGGAGGAATACTCTTATTTTTTAATGGTTTCCTTAGCAGACTATCACTTACTTTCCTATTTGGTCTTCCCATTAATTGGATTTACCTCCAGGTTATATGGTAATTTAAAGGATTGTGATGAGAAACACCAAGGTCATGGCATTCAGACTAGTGTGCCTTTTTTTGGTTTGTTCATGTTTTTTAATTTTTTAAATCTTTTTCTAAAAAAAAAAAAATATCTATAGGATATCTTTGAATGCCCAGCTGCTGAGTCTTTGGCCTAGAATGCTGAATACTTATGTTGATGTTGATAAGCTTCATTCTAATATCCACATTAAGAAACAAGCAGAAATTCATTGTTACGTGAGCATGTAAAGGCTGCTCTTTTTTGGACAGCATGTAACAATAAAAAGACAAAGGCTGGGTTCTTACTGTTATCTGAAAGGTTAGGAGAATTTTAGTCTCATGACAGACTTTCTCCTTTATTGTAAAAGGGAGAGGGGAATCTCATGCATATCCCCAACTCGGGCCTGCAAATGCTCTTTTACATGTCCCAATCAGAACACATTAGACACCACGTCTCAAGGCATGTCATGTTCGTCCCCATCAGGCGAGCTATGCACATGAGAGAGGCAGCCCCCAAAATTAGAACCTGTTTTGTTGTTTTTGTTTGTTTGAGACAGGGTCTTGTTCTGTCACCCCTGCTGGAGTGCAGTGGCACGATTGCGGCTCCCTGCAGCCTCGAATCCTGGGCTCAAGCGATCCTGCCAACTCAGCCTCGTGAGTTGAGTAGCCACAGGTGCACACCACTGTCTCTGGCTTGACTTTCTTTAAAAAGTCAGCTTGGCTGTAGATAACATTTTCCCAGAAAATCAGTGTTTCACATCAGAGATCTGTAAACCTTTTCTATAAAGGGCCACATAGTAAATATTTTAGGTTTTGTGGTCTGTAGATCTCTGTTGCAACTGCTCAACTCTACTGTTGTAGCAGAAAGCAGACTTACACAATATGTGAACAAATGGGTGTGACTCTGTTCCATTAAAACTTCATTTACAAAAACAGGCACTGAGCAGGATTTAGTTTGCTAACCCCTGCTATAAACAATTATTCATTTCCTAAACCAGCCCACAGACACTCATCTGGTAAGTTGCTGATACATTGTACATTTACAATATTATTTTCTCTGAAATTTGTTTTGTTTTAATCAAAATAGTGTTAGGACTTGTCTAAAAGTAACACATTTCTAATTAATACTTCCCAAACCTGTTCCCAAAAAGCAACTACTTTTTTCTCTTTTAGCTGTTCTGAATGTTATCTTCAAATCTCAATGAAATAGGCTTTTATTGTTGTTTCTTAATTTATTAATGTCTTAGTCTGTTTTGTGCTGCTATAACAGAATGCCACAATTTATAGAGAAATGAGAATAACTTATAAACAACAGAAGTTTTTTGGCTCACAGTTCTGGAGCCTAGGAAGTTTGAGATCTCCAAGTCAAGGGACTCCATCTGTTAAGGGCCTGCTTGCTGCATCATAACATGGCTGAAGGCATCACGTGGGATGAGAATGTGCACAAGAGAGAGCAGGGAAGGGGGCCACATTTATCCTGTGTCACCGCTCCTGAAATAATCACTTTAATTCATTCGTGAGGGCAGAGCCCTCATGACCTAATCATTTCTTAAAGTTTCCACCTCTCAACAGTGTTGCATTGGAGATTAAATTTCCATTGCATGAACTTGGAAGGACACATTTAAAGCATAGCAATTTAAAGCACAGACTTTCTGCTAAAATAGATGGGAATTTAGTTTTCCAATATCCTCACATGCCCATTTCTCCAAACACACGATATAATATTTTGTTTTTTGTTTCTCTTTTTACTGAAATAAACATTCATAGTAAAAAGTTTACTTCTTAAGTACGCATCTTGATGAATTTTTTATTACCAAACAGTATCTTTTAGATTTCCTACTTTGTAAAATTAGGCTCTTGGCACCCCTGCACTCTCTACTTCTGTTTACTTTTATATAATACAAATCATGATATTTCATTTTATTTTGTAAGTACATTTAAGTCTTTAAGCTTTATCAAAAGGTTAATTCTAAAAATTGAAAATAAATATTATTTGTGACTTATTTATAGTGGAACTAATGATCATTGTAGTTTAATTTTCTTGTTCATATAGCTGTCTGTTTTTATGGAATTTCCAAATGCCATTTTCCCCTACCCTTTTGGCCCTTTAATCACCGCTTCCATTTCTGACATTTTCCCACATCAGAGTTCACTTTGGTGGAGTTTTTCCCCAGGCCCTCCTCCCCACGTTCCTCCATCTTTCTGCTCCCGAGGCCTGCTGCTTACCTGTCACTCTGGAATTTCCTCCTTCAGATCCACTGGTTCCTGAAAACTATCCTGTCTTCATTTTAGGTTCACTCCTTCATTTTGGTTGTACATATCTTCAATTATCTTCTTATAAAAGGGTGTAGAGGGGCTAACTTTTCTGAGTCTTTGAATGTTTAAAAATGTTTTGCTTTATTTTCATCTTCGGTTGATGATTAGGATGAATATAGAATTCTAGGATGAAAATTATTTTCCTCCAGCTCCATTGTTAAACATTTGCGGGGTGGGCGATGAGAATGGACTGGAGGGGAAGAGTAACTTCTCAGTAGGAGCTACATTTGTCTGTAGTCTTCAGGCTTGCTCTCGAAAAGTCTAATGCCATTCTAATTCCTATTCTTTTGTAGACGGCCAGTTTTCTTATTTTCCTCTTTTTATATGGAAACACATTTTATGATAACTTCAAATTCTGAAATCAAGTCATAATTTTGTGAGAAATTAGGATCTTTTCTGTTTATCCTTCTATTTAATTTTAAAAATAATTTTCTATTAGCAAGATTTTTTTCTAGTTTACTTCTTCCATTTTCATAACATTCTCTTCTTGTTTTATGGCTATAATATTTTCTTGGCTCTCTTTTAGATTTTTGAAATTCTTTTCTATTGCCTGTCTTATGTGTGTTTCCTCCAGAATTATTTCCTCCATTTATTCATCTTGTTTGTGTTCTTTCTTGTTGGAGGCTTTCTTCATATAACTGGTAACCATGATTGTCTATTCATAATTAAGACTGAAGCCATTAAACAGCTGCCTTGTGACTCTCTATGTGGGCTTTGTTTTATGATATTTGAATGAGTTGGTGTCTGAATGTGCTTTTTCTCTGAAGCCTTCCAATTTCTTTTTAAAAGATTGCTCCACATTTCTTTTTGTATGTGTGTGTGTGGGTGGGGATAGGTGGTATCTGGGTTGATGGAGAGGAGGAGGGGGAGGAGAAAAAAGAGAGATTATTAGTTGGCAGAATGGAGAGGGGCATATGGTAGGGGTTAATGATTGGTTGCTTCACATACATGATTTCAGATCATTTGTTTTTCCTGCCTCACAGCTCATGCTCATTCTCTGTCCTTCCAGGAATCTCAAGTTTTGCCCAGTTTTGCAAGATTAATTGGGTCCTGCCCATAAATATCTACATTGTAGATTTTTCTGCCCTGTTTCATCATTATCACCCTTCCATTTTCTCTCTTTTAGAGAAAGAGACTTATTTGGACCTCCTCAGGATATTATGCCATTTTAAATTTCTTAACTCTCAATTTAGTGAGGTTGATTAAAGAAGAGAAGATCAAGATCAACTTTGTGGCCAATTGGTAGTCACAGTATTCTTTTCTACATTTCTATTTTGAATTATTAGACAATATTTTATTCTGCTGTCCATTTTATAGCAGCATATATGTTGGCCTGCCAATTTAACCTTCATCTATCTGAGAATTACTTGAAACTCAGGATGCTGGGACCATATTTCTATCCTATATTATAACATTTTTTATACTACTTTACTTTTCTTAACTTCCGCCTCCTGGCTTGTATGATGCTTGGCTGAGACTCGGGGGGTTGTAGAGGGTATCTTCTCATTCATTATGCAGCCAGTAGCTGTGAGTTGTTCTGAAGTGGTTTCCAGTCCTTCCTGGGCATGGTCTTTACAAGCAACCTGAGAGAGGCTCAGTTTATCTATAACTCTGGCAATAAATTGTATTTTGATAAGTTGGAGTAGCCTTCATGTGATGTTCCTTGCTTTTCAGCCCTGAAAAATCCCAACATCTCAGATTAACTCTTGAGAATTACGGAAAATTGGAATGAGGATGTTCATGTTTCTTGTGTGCCTTTTCCTTCGCTAAAGGTTTTCCTTGTATGCTAAAGAATGCTCACAGGTTGGTCTTCCTTTGGGATATAGGACCCTGGGGCTCTTGTTTCACCTTAAACACAGAAATAAACATTTTTGAAAATGGAAGCTAACTCACTTTCTCACTCCAATTTCGTATTGCTCTTTGTGGATATATGTCTATATTCTGTAAGATGAGGTAGAGAAATCGGGTGATTGGGGTGACTGTGCTTACCCGCTTAGGAAGACTTGTGTCTTCATTGTTGTTTCAGGCTTCTTCATGAAAGTTTAAAGTAAATCAGGCTGTTAATTCACAGATATTCTCACTCTCATGTCCCTCCTGGAAAACCAAAACAGAACAAATAGTTTGCAAGGTTCATTATCAGTTGTCATAACATCTCTTATCATTCCTCTACCACTTTCTTTAGGCTCTAGTCACATTTTTATTTTTTAAAAACGTCGGGTTTTTTGAGCAACATATACCCATATGGTAAGTATTGAGACTGTCAGGGTTAAAAGTTATTAAGCTGTAGGCTGTGGAGAGGGGCAGATGGAAGAACAGGATTCTCCAGTGATCATCTCTCCACAGAAACATTAATTTGAACAACTATCCATGCATGAAAATACCTTCTTAAGAGCTGAGGAAATGAAGTGAGAGATCATAGTACCTGGTTGTAGCATAATATGAAAAGATGCATTGAAGAGGGTAGGAAGGACAGTTCTGCATTACTCACTTGCATCACCCCTAACCCAGCCCCAGGCAACACAACACGGAGAGATACTGTCCACTTTGGGAAAAGAGAGAGAAGTAAGCACAGGACTTTGCCTTGGACCCCAACACCAGGCCCACTACAGTAAAGCCCAGAACCAGGAAGGCCTCCATGGCCCCAGACTATGGCTGGTACCCACAGATTGAACCTCCAGACTCACCCTGGCATCCGGTGGGTCCCTGTAGCTCCAGGCTTTAGACTTTTGAGGCAGACTTGATCTCTGGTCCGCATTTCTAGTGGGCTGACTCCAGCAGCCCTGGAATTTAGACAGTTGTCAGCAGCAGGCAGGTCTCGGTGGCCTGGGTCTTTCAGCTTGCTCTGGTGCTCCCCTGGGCTTCTAACTTGTGCGAGTGCCACACTGGCCCTAGCAGCCATGGGCTTCCGACCATACATCAGATGTTCCAACCAGAATCTCTGGTTGGGCTGACTGCTGAAGGTGTTCCCAGACAAAGCCAGTCAGTGAAGACTGGAATATATGCTTCTTCAAATGCACAAATATCAGTACATGGCCATAAGGGTACAATCAGGGAAACCTGACCTCACCCAAGGAACAAAATAAAGTGCCAGTGACTGACACTAAGAAAATGGAGATATGTGAACTGCCTGACAAGCAATTCAAAATAACTGTTTTAAGGAAACTCAGAGAACCTCAAGAAAACATAGAGAAACAATTCAATGAAATGAGAAAAACAATAAGTAACCAGAATGAGAAATTTAACAGAGATTGAAATTTAAAAAAAATCAGATTCTGGCACTGAGAAATACAACGAAGGAAATGAAAATGCAAGACAAAGCATCAACAACAGAATTGATCAAGTAGAAGAAAGAATCTGTGAACTTGAAGACAGGTTATTTGAAAATATACAGTCATAGGAGGAAAAAAAGAACAATGAAAGAAATGAGAAAAACATACAGGATTTATGGGACAGCGTCAAAAGACCAAATGGACACTTCAGGGATTTTCCTTTGTGGCTCCCCAACTGTCTTGATGTGTAGGGTGCCATATTAGGAAAGACCCCTTAGCAATTCATGGCTGAAGAACTCTAGCTCATAATTTAAATGTGAACATTTCTTTCTCAGGCCTGGCTTCTGGATCTTGGACTTCTCCAGAGATTGATACTGCAATTGCCTTCTCTGTCATTGAAGCCCTTGGTACCCACACCTTGCCCTGCAGACCTCAACAGGAGGACTTTGGTAGTCCCAACACCAGTCATGGCTCCAGTTGGGTGGGATGGGGGAAGGTCAAAGACAGTCTGTAAGTGATGCATGTGTTTGCATGGTGGCCAGGGAACAGCAGAGGAAGCTAGTTGGTCTATTCTTTTCTCTCGGTGTCATCGTGTAGTGCCTTTGCCATCTCCAGATGGTGGCTATAATCATATGGGCTCCTTCTATGGACCCAGTTTCCTAAACTTCCCAGAAAGAAACAATTCAACAATTAAGTTTAACAAATGCTTTGAGTGCCTATTGTGTCAAGGAAAGCATATAAAGCAGACTTTAAGGCTTTAAGAGGTTCAGGCAAGAATCTAATGCTCAGAGGTAATTCTGAGAATTAAATGTAATTGGAACTTAATTATTTAAGATCTATTTTTTTTTGTAAATAGTTGTGAGTCCTAGCATCCTACATGTCAATTAATTTTTTCTTTTAAATTCTGGTTTGAAAGTTATATATAATAGGTTGTAGGACACTATTGTAGGCACATTTCTGGATTTAGAAATGATTAAGACATGGTCCCCTTCCTTTAAGAACTTAAATATATAAATAACAAAAGTCAAAACAGTCATAAATATTTTAATAAAATAGCTTTCCTGTAAAAAGTGCTTTGGGAACATATGAGAGGTAGAGATTAATTTTGAGAAGAGTTTTATGCAGGAAATGGCATTTGGTTTTAATCTTGAAGAACAGATAAGATTTTAACAGATGGACAGATGGACATAAGCGTTTCCAGGATGAAGGCTCATCTTTAGCACAGGCTTGGAGACAGGACACACAAGGTGAGTTAGAAGGTGTGTATTCGATAGGTCATGGAAATGATGTTTGAAAGGTGTCTGGATCTTCTTGTAAATGAATCTTGGTACCAGGCAGGGGAGCTTGAACTTTATGTTTATAATCTTGGAGTGAAGTCAATAATTATTATTTTCTTTTTAAAAAGTATCTGGCTCTTAGAAAATCCTAAGAATAATGCAGAAGCACAAGTAAATGCCAGAACTATTAGAGCTGGCAACACAGGTAGGAAATGTGCACAATTAGAAGAGAATTGTTACAGAACTTGAAGACTATGGTTTCAAACCCTGGCACAGTAAGAATAAGCTTGTCCTTAGGGTAAGCCAGAACCCAATCCCTCCCTCCCAGATGTAGTGAGTCTCTACCATGTATCAGGCACTGTACTCAGAGGATGCAGAGTGAGTGAGAAATATCCCTGAATTCAGCTTCGTAGTAGAGACAGAAAGGTAAACAAATGAGCATTGTATTAAATGCACTTGCAAAGTACCATTGTGAAATGAAATAACAGGAACAATAATGACTATCACTTAAAATCGACTTGTTCTGTGCCAGACTCTGTTGTAATCATTTTACATCTGTTAACTCATTTAACCTCTATGAGGCAGGAACATTTATTATCCCCATTATGTATATTAAAAAACTGAGGCACTGAGTATGAAGTAACTTTCCCAAAATCATCCAATTAGACAGTGGTAGAGGTAGGATTCAACCCCGATTTTATGCTGCTAACAACTATACCTGTCAGGAAACAGCTGGGGTAGTGGGCAGGGGTGAGAGAGGAGTGAGAAAAGGTGGAGATGGGTATTTCAGGAAATGAAATTAACACATGTAAAGGCATAAGGAGAATTTGAGAAAGATAGTTGGCGATTAGAGACGAATTTTACTTTGGGTCTGATTTCAATTGCTGGTGTGATATTTAGGTGGGAATGCCTCACTAACGATGTGGGTATTTTTGGAGAAGTCACCAGGCATTTTCTCTCTGGTCTCTTTCCTCTCCATGTTGACAGTCACTCTGTAGTGGTGTTCCATATACATGCCATCTCTGTATGAACAGGGAAGTAGCTGTCAGTGAGGAAGATGTAGTATTGTCTTCTAGCCTTTTCCTTAGTGGTCCAATTGCTCATTAAGAATCCACTCCAACTTAATAACCAAACAGTATTGTAAATATTGATGCTACGGGGGTATTCTCATAACCCCCAGCCCTTGAGGAACTTAAAATTTAGTGGGTGACCTGCCCAACTGTAGCAGTATCTGAGTAGCTCCTTCTAAACTTGGAAAGATGGGGTTAACTAAGGAAAAGTAATTATCTTCACAGTTTCCAAGCAGAAATTGAACTGCTCAAAGTAGGTTTGTAAATGTGGGTGTATATGCATGTGTGAATATGTGTGTGGTTGTGTGAGTGTATTTTCTATTGAGATGGAGGAATCATAGATAAGTATGACTGATCTCATAGATGAAGAAGTAAAAAGCTTCCTAGTTATTCAGTATACTTAAGCTTCTTTGAAACTTATTTTAGGTAATGAAGAAAAATACTTGAGGTCCTTGCTGTAGAAAAATTGCCTTAGTAGCCCCTCCCCTAAAATGTTTTTATTCTGACTTTGATGCAAGAGTCAGTAAAGATGTTTCAGCAGTAATTGTCACATATCACCTTCTCTGTAAACATGAAGGAAAGTGGAACTGTAATCTGTTATAGGCTGTTTTAGTGGTCTTTCATGTAGGAAGTTCTGAAGTAACACCAGCCCAGCTGTGCTTTGTGGGATAACTATTTCATAATAAGAAAGAAATCATATTTTGAGACAACAACAACAAAAAGCTGATATCATGTCTATGGTTCTGTTTTGAGTGCCACCACTGAATTAAAGCTATCCAAGGAAATGAAACATCGAGGTTGGGGGAACATTGTGTGATGTATGTTGGCTGAAATACTAAACACTCCAGTATAACATCAATATATAATTTGTATGGTTACAAATATTATTGGCATAAATAATTCATGCTGCTGCTTTGTATTTACTTGATTAACAGCGTCTTTGTCATTTTTATCAGTCATGATGCCATTGCAATCTTGCACATTGTGTTTAAAGAATACTCGGGGAAATGTTTCAACTGTGTGTCTGGATGGTATAATGTATTTATTCATTTAGTCAGATGAAATGAAATAGAGAGTGTTTAATATGCATGCCTACATTATACTAGCTACTCTCTAAATAAATTACAGACAGTATTATTCCCTTTCATTGTAAGAAAAATTATAGTGTGATTTTTTTTTTCAAGTAGCCAACATGCTGCCATTTTGTACTTTTAATTACAAATTTTTGAGGCTTTTCAAATGAGCTTTGAATAATCCTGAATATTTTTGTATTGAGATGTCAATAGGAAAACTTCAGTAACTTGAGTGGACTATCAAGTGAGAATTGAATTACTCTGAAAAAGAATGTAAAATAAGTTTTCTACTGGTGGGTGAATATACTTCTGGAAAGTATAAATTCTTGTGACAGAGCCATGCCTTTGAATTTGCATCATTCCATGTAGCAGCCGTTGTTTTGGCTGTGGAAGTACTTCCCAGAGCTGCCAACTGTAACTTCACTGGCATTGTCTATTTTCTCCCTCTTCCAGTTCTCTTTCCTACTTCCTGGACCCTGGATCTTTGGCCTGTCCAGTGCCTTCCCTTGAAGCACACCACCCAGCCCTTCTTTCTTTGATTACCTTTCCCTGTCTCTTTCTCCCAAAAGAAAACTCCATTCCTACAGCTAGTCTCTGCTTGAGGTTAGATTTCATGGGGTGATTGAAGTAATTCATGCTCAGGTTTGGATGACTGGTATCAAAGAAAACGAGAGCTGGACATCAGTTAAAGCAGTACAAAGAGATTTTACTCAGGACCTTTGCAATAGAGGGAAAGAGACCTGAGTATAGAACAGGGTTCAATTCTGAATACACCAGGTGGCAGGGTGGAGATTTAAAGCCAAGTAGCAGAGTGGGGAGGTCAATGGATAGAAAATTACTAAGGGAGTAGGGATAATTCTTGCTTACTGGCCTCACAGGATTCTGGCTGAAGGCAGGCTAGGATGATCAGATATTACCTGGGGGATGATGGGGGCTGAGGAAGATGATCAGATAGCAAAGGTGAGGGATTCTGGCTAAACCAACTTGTCAGGACTCTTGCTAAAATTAGGCAACATAAAGACACATGGAAGTCCAAAAGTTGAGGCCTGGTTGGGAAGAGGATTTAGAAGAGCCTGACTAAAGTTTGGTCAATTAGAGACTGTATCACTGGGAAGCATAATATTCTATAAGGAGGGGCTGTATTTTAAATGAGGAGCAAATCAACTCCCAATCAGGCTTAAGTTTTGAGATGGTTTTCCAGAAGGACTCCTCAGAGTGTAGTCTTGATGTGGTGCAATGGAAGGGTCATGTTGAATTTCTTCTGATGAAGAATGAAAAAGTGGCTGAGGCTCTGGGGCTGTCAGCAAGGTTTGGAATTGGCAGGGAGTGGATATGAGATCTTTCTTGCATGTTGTTGAATTTGTAGGTCCTAGTACAGACCCTGGCATAAATAGCGGGAGCTCGGTAAACCTGTTCAATAAATGAACGAATTTCACAGATGAGGAGGCTGACACATGGAGAACGTGGGGAACTTTGCACTCTTTCCTTTCACATATCAGTTAGGTAAAAAGTTACCTTTATTTCTCCTGCCCTATCTAAAGGCTGTAGTCGCTAGATAATTGCCAGTCCTTTGCTCATGGATGGCACTATAATTTAGCCGTATGATGAGATGTTATTAGTAGGCTGATTTCCGTGTAAGTGTTTAGTCTCTGGAATCAGAAAGATGAGGACAAAGCATTTTAAGTCACACTAGCACATTTTTGAACTCACGACCATTTCCCGCGACTGGAACATTCAGCTTATGAACATGTAGCCAGTGGAGAGAAGGGTAAATCAGACCTGGGAGTATCTGAGCTCTGACTTCAGGCTCCTTTCAGTCTTGCCATGCTGCTTTTCTGAATTAAGTGTACTCCTTTTGCTGGATCTTATTTATTTTGGAAGAGACTGGCCCTTTACTTTCTCTCAGAACCTGTTGAGCCAGGAATTCTTTGGTACTGTATTGAACAAAGCCAGGTGAAGAGAGCAGCCCTTGCACCAGCAGCCTTGGCTGGATTTCTGAGAACCTCTTGGCTCTTCTTAGCAAGATGTCAATTCTGTGCTTACCACTTCTACCATGACTCAGATTGAGTGAATACTACTATAACACTAAGATGGTTAGATCAAAAACTCTCCTGTAATTTATATTCTGAATAATAATTTTTAAATTAATCCTTTAAAAAGTTAAATGCATCCTAAGAAATAGAACATGGATTTATCTGTGCCAGTTTCTTATCACTAGAAAAAAATTTATAATGCTGAAAATGCCATTTGCCTTGTCTAGGCTTCTCATTATAAGAGAGGCATTTTACATGGCAATCTGAGAGGGAAATGTTTTTGGATTTTATACTGGCCAGGCTGTTCTGAACAGACTCTGAGTGAAAATAGTCAAATATGATAATCATCTGCTTTGAAGAACAGAAGGAAGCCAGTTTAACTTAAGCTGGACTGATTTTTTTTCAACTTGGAAGACGCTGACTTCTGGTTTCTCAAGAAAGGCCAGAGGAAGGAAGTGTTTTCAAGGCACTCTATAATTTTTTCAGATTGTTTTACCAAATTTCTGCTTGGTTCCTTTCGTGTAAAATGTATTCTATTCCTGCAAAGGCTCAGGTTTTCCCATGGAAGCATGCAGATTTCACAACTCTGTTGAATGAGATAACTTGGCAAATCTCACAGACGTGCAGTGGAGCAGGGTGACATAATGAGGTCTGAAGACCCTAAGTAGGTGTTTCAAATATGTACAGAGGAGCCCAGTCATTCTCTGTGTGCCCAGGTGACAGCTTGGGTGGGGGGCAACCTAAGGAAGACTCATTCCTCTCTACTTGGAGAAAAGATGAAAGGAAACTGAGAGGGAAAGATTCCTCCAGAAGTTGTTTGCTTTGTTTTCCCACTCTTATGTATTAGACTCTAATGTAGGCTTTTTTTAGTTAAAAAAAAAAAAAAAAAAAAAAAAAAATGGAATCCTTTATCTCCTTAGCAGCTATGTCCTGGGAAGGGTAGTGAACGACAATTTAATTCCTGGAAATGTTAGCAACTTACATTACTTTTGTTTCATTTTCTAAAACTCAAGTCCACAGTTCTTTGTCAACAGTGATCTCAACTGTGGAAGAGAAACATTTCCTTTCCTGCTATTTTCTTCGTTTTTCTCTTCTCTTTCCTCCTATCTTCCCTCCATCTTTTCTTCTTTCCCTCCTTTTCTTCCTCTCTCAATCCGGACGGCTTCCTGGGCCCGTGCTCCATTTACATCTGCCACCTCTTGATTCTAGATTGCATTTGGAAGTATGCTGGGCCATGTCATGTATCTGAATTGGAGGTGCCATGACAGCCTGGCCGGCTACATCTGGGGACCCCAGGAGCCATGGGATAACTGAACAGCCAACTGCAGATTCTTATTTGATAATTTTTGCCCTTCTCATAATTTTAAAAAGGAAAAAAAAAATGCTTATTTAAAGCAATCACTAGTGACTCAGATCAACTCTCCTTAGAACTCAACCACTGTCCAGTCTCTTTTTAAGATTCCGCTTTCCCTCTATTTCCCCAGTAACCTTGATTAATTACATTAATACTGGCTTATCACATCTCTGGTAGCTTTCACAAAATGAATCACCTTATAAAGATGATTTTAATCACCATTCCCTTGCAACCTTTAACCATTCTTGCATATGTATTTTGTTGGTAGCATCTGCTTGAATTGCAAATGCAAAGAAATTAAACACTTTAAGAGTGGCATTCTTCCAGTTTTGTTTTTCACCAGTTTTGAAATCTGTGTCTGCCAAAATTAATGCAGGTCTGAGACCACACAGTTCATGTAAGTACCTGTTGTGTCATTAAAGACAAAAGAATCCGGTTCCACTGAGAAGGCTCTTCTAGCCTGTGGCTCTTCTAAGAAGTCAGTGTAAGTTTTGAAAATGAGCATCCACACATCTTGAAAACTGAACATTGTCTGCTTAGAAATCCTCTCCAAATTGGTCCTAAGTCACAATTTCTCTAGGTTTTCTTCTATTCTTTGAAATATTTTCAGGTTTTGATTCTTCAAATGGCAAGCAGCTGTGCCAATTTTCTTGGATCTTGTCATTTGCCAGCTTTTTCTTTTGAAAATACCCTCATGCACCATATTCTGCTTCTTTTTCTTACATTTGGGGAGTACCCGGCTTCATTTTCACATTCTCAAATTGCAGGAGAAATAGCAGGATTTTCCCTTCTTCTGGTAGATGCCTAATGAGCACCTATCTTGTCTGCCATGCCATGCCACATGGAACTTCTGGTCAAGGTGTTCCATAAGGAAAGGGTGACTGTTCTCAGTAGTTGGCAGCCTATTGGGCCTAATTCAGCAGCCTCTGAAGGGAGCCCAGCCACCCACCACCCCTCTCATGGCAGGGGTCTGAAATGCCATGGGTGAACTCGGAGAACATTCCACAGTGTTTCTGGGCCTCTGTCTCCTTACGTGTAAACTTAGCTTACCTAAATTTATCTCCAAGATCACCTTACAGGGGATTGCAGGGCTATAGCTTCCTTCTTCTGTGTTAAGAGATTATCCCCCTTTAAAACACAAAATTGTACTTTAAACTGTGCTCATTCATTGATTCTACTGCAGAAGCAAGCTTATAGAATTTCTTCTAATTTGAGAGCCTCTGGAGAGTGTGAGGGGACCTGGGATGGGGGCCTTAGAAAGCACCTACAGACAGATTTCCTTCTGTTTCACACTGCTCCCAAGTGCTGATCAGCCTGACCAACATGGAGAAACCCCGTCTCTACTAAAAATACAAAATTAGTCAGGTGTGGTGGTGCATGCCCGTAATCCCAGTTCCTCGGGAGGCTGAGGCAGGAGAATCACTTGAACGCATGAGGCAGAGGTTGAGGTGAGCTGAGATAGCGCCATTGCACTCCAGCCTGTGCAGCAAGACCAAAACACACACTCTCTCTCTCTCTCTCTCTCTCTCTCTCTATCTATCTATGTATAATCTCACAAACTCTTTAGCATGTCTCAATGTCTCAAGTGACCTGGTCCCAACTTTTACCTCTCTAGCTTTATAGCTTCCTGCCTCACACCCAATACTCCAGCCTTATTAAAACATTTGTGTTCCTACCAGTGTGCCAGGCCTCTTCCTGCCCTGCCCTCCATAACCTCCTCCAAGTCTCAGTTTAAGGGTTGCTTCCATAGGAAGCCTTTCCTACACCACTTGCTCCATCCTAGGGTAAGCCCCCTTACCTGGCTGGCCTCCCATACTCCTTTGGGCTTTCTTCTAATATTGGCTCTTGTCAGAAATACTGTAATATATTTTTACTTTTCTGTGACCTTCACTGAACTTACTATTCACTCCTTTAGGAAAGGAATTGTATGTTTTATACATCATTGCATATAGACATTGCCTACCGAATTGTAGGTGTTCCATAAAAATTTGTCGAATGGATAAATGAATAAATAGAGATTTTAAAAAAGGCAACATCATTTAAATTTGAAAACCCCCTCCCTTTTTTTCCTCTCAAAATTGTTCCTCTCTGTTGACAGAGTTGCAGTCTGGCACAGTCAGTATAAACGTCTTACTTCTCCTAATGCCCTTCCTTAACCTGCTCTGATTCTTGATTTATTCCAAAAGTTAAATTTGAAAGCCTTTGGGTGTGCAAATCCCAATTCATATCCTCCTATGAACAAAACTCCCTATGAGTCTCTGGTCACCTGGCAGAGTTTTTTACAGGTAGCATAACATATGCCAACACTAGCTCTACTAACTAAAATAGCACTAAAAGGTGCCTTGGTGAGAATCCCACACTTTTTGAACTGGAATAGACCTTAAAGTTTAGCCCAACTCGCATGTTTTTAAGGCTGGGAATAGCCTGGTGACTTTTCAAGATGACAGCGGCTATCAGTTGGAAGGCTTTTAGCTTGTCTTTAGGCTAGCTTACCTAGACAGTCAATATGGCTTTGTAAGTTCCATATGTCAGATGCAGGCATGATAATGTCCAGCACTATGAAAAGGGCTCTTTCTATGAGTGTTTCACCAGCAGGGAAAATTTTCCAGAGGCCTCCAATAGATTTTTGCCTCCTACTTCATTGACCCATACCGGTCACACCCGCTCCCCGCTAAACCAGTCACTTGCAAAAGGGCTGGGATTATTGAGATAGATCAGGATTTATACAAGAACCAGAAATAGTGGCATTTTATTGAGGCATGGCTATTAGAACAAAATTGAGGTTCCCTCATCAAGGAAGAAGGGAAGAATTTTTTTTGGTAGGCAACTGACTGCTTAGTAAAAAATGGATTGGTTTTTTTTTTTTTTGCAGTTCTCAATAAGTATATTAATATAACTGCTTTCCATAGTGCTTTAACCATAGAGCTTTACAAATGCCACTCCCCTTGAGAAGCCAGGTAAAACTACTCCAATGTTAGGAATGGGCGGCTTTATTTCTCACTTGTTGCTTCTGTTCCGAATGACTGAGAAAAGTTGCTTCCAGACATTGATCTTTTATCTTTCAGAGTATTTTAAGGAGCTGTGTAGAATTTTTGTTTGATTTATGAACTCTGGGGGACAAGATGAATTGAGATGTGAAACACCACCTTTTGTTCTTTCTGTCAATACTCAGATGAAAGTGATGAAGAATGACATTCAGGCTGATATCACAGAGGAGGTGGAGTGGGGTGGGGTGGGGTGGGATGTGATGGGAGGGGTACATGAGGACAGGCAAACACTAAATCTGGTTGTTTTATTAAAAAGGTCAGTGAAATCAAACTGAGCAGAGAGTTTTTATAAACAGAACTAAAGGAAGGTAAGTCTCTAGGTCAGTCTGCCCTCACTCTAGGATGGTTCATAACATAGTCATGAAAACTCCCCAGTGAGACCGCTGTCATCATCTTGCTCCCAGTGACCCCAGAGTGGCTGACCACCGACCCCGCCGCTGGGATAGGATTGAAAAGGTTATAAGTAATAGTATTCATATTTGATCCTAGTTGTTCATAAAACCTGGCGTCTTGTTATCCAGGAAACAGCTCAAACGTCACCTCTTCACAGAGGATTTTTCTACCCAAACCAAAGTTTTGTGTCTCCTCCCTGCAAACCATCCCGCCCTTGTGTTTTCTCTCCTATTTGATTTTCTGAATAACACACGTCATTATCTGAAATGGTCTGCATTTATTTATTTATTTGTTCAAACTTCATTAGAAGAGGGACTTTGTCTGCCTCGCCTATTGCTGTAGCCACACCACCTGAAGCAATGACCCATAGGATTGGGTGCTCAATTGTTGAATGAATGCGTCATATTTATACAAGGAAGTCATACTCTGTACAGGAAGACAGGAAATTAAAATAGATTTCTTTACACTCAGAATTATGACATGGCTATTTGCCTTGATTTTAGCGAAAATGATATTCATTTATCCATCCATCCATCCAACAAACAAACATTTCTTGATTACTTACCAGGAACTATCATTGTTGCTGGGGTTCCTGTTTGAAAGTAGATTGACATTTAGTAGGGAAGACAGGCATGCAAATAAGTAAGTGGGAAGTTGTGACTAACATTATGTGTAAGGAAAAGAGGAAACAATTGATTCTGCTTGGGAAGAAATATCAGGAAGACTTGAACACAGAAAGTAATGCTTGGGCTCGATCATAAAATATGTATGTCTGTTTACTAAGCCAAAAAAGGGAAGGCAATCAACATGAGCAAAGGTGTAAAGATGTGGCATAGTATGGAAGGGTGGAAGAAATGCTATAGCCACACAGGGCAAGACAGTAGCCTTGTATGGGTAAAGGTGGGAGGAGAGGCATGGCACCAAAACTGAGGCTGGAGACCAGGCAGAGGTCCTCAATCCTTGCACACAGTAGGCTTTTGATGGAGGAAGAAAGGAAAGCAGACAAAATCTCTTTGAAATGTGACTCATAAGCTTTTACGTAATCTATTGCTAGTGGTCCTAGGTTTTTATTAAATACCTAATGTAAGATAAATCTTTATATAAGATAAACCTTTAGTCTAGGAAAATATTTGAAAATAAAATTTGCAGTATTTCTGTAATAACCCTCGTTATCTGGTGAGAGGTTACTTAGGAATAGCTTTAAACAGCTAGCTTTGGAAAAACATCCCATTTGACCCCAAGGAATTTTGTAAAGCACTTTAGCCATTAAAGGAAAGGAAGGTTCTATTGAGTTTTTAAAATGGGCTGTGTGAGCCCATTTGTTTAAACTAAACACTGAAGTGTCTTAGGTTTTAATGAGCCTAACTGAAAATTTAGCTAAAAACAACTCATTGGAAACCAGATGGTGCAGCCACCATTGTGAGCTGAGCTCAACCCTCTTGTTTTCTCAAGAGCATGTCAATTTAGCTCCACAGAACTCATAGTACAAAGATGCTATTAATTATGGGAGCCTCTGTACCCTAGTCACTCTCCATCCGCCCCGGCCAAGTCAACACATCCTTCCCCTCTTGGAAATTAACGCTTTCATTAAAATGTGTGTGTGTCTTGGGGAGGTGGTGGGGATGGGACGGGATGCCATTTCCCCAGGTTTTCATCTGTTAGGGAAAAAAGTTATTCAGTGACACTGGGAAAAGCACAGTAAGGCAGACTTTATTCAAGGCCATTGGGAGAGGCATAGGAACCATTGCAACAGCATCTTGCAGCGGGAGAGAAATAGTGGCCTCAACTTTGAATACAGCTTGAGCAAGTGGGAATTTATAGCCAAGGTTCTGTGTGGGGGTTAGCAGGTAGAAAACTACTAAGAGGAAACTTCAGGATTAAGGGGGATTCTGGCTAAGCAACCTAACAGGACTCTTGCTAAAAACAAGCCTGGGTGATAAGGCATCTCCTGGGGCATGGTGGAGGAGGAGGAACATAATCAGGTATCAGGGATGATCAGCTATTGAGGATAGGAGGTTCTGGCTAAACTGACTTAGCAGGGTTCTTTTGCTAAAACTGGATTTTACAAAGAAGTGCATAGATAGGCCTAGGATGAGATTCAGAAGGCTAACTAAAGATTGGACAAGCAACGGATTGTCACATCCTCTTATATGGCACGCCACAGCCAAGCTCTGCACTACAGATGAATACCTTGAGGGCTTTAGCGAATGAGGGCAAGAAGAGGGAGGTAATAGATCTCTGGAAGAGCACTGGGTGAGGGACAAGGACAATGAAACAGACAATGACAGAGTTCAGAAGTATGATTCCATGATATTATAAAGAGTGCCTGGCTTAATAAGAGGTTGTGCTTTTCAGTTATGGATACCACTTTCCAGTTTTTTGCCTTAATTTCCATTAATTCTTTACCTTTGGCCATGAGATTAGCCAGGCAATTTGTTTTCTCTTCCCTCTTTTTGTATAGTAATCTACTGGGTTATTTCTTTCCATTTATGAGTGTTAAGATCTTTCCAACATGAGGGTGAAGCAAAATGTAAGGCACTGGAATCCTTTCCACCTCCTTTGTTCAAGGGCTTAGTGTTAGAGGCTCCTCATATCTTCAGTGGTCCTGACTGGACTCCTGTGAGGGGTCAGCTTCTAGGCCACCAGGCAGAGTATTCAGGAATAGTTATCAATTGCCAATAGACAACTGCTGACTCTTACTTAACCCTAAAACCTAAGTCTTATCCCATCAGCTGTGGGTAGGTTCCTAAGGGTGGCTCTTGAAAGATTCATGTGACTGGTTAAAGGTTATGTTTAAATATCAGGTCTGTCCTTCCAACTTTTTGTCAACACTCGCCTGAATGTAAAGTCAAGGTTTGAGATTTATTCCCCCAACATTTATAAAGCACACACTATGTGCCAGATACACACACACACATATGCACACACACACTCTTATATAAAACACACTGCCCTTGACTTTGTGGAATGTAAGCTGTGCACAGGAAAATCGCAAAATGTAGATTATTACAGCACACTACAAGGTTGATAGACCCATGAATATTTATAAGAAGAAGTCACATTTCAGTAGCGTGTTTGTATGTGTGTATGCACATGTGCATCTGATTATTTTATGTGTGTGCATGAGAGAGAGAGACAGAGCTTCTGAGCAGCCCAAGGAGTAAATTAATTAAATTGGTTACTGAGATTGTAATGAGATTATCATCATTGAATTGTCTTAGCTGATACTTCACTAGTAGGATAAACCCTACTTCCAGAGTTTCTTGGAGGGTCAAGTGAACAGGAAGAAAAATTATGGGAACCAGGTGGAGTGGGCAGAAGGAGGGCAGGTCCAGGCATGGTATCCCTGGAAGAAATAGAGAGAAGTCCTAGATTGGGCCTGACTCGAAAGAGCTTCCTTTTTATCTGTTGTAAGTTGGAATTTGACCTTGACCGAGAGGAGCCTGGACTTGGCTTTTCTTTACTGGTCTCATGGGTGGCTTATGTAGTTGCTACAGGCAGTTGTGAGGAGAGCCTGTTGGCTTTCCTTTCTTTGATTGACATAGGGCATTGGAAAAAGGTGAGGGGAATTAGAAAACAGCTAGAAGGAGAAACAAATGAGTCATCCTCCCATCTCCTAGGCCTTTATTACTTGCATTTTCTTTCTGAAAGTTGATTCAGGTCAGTAGGGAAATCATTAGGGTGAGATAGTGTAGTTCTTTAAAGATTTCTTACTTATTGATGCTAAGGCTCTTTGTGATGTGCATTTTCTTTGTTCTATTCCTCCACAGTGGTAGGAGTCCTAGATAAAATATTAATCATAAAGGTTTTTAAAAATCATTTCCAATTGCACAGAGATATTAAGAGTTATGGCCACAAAGCCTTGGTACAGCTATATTTTACTGCCCACGTGTCTTCCCAGAGATGACACATATGCTTTTCATTTTGCTGCCATTATTCTTCATGAGATCACAGGGCATCAGTCATCACTGTGGTGGAAAAATGAAGATGAGGGACAAAAGCATCAGTCTCTAAGCATAAGATGATGTGTTTGTCTGTAGTGGCTAGGGACAGTCTCTAAATGCAGGAACCATAAAAGGCTCTGTGACTTGTACCTCAGGAATGAGATTCATCAGCAATGAAATCAGAATTCCAACAGCAGTTTGTTATTGAGGGATTTCGAGAAGCTGTGTCTCTGTCCGCATGTGTGGAATTCCATCCCCACCGGCAGTGTAATGCCATCAGAATCTGAACTAGGATGAAAGAGTAGCCTGCTCTCCAGAAAGTCACATCAAGTGTGGCTTAGTTTATGGTGAAGATGTACGGGGTGTTGATGTCCCAAGAGAAGGGGCTCTTGGTGGACAATTTTCTTGGCTCTTCGTTGCCGGTGGGAACCCCAGCTGGACTTTGAAAGTGGCATGGGTTCCCAAGTACCTGACATGTCCTACATGCTTTTATTGTCATTAGAATGTTGTTTTCCATTCTGAGAAGCCAGATCACAAGGACAGAGTGCTGTGATGAGCATAAATACTATCAAACAAGGTCTACAGCAACAACAGTAGTTGTTATGTCATGAGCATCTGCTTTGTATTTCACATAGACTCTGTCCCAGCTCCTATCTGAGATGGGAGGTGTTATTCTCAGATGAGGAGACTGAGGCTGAGAGTGGTTAAAGTGTCAGGGTCATGTGTCTGGTAGGGTTAGAGCTGATATTTGGACTCCTGTAATGCTAAGTAAATTTGCATGCTACCATGATGGCCAGTGACATGGAATCATTTAACCTCTTTTTACATTAAGCCTGTGGAAGATGAATTCCCAGTCCTAAAGTACCGCCTGCTCTGGTTCTGCAGTATGGTTCCTTGCTTCTTCAAAGTCTCTAGGACCTTGGCAGAGTAGCATACAGTGGTGAGCAGTCTTCTTTTGAAATGAAATGGGCCCAGGGCTGCCTCCTTCATGACTTCATTGTTCTCTTGGCTGGTTTCTGTGCAGCCACTGGTCATGTCAGTTCCACTTTAAAACCAGAGTAAACAGTTCCTGGTGGGTGCTTTTTAAGTTTAAAGAAAGATGGAAAGGATGTTCAGACCTAGGGAGACCTAGGGAAGTAGACCTGTCTCTCAGCAGCCGAGTTACTCTGCTCCTGATGTTTTTATATCAAACTGAAAATATACCGTCATACACTCACCCCTTGGGAAGTGCAGAGGACTCTCTCTTCATGGGGAGGCCAGTGTTACTCTTTTGTCCTGAGTGAGCATTCAGTTTATTTTGATCCCTGGCCTCAAACTCAGATGCCCTACTGCAGTCACAAAGAAACTCCAAAGTCAGAATGGGGATGGTCAGAATTCATCCACTCCCGCCAGTGGTAATAAATGGCTTCTCTTTTGGGTCAGTAGGAAGTAAATTGGATGACTCCTCAGCTAGTCACCCTTTATAAAGTTATTTCTGACCTTGAAGCTTAGAGGAAATTGGCTGGAGAACAAAATAGTATTTCCTAAAGTGTTTATGAAATAGCTCCCCATGATTCTTCATGGCCAGCACTCTGTCCTTTGTGTCTGTGGCTTTGTTTTTTAGTGTTTATGAAATATTGTAGAAAAGAGTTCCCCAGGCATCTCGTTTGGTTAAGAAGATTGCATCTCTCCATTGGGACATCCTGGCTATTTCCCAGCAAAATGTTCTGCCTCCCTCGACTGTACCACATAAGCTAATTAACCTCTTTATAGATTCTCTTTCTCCTTATTTTAATTCTCAGCTGGTATTTCTCTAGGCCCTGGGCCTTGGGAATTGTAGACTCATTTGTTGAATTTCTGGCAGTGTGAAAATTTCTAATAGTTTGCTTTCTGTTCCCATGCATAGTGAAGTAGGCATCAGAATCAAAGAAAATAACTGATGAAAAAACACAAGGCTTGGAAAAACCCTGAAATAATAGCCATGCTCAAAAGAGGCAAGAAGACAATTGGGTACTTTTTTTTTTTTTTTTTTTTTTTTTTGCCTTGTTAGGAGCTGTTTTTCCTCTCTGTGGCAAAGTAGCAAATGGTCATCTTATTGGCTGCTCAGAATACTTTATTCTATAATTCTATATCTTTCTGTGGTTCTATACAACTGCCTTCCTTTGAGTTCCTCCTGGAGAACTAGACCCCTTCCCCCATCACCACTAAGCCATACCCACAATGAATATAAATCCAAGGAGATGGGATGAATTTCAGAACCATAGAGGGCTCAGAAAGTAGAGAAACCGTTGTGGCATTTACGGCTCTTCAATGTCCTTCCAAACAGAAGAACGTTTCTGAAACACTGAGCAGCAGCCACACCTGGGGTCCCTAAAGGCACTCCAGGATATGAACCATGACACCTGAGAATGTGCAGCAAAATGAGCTTTGTTCCTTTGGGCCTGTGGCACAAAACATTCCTTTGCCCGTGTTCAGGCGCCTCAGCTTGAATTCATTTTGTCTACTGACTAATCAGACAATTTTGTGTTTATTCTCTGCTGCTTTTGAAGAGGTGGTATAGTGGATAAGTACTTAGGCTACCTTTTTTGGAAATTTGCCTCTGCAAGATGTTTTAAAATCTGTTGATGAGCAGGTGATGTCTAGGTAGTGAATAGAAAAATCGCTTTAGCTTGTATCCGGAGTTTGCAAAACAGGAAACTTTCAAAATGATTTGTAGTTTGATTCTGAAACCATCTTAGCTCTAGCTAAGATGGAGCATTGCTTGTAACCAGACAGCATTTGTCACCCAGAGAGCTTTAGAAAAATCTACTGTTTCCTCATGGGGCGTAGAGGGATAGATTTTCAAGAATCTTTTCGGTTTATTTGAATGTGGGATTTTCCATAACCCAGAGTAATGATTAATAGTTTCTCTGCTCATATCAGGTTTTGTCGGCCAGATGTTTCTTTCAAGAACTTCACTCCTTTATTGTCTAAATTGAATCAGCATCAGATAAAACATATTGCAACCTCAAAGTCAGTTGCAATCCAGCAAAATAAGATGTGGTTATGAACCAAAATTAGGGGAAGAGGCTAGGATGGCGCTGAAAATTCTAAGTGATTTTCAGAGATGTTAAAAATGACTTTCTCAAAATTTTGAATCTTTGGAAAAGCCATATGATTAATCTACATACTAAATCCCTTTTAATTTTACTTCTCAGAACACAATTCCCAAAGCTATTACCATACTCCAAATTATAACATTTATTTTGCTTATTCAAAAACTGAAAAATCAGATCATATTTTCTGAAAATAGCTTTTCTGTACTCATATTTTGCATATCACTTCTTTCTGATTATGAAATTGAATTAAAGGAATGAGTCTATATTGTGTTATCTGCCCACAGATTACCACAAAAATGATGGATAAATGCTATGCCACCAGTATTTCCATTTAGCCCTTTCATGTTAGCTGTAAAGGGATAGATAGACGTATGTATCTGTATTAGTAGTTGGGAGTCTTCATCCGGTAATGGAAATTGGATCAGTAATAATCATTGTTTTCTGCCCCAAGGAGAGGCTGATAGGATTATTAATATTAATAGTACAAAACATCTGGGTGATGCTTGTATCTAGTAGTTTATCTTGGTGATGTATATCCAGAAACTGAATTTACAGTTGCAGGCAGGAAATCTGGGTTTATATTCGAGACTCTGCTTTATATGGGGAAGGGTGAGCAAATATTAAAACCCTAAGAACTGCATTCTCTACTGGTCTAGGTAAAGCCCGAAATTCTGTAAATTAGTTCATCCTTCCTTCATCTTGTAGCAGCCTGATAGAGGAAGAGTGTGGTGGGGTCTTTGGGGTCAGAAGATTTTGGAGAATGGTCCTTAAGAAAATCAAATTATGTTTTTAAGACTATTTGTGGTTTTATTCTGTAAAATGTCTTTAGTGATAGGCTACATTAAGATCAGTATAAATGAGCTATGGAAGGTCTTTGTTCTGTTGTTCTGTAAGTGCTAGAAGTTACTGTTTTGCTAAAATAAACATTCTTAAGAAAAAAGGAAATTTAATGTAGTTATTAATCATTTGCACTTTGGAGTAAATTAAGAATTTAAGAGCAGATATTAAAAACACTATTTTTTATTTATAAATAAATGGTTTATAAATATAAATAAATGGTTTATAAATGATTTAAATGGCTGGTTATCTGAGTCATGCCCAGAAAAAGGGATCCTGAAAGACACGCTTCACAATTTTGCTAGTTGTGTGTTTTTATTTCAACTCTTGAAGGCCAGCTAGTTACATTCTTTGTTTTATTGATTTCTCTGGAAGTTTCAATGTGTAGAATGAAGGCACTTCCCGCTATTTTCCAATCTTCAAGAATGAATTTTTAATTTTGTGAGTTTTGCTCTTTAACGGAAAGAGTGGCTAGATTTGTTTGATCAGAGTTTCCCTTGGGGAGGGTAATGAAAAGGTGATCTCTTCAGAGAGGATTTGGGAGAAGGTGATATGTTTGTCACTTTAATTTATCCTAGGGTCTTGATGGTCTATCCAGCCTAAACTTCCAAACCGTGACATTTGAGATAATTGCGGGGGTGAGGGGGACCTGTCTTCTGATTTCTTTTCTTTTCTTTTTTTTGTTTGTTTGTTTGTTTGTTTTTTTCAGACGGATCTATGAGAAAGGAGGTTACTTCAGCAATTTGGTCACAAGCTTAAAGTGAGGGTTGGGATACAGAGGAGCAAGTTGAGGCCTCATCACAGATTTTGTTTTTAGCTGGATTTATCAGACAACCATATGTGAGAGTGAAAGAATTAAGCCAGAGTGAGGGGTGCCTGAAATCAGAGACCTTTCCCACCTCACTGAGGCTGCAAGAGGGACAGCTTTGAAGTCATGGTTTAATATTCCCAGATACTTTCGTTTTTTTTGTTGTTGTTGTTGTTTTTCGGAGACAGAGTCTCGCTTTGTCGCCCAGACTGGAGTTCAGTGGCGCAATCTCGGCTCACTGCAACCTCCGCCTCTGTGTTTAAGTGATTCTTCTCCCTCAGCCTTTCAAGTAGCTGGGACTACAGGTGCCCGCCACCACGCCCGGCTAATTTTTTTTTGGTATTTTTAGTAGAGACGGGGTTTCACTGTGTTTACCAGGATGGTCTCAATCTTCTGACTTCGTGATCCACCCGTCTCGGCCTCCCAAAGTGCTGGGATTACAGGCATGAGCCACCGTGCCCGGTCCTAGTTATTTCTTAAAGTTGACTAAGAGTGGTTTCCTTCGACCCCCAAAAACTATGCATTCTAAAATATGAATTGCTTCTCTACACACCTACTCCGTTTAAATTTTCTGAAGTGCCCATTTTTCCTGTCTTACATGGTGAAATCCTAGCTGTTTATTTTTATGTTCTTCAAGATTTAGATGGTGTCACCAGGAACCGAATGCTCTCCCCATCCCACCACCCCATTATTTTCTTACAAAACCCAGATTAAGTTTTTCCCAGATAAACAGATAAAACTAACCTAGCTGATTTCTTACATCAAAGTTAACATTGTGAATGTCAAAGAACCAATGCTATGCAATGATGTAAAATATCACTGTAATTTAATTCCCATTGGCAGGCCACATGTTTGCTTCAGTGTTTTACCTTCTAAGTGGGCAGAACAATGCAGAGATAGCACAGCTGTATTTTAATATGCATGTTACCCACGTTGAATGATCATAAGGCAGCTTCCTAATGCTATAAAATGGAAATATATGACACTTTCAGATAAATGTCGTGCACACGATTTGAGTTTTTGGGGTGGTTTTGTTTATTCCTCTCTTCTCCTCCCCTCATTTTTAATTACATCTGCCTATATAAGTGCACAAGTTAATTTTCATCAGCTGTCCATATCGCTTGAGTTTTCTAGTTCTTGTGTTCAGAACACTTATCTATAATTAAGTTTTGAGGCTTAAAAGTCAGTCATTTATTTAGTACCTACTGTATGCCCAACACTAGGCTGTAACCAACTAGTGAACATAGGGAAAACAGAGGCGTTTCCTCACACACAAACTGCTTGCAATGAAGATGTATTTATAGGGGAGGGGAAACAATGGCTGAAGGTAACATAGGAGATTGTTTTGGCTGTTAAGAGATATCACACACACACACACACCAGATTTTATCTATGCAAATGAACGACCTTTCCCTTAAAGTGGAGAATTGCACCTATTTCCTTCAAAACTGTTGCAATTGCCCTACATATTTGGGAGCTACTTTCTTTTGGTGATGAAATACACAAACCACAAAATTTCTTTTTGGTCTGTTACCATTTTAACTTTCTAACAGTTTTATCCAACTCAATCTTTCACCTTCCTTACCAGTTTAGAATGACATTAAATGTAAAAAATTAAATATGCTTTTTAACAAAGATGGGCCATATTCTTTTTCAATATTCAAAGAGATGTGATGTAGGTAATTTCAGAATGATTTAAACATCAATGGTATTAGTGCCTAGAGATAACATTCATTTAGAGTACAAGTTTGGCTAGTTTTGCTAAATAAAATTGGGAACATTATTTATATTAAGTATCAAATAGTGTATGTGTGGAATACAGGTTCTTGATAATTTAGGCTCCAATTAAGTGCATATAGTCTGTGGTTCTGAGTTAGATGAAAAATGTCCTAATAAGGAGCACCTTGCAATGGCCCTTGCTCTGTGCTTCAGCCCCAGCCAACTTTCCCAGGACAGAGGAACTCATCCCAAGACCGTGGCAGGAAGGTTGATAACTATTAGACAGTACCTGTTTCTCACTTCTGGGCCTAGCTATCAGTTCATATCATCCCAAATCATTACCCAAACATGCAGACATCATCTAAGGCCTCTGACAACACAAGTAGCCAGCCTCCTTTTAGAACAGACATTCTAAATTGTCATCTTTTAATGGACTCATCCCTTCTTCCTTCTTTAGGAAGTTCTCATATCTGTGTCCTGGTCTCTACTCTCTGTCCCTGCTGTTCTCTGCTGTCTGTATCTGCTATTCTTCCCAGACCACAGGCAGTTTCCAACATGTGCTTTAATTTAGTCTCATCTCTCATAGGACGTTGCCCACCTTTAACCTGTCTGGCGGTTGGTGTGTGTACATGATACCTCTTGTTGGGTTATTCTGGTTTTCCTTCTGCTATTTAGATGAGAGCTTCAGTCATTCTCTGGTCACTCAAATGCTTTCAGACACAATAACACACTAGGCTTGTGACCATTTGGTATTTGGGGTCTTTGAATAATGTACACTGTATTTGACAGTGGTATGGGACACCATCAATTGATCATTGTTGCAGCAGAGGATTGTAAGATAAAAACAGATCTCTGTCATCAAAGTCAGAATCCCAAATGTAGAATAATAATGGAAGTGCGTAGCATTTTTAGAGCACTATACGGTTTACAGAACTTTCACATTAGCTATTTTAGTTCTTATAACGGCCTTAAGTATCATTTCTCTGGTTTTAGTGTGGAAACTGAGATCTAAAGAGATCTGAATGATTTCCTCATGGTCACACAGCCAGTGAGTGACAGAACTGAAGGTATCTGACCACAGGGCCTGTGTTGTTCCCACAGCTGAAGGAGTTGGAGTTCTTACTTTCCTCCGAGCTAGCTGCATGACTTCAGAGAAGTAGGATGGAAGGGTTTAATATTCCTACTTGAATGTCTCTAATATTCTTCATTTCTAATTTTTTTAAGTCTATCAGGTTTGGACACAAAATTTTTAAAGGGCCTAATTTAGATGTCTAGGAATCCCTGTTTCTGAATATTTTGGGGGTCTAGGGCTTAGGTTACATCTTGGAATTTTTAAGGTACTGGAGCTATTTAACCTAAATCTCACTACTGCAAAGAAGCTGTCCCATCCGTCAACACCAGTTTCCCAGGCAAACAAGACTAGTCAGTCTCTTCAAGGCCTCCCCCATGAATGTTAGAGGGTGCTGGCATTACCGGAAAACAAAGCTTCCATCCAGGTGTGGATGAGCTCCTTCTGAGAAGGGAGTAATCAGTATGGACTGAAGTAAATGGGAATTCTTCCTGAACATGTGCCATCAAGCTACAGAGCAGAAGTTGGGTGAAATTTGAAAGGCAGAGTAACAAAGGCAGAAGCATGTGGGCATGGCTAAGAGCCTGGCCTTCCCAACTGGCTGACTTTGGGACTGTGCCTTGCTCTCTTCATTAGTATAATGGGGGTGGTAATAGCACCTACTTCATACGGGCAATGTGGGATTAAATAGTAATCATGTAAAACCTTAGCCTGACAAGTTAATATACAGTAAAAGCAAACTATTAGTTACTAGCTCCGTAAGAAACCAGAATAGCTAGGAACAGTTAGAGAGTCTTGGTAGGTTGGGTTGGGTGGGTTGGATTGGTTCCAACTGACAGGGAAAGACCCTACTTGCCTCAAGAGTGGATGAAATAAATAGCTATGGAATAACTGTATGTGAGAACGTGCAAAGTATATGCTTTCCTGCAGGCTCCTCACTTAATATATATCGTAAAAGACAGTAATAGCTAATATCATAGGTAGCAAATTTGACATTTGTTGATTCGTCTTTTTGTAATGAATCATTCAAGGTGAATTATGCTGATGTGTACCACCATCATTCCATTTGAGTATGTGTCTTAACGTATAATGTCCTAAGGGCTGCCCAGGACTGGTGAGCAGTAACTCACTGCAGGAGGCCCCTACTTTGCCATTTCCACACCACTGCCCCATCCCTCCAGCCCCCTTAAGTTGGCAACAGACCACTCTGTCTTGTCTAGTCATGGTGATGGAGAGCCTGAGTGATTCTTAATCAAAGAAAATGACAGCTCCATTTGCATTTGTACAGATCTGATATTCACATTTAGATGTATGCCTAAAGGTACCTGGGTTGAAAATATGTGGTGTAACATTGCTTTATCTTCCTAAATCATCCTGTCACAGCCTTGCACTTAATAGGGAGTGGGACCCAGAATCGTGAAATAATAGCAGACATGCCACTGGGGGCTGGATTTATGTTTTATGAGATAAAGTGGTTCTTAACTATTTTTGTTGCCATGTTCAATAGCTAGTTACCTTTAATGTTTCTATAATAAGAAAACACTATGCAAAGATACACTTTAATGGAATTTCATAAGCTTCTACACTATGGGTAATAACCAGAGCTCTGAAAATAAAACTGTTATTGTCACTTGCATTTTAAGTCAGATTTACAGCTTTCTTTCATTTATGACTTCGTCCTAGTCTGAAAGCAAAATCACCATTTTATTATTTCTTATTCAAAGGTTGAAAGAAAAAGGTACCAAGTAAAACGATTTTGTATGACAAGATCATAGGACTTGGCAGCAAATACTTGGATTGAAACTTTAGCCTTGCCATTAACCAGCTGTGATGTTGAGTAAGTCATCTAGTCTTTGGCTCACTTGTAAAATGGTATAATATTGATACTATAGTTGTATTGCTATTACCTGGGAATGACACCCCCCACTTTTATGATTCACAACATGGACTTTTTATGACCCAGGTCTGTTTTGCTTTTAAAATCTTAAATGTACAGCATCCCAGTCTTAGACCACAGCCTTTGATGCTTCCAGCCTGTACTCCCTCACACCCTACACACCTGTTCTTTGATGTTGACTAAGCCCTCGGGTCTTTTGTCAGTCTCTCAGTCCCTATGAAACTTTAATAACTTGTCTCTCCAGCCTTGGGCCTCATGATTCCTTAATTTAATCATTTTTAGCCAACACGTACTATCTCCCTTATCCTTTGTTCCTCCATAATATCCACCTTGCAGACCCCTTCCCTTAGGTCAGTCTAGCTGTTCATTTTTCTGCATTTGGGCTGCACAGCTCAACTCAGCACTGCTTAATAATCAGCTGTATGTACCTGCTCAGTTCCTTCTCCTGTTCCCTGGAATAGTTGCTCCCAATCTCCACCTCTCTCCTCTCCTCCCTTCCACTGCCCCTGCCTTCATTGTTCTCCACAGGTGACCTTCTTCCATGTCTTTTAGAAAAGGTGGAGCCATTGGACAGGTATCCCTCATTGGGTAGATATCCCACAGGTCTCCCTCTGCCTCTCTTCTCAAACTCATCTTCTTCGCACATTCTTATCTTCTTTCATCCTACCTCAATGTAAGAGTTTTCCCTCTGTGTGAGAGGACTCCTCCTGCTGTTTCTGTTGTCTCCTCCCTTGCCCGGAATTGCCTCTTTCCTCTCAGCATGCAGACGTCTTCAGTGAGACCTCAGGAGTAGTTTCATCTCTTTTCAGACCAAGCAACTTTTTTCTACCCTCTTTGCCTCCACGTAGTCACCTCCCAGTTTTCCCTTCACTCTATACAAACTCATGTATGTCTCTGCATTGCTGTCTAAGGTCCCAGGGGCTTCATAATCGCCAGATTGAATGAGCTCTTTTTAGTCTTTATTTCACTTGGTCTTCTATATGCCTGGCTCTGACCATACCCTCCTTTTTGAAACTCATCACATCCTCCTTCCTGAAACTTTCTCTTTTCCTTGATTTGCAGTCATATTGCTCCTTTCTTTTTTCCCACCCCCTAGTTGTTTTTTCTTGGTGTTCACTGTGAGTCCTTCTGTCTCCATAGACTGACTTGACCTCCTGAAGCCCAGCCTTCTCCACTGGACTAATGGACACGTCTGTCTGGATGTCTGCCAGGCCCCCGAAAACCTTGTATGTCCTCGACTGAAGTTACCTCCTGCCTTCTTCATGTTTTCCCCCTGAGTCTTCTGTCTCAAAGAATGGCACCCGTACCCACCTAGCTTGTACACACCAGAGATGTTATCTTCCTGGAGGTCTTCTCTTTCAATTATCCAGAACGCTATCTACATGTCCTGTTGATTCTACTTCTTATTTATTCTTTGGATCTATTATTTTTTCGCTGCCAGCCTTTGTTTTAGATCCTGACTGAATGAATCGTCTCCAAATCTTGGTAGAGGACAGATGAACTATAATCCTGGATCTGGGTGGTAGCGGGTAGGAAGGTGGGGAAGGAGTGGGGAAGATGGTGAAAGGGTAACCTTTCTGGAATCCAGTCTGATCCTGTAACTCCCAAGTGTAAACTCTTTATCATAGTACTCCTTAGCGTGACACAGGAAGCTGTTCTTGATTGAGACTTTGTCTTCTCCAATTGCATATCCTGCTATTTTCTACATACACGTGGTGTCATAGCCATACACAGACTCAAGCCCTTCCTCATACATTGGCCAGTGTCTTTACTTGGTGCTTGAAATGTCCTTCCTTGTCTTCCCCTCAATCTTATTCTCTGATCTTTTAGGACTGAATTAAAGTCCTACCTTTGCTACCATTTCTGTTCAGCCCAGTCTGAGTTGGTTGCTCTGTGGAACTTTTGGCCATCTGTTCATCATAATGTCAACTTCTCAAGCTGCCAGGCCCCTGAAAACTTTGTATATCTTAGACTGAGGTCACCGCCTGCCTTCTGAAAACTCCATTTTGAGAAATGATAGCTGAAAACTCAAGATCTTGCGGGAAAACTAGTGCTAGAAAGACTAAGATGGTAAGCGAACTCCTGAAAATATTTTCAATCTAGTGAAAGCTGTTAGAAATTTTTTTTTTGGTTTGCTAAAAGGAAGCAATAAAGAAAGTGCAGAAGTCTGGGGAGGGGGAGGGGGGAAGGGATTGCATTGGGAGTTATACCTGATGTAAATGACGAGTTGATGGGTGCAGCACAGCAACATGGCACAAGTATACATATGTAACAAACCTGCACGTTATGCACATGTACCCTACAACTTAAAGTATAATAATAATAAATAAATTAAAAAAAAAAAAAACAAGGAAGTGCAGAAGTCAAACAAGTTGCTGCCTATGTTAAATAATAGATATTTTCAACAAGTCATCTAACTTTTTTGTGCGTTTCCTTATCTGTAAAATGAGGGTAACAGCATAATGGGCTATGATGAGTATGATGAGTTAATGTATGTAAAATGCTTATAACAGAACCTGACATAGTAGATATTAGCTATTAATAATAATTTTCATTTACCAACTACAAATCTTACAGACTATTATTTCCAGCCCTCCTATTTTTGCTGAGGTGATTAGAATCTGTTTTTTTTTGAAGTATGAATATAAAGGCTTTTTTTTTTGGTCTAGTTCTCCACCCAAGTGTCAGTGGGATCTAATTTATTATTCATGCTTGTGGAGCCATCTTAGTTTCCACGGTTGTCTCAAAGGTGTATGTTTTTCTTTGACTAGAGAATGGCTTTGGGATGATGTCTATCTAAGCAAATTAGGCTCAGGGAATATGACAGAACAATCCAACCTTTCTCACCCTCGCCTGCGGCACTCTCTCTTCCTCACTCACTCACACATAGCTCCTTTCCCTCTACCTGAAGCTGCACCCTCCAGGCTTCTTTGCTTTCCTTCCTGTGTGTTTTCAAGGCTGCCCCTCACAAGCATCTACTTCCATTCTTCATCTGCTCCCCTCCCCCAAGTCTGTCTGTCTGTCTGTCTCTCTCTCTCTCTCTCTCCTATTTCCAACAGGATTTGATGTTGATTTACTTAAATCAAAATAGTCATAATACCGAAAATGTATAACAAAAGAAAGTCATGACTATAAGTTCCATGAGGGCAAAAAATAGCATTTTATTCAGACCTGTATTGGAGTAGGCATTCAGTAGTGAGTAAATTCTTAGACAGAGGAAAGTTACCAGAAGCAAATGAGATGATCTACAGAAAAGAAATACATAAACTGTAAAAATTAGTATACAGATTTTAAAAATCAATCTGTTCTTCCCCCTTCCATTTGAATAACCATAACACCTTGATTATACGAAAATCTAATTGTAAAAGTATCTTAAAAAGATGTCCCAACCTTCCTGGGTAACTCTGGCCCTTTAATCACCTTCACAAATCTACTTTATAAGAAAATTTAAAAATTTAAATTATGGTTTAAATGTCGCTTCTTTTATTTTTAGTATGATAAGGTGATCAGCTCTTCTGGTGACATTCATGTATTTGTATGTTATTACGTATTTTTTTTATCAGCCCATTCCTGAGGCAATGTATGTCTTAACAGTTTTCCCCGATTGTGCTGTTTACCAAATCATTTCAGATCATGCTCAAAGGATTCTCTAAATTCTCTAACTTTGATTTAAGTGGTGGAATTTGTTTTAATTACATCCTTACCTAAGTTGAGTGTTGAAGAGTGAAAGTTCAAAGTCTTTGTTTTGTAGAACCCAAGTCCCTACACAACTGGCACCTTTATACACAATGGAGGTACAAGTACAACACGTCTGAACTACTGCATCCTTTATTCAGACTTCTTTTTTCCAGTCATTTGCTTTAATACTGTATTTCTTAAGAGTTCTAAGAGTATTGGCAATCCAGGAAGAAATTGCTTATGAATCATTATTGGTATAGTTAAATACAAAATAGCAGTTATGAAGTTTATACAAATCTTTCTCTGTAGCTTCTTTGCTCCTTTTTCATAATCTTATAGTAATTTCAAGCCTTTTGTTGAAATCTCGACAAGCCCTATGATATCATACTCCTTATTAAAGTTATTAAATTTAAATAATTTTAGCAATAAATAAAAAATATTTAAAGAGAAGCAATAAGTTGTCATCCTATCACTATTGAGTTGACTTTTCTAGTAAAGTATATCAAATATGGGTGTGTCAATTAGTGAAATACAATAATAAAGTTCATTTCTATCTCACCTTTGCAACATAGAGGCCAATAGATTAAATTTTGAGTTCAAAAACATGATAGTTTTCTTTAGTATATTTACTTAAAGTCATGGTAGAAATAGTATGTGACCAGATGAAAAGTATGTACTGGCTAATATATTAGCCAGTACAAAATAAAAGTGGAATGCAGCAAATCCTGTTTTGGCTATCATTTATCATTTATTAAGTTCTTTGAGAAAAGTGGTTTTTCCCCCAGAATAAGTGAGTATGTTTGAGAAGTATTAGAATCCTGATTTTTTTTGAGTAAACGAGTTGTCTCCTGAGAATAATATAGCATTAAGCACAAAGTTAAAATTTTATTTCTATCTCTAAAAAAACAAAATTGCAATCCTCTTCAATTCTTTTCTGCACTTGAGCTTTTTCTCGGAGGACCTTACAAAGTAAATTAAGGAAGAATACTCTGTATCTAACATCAATGGTTCTCTATCAATGAGTTAATAAAGGTGGATTTCTTTTCTCAAGATTTTTCTTTAATTATTGTGTTCCCTAAAGACCACGTATATTAGAAATTTTCTTTTAGTGGTGTCTTCCCCCAAATAAGATGCCATGAGTTGATCTTGGCCATAACTGATTTGGAGAAAACCTCTGAAAATGGAACAAACAGGGAAAAATAAAAATACGTATTTTTTATAAACCTTTCTCTAGGAGTAAAATCCATTAAAAATGAAGCTAAATTTGTTGTGCGAGAAATTTAAATAATTTAATAATAAAACTGACTTAAGACTCAGGTCCCTCAGAAATGAAGACAGTGCTTTATATATAATAGCTGCTCAGTAAGGTGTCTATGAATTTAACTTTTAATTAACAGGGCTACCAACATGTTGAACCCCAGAAGATGCCACTTATATAGAAAACAATGGGAAGGGTACTTTTTGGAGTTGTGTAACAATGTGGCTTGTGAGTTGGATAAGAAGGTGTTGGGGTTTTTTAAAATTTACTATAAATATTATGTTCATTTTATGTGAAAGTAGAGTTTCTTCATAAGACCTTTCTTTGTAAAAACTTGACCACATTCCAAAGGGCACTGAAATCCATTTCAACTTATAGAAATGATGCCCTTTCAGGAAATTTTTATTGGCTACCCTTTTCCTTAATAGTGGAATAGTGTATATATTTATGATATGTTGTGAATCCCTGGGCAGGAGTTGTCAAGGTTAGACAACTCCATTGAATGTGGAGTTCAAAAGAACTCACCTTATCTGGACACTCCTATTTTGCATTTTAGTTCTGGAAGGGAAAACAGGCATAACAAGTATTTCTATTTCTATTCTTTATGAAATCCATGAGAGCTAAAAAGATTTGCCTAGAGCCTTATTGAAAAATTGAAAACTGATCAAATTCTAAATAGAACCCATGTATTTTTACTCCTTTAACTCCACTGCATTTATTATTTCCAGAGATTTTTTTTATGGCTTCTGAATTTGTTTCCTAAAATGTATTCTTCTCAAAAAGATTTTTTTATGTTTAAAAATGTAAAAACAGAAATAATATGTTTAAGAGGTATAATTCAATCTTTCAAAGCATCACATGTATGATTGCTACATATTTTTCAATATTCAAGCCCATGACCTGTTGAATGCTCATCAGTGGTTAATAAGTATTGTGTTATTATTGGCCTTAAATAACTATCACTCAGTGGTTTATTAAATCTAAGACAGATTTTCTGGTTAGGAGTTCTTGGGATATCATAAGGTATATTTTAATGATTAAAAGCCAGCAGTTCAGTTATTTTGCATATATGAGCGATAATTTTCTTTCTTTCTTTCTTTCTTTCTTTTTCTTTCTTTCTTTCTTTCTTTCTTTCTTTCTTTCTTCCTTCCTTCTTTCCTTCCTTTCTTTCTTTCTTTCTTTTCTTTCTTTTCTTTCTTTCTTTCTTTCTTTCCTTCCTTCCTTCCTTCCTTCCTTCCTTCCTTCCTTCCTTCCTTCCTTCCTTCCTTCCTTCCTTCCTTCCTTTCTTTCTTTTTCTCTTCTCTTCTTTCTCTTCTCTTTTCTTTCTTCTCTCTTTCTCTCTTTCTTCCTCTCTCTCTCTCTCTTCTCTCCTTCTTCCTTTCTTCCTTCCTTCCTTCCTTCCTTCCTTCCTTCTTTCCTTCCTTCCTTCCTTCCTTCTTTCTTTTTTTCTCTTTTCTTCCTTCCTTCTTTCTTCCTTCCTTCCTTCCTTCTTCCTTCTTCTCTTCCTCTCCTTCCTTCCTTCCTTCCTTCCTTCTTTCTTTCCTTCTTTCCTTCTTTTTCCTTCTTTCCTTCTTTCTTTCTTTTGTCTTTTTTTGAGATGGAGACTCGCTCTGTCGCCCAGGCTGGAGTGGCACAATCTCGGCTCACTGCAAGCTCCCCCTCCCGAGTTCACGCCATTCTCCTGCCTCAGCCTCCTGAGTAGCTGGGACTACAGCGCCCACCACTACACCCGGCTAATTTTTTGTATTTGTAGTAGAGATAGGGTTTCACCGTATTAGCCAGGATGGTCTTGATCTCCTGACCTCGTGATCTTCCCGCCTCGGCCTCCCAAAGTGCTGGGATTACAGGCGTGAACCACTGTGCCCGGCCAATTTTATTTTCTTAATGTCCCTCATGCAGACAGAAGCCACCAATGAAATAAACCATTAATGTTGCAAACACAAGACTGCTGAATTAAATGCTAAAAAAAAAAAAAAGCAGATTGATTCTGATCTTTTGGATCCTAGGTAAGTACCTAAGTCCCAACCAATGTGATTGAAATCAGATACTGGCAACTAGGTTGAAATTAGACTTGATATTTTCAGATCAGGTGCTGTTAGAAGAGCTCCTGCTTATGAGTCTTTGAGCATATGCCTACACCTATTTCACAATTGAAAATGAGGAAGAGGAGGAAGGAAAGCAGTTTTCATGTTTTTGTGCGGGTGACCTTAGCTGACTGAGGTCTTAACAGTTTAGGCAAAGTTTCCATCTTTCCACATTTATGTCAGGGAAAGAGGATCAAATGTTCTCTTTGGTTCAAAAAGCACAGCCTCATTCTTAACTGCTACCTGTAAGGTTGATCTGTTGGCTGCTGCTAGTAGAAATGTATCTTAGAGATACAGTTACCTCTACTTCTATACTTTATATTGCTAATATTTAAATAAAACATATAAAACATATATATTTACAGAAATAAATCTTCCTAGGTGGAAAACATACTCTGATTATCAGGCATTTTAATTTATAGTTCTGTTCTTCATTCTTTAAACATTAGAGAGAATTTAAATAGAATTTAAAAAGAGAGAGACAATATCTTATTGTTTCCTTGACTTATATGCAAGGCCAATATGAAAGGAAAATACGACCTGGAAAAATCTTGGTTTTTTTGAGCCTCAGTTTTAAAGTCTGATAATAGTAATTGTTCTATCAGAGTTGTTATGCCTTCAAGTAAGAAGTGCTATGAATTTTTTAAAAAAGAACAGAAGTGCTGTAATGCCAGCACTTTGGGAGTCAGAGGTGGGCAGATCACCTACAGTCGGGAGTTCGAGACCAGCCTGACTAACATGGAGAAACCCTGTCTCTACTAAAAATACAAAATTAGCTGGGTGTGGTGGTGCACACCTGTAATCACAGCTACTCGGGAGGCTGAAGCAGGAGAATCGCTTGAAACCGGGAAATGGAGGTTGCGGTGAGCCAAGATCGTGCCATTGCACTCTAGCCTGGGCAATAAGAGCAAAACTCTGTCACAAAACAAAACAAAAATCAAAATGAAACAAAACAAAAAAAAAGAACAGAAGGACTTGGAAAAGCGTTTCCACAAAGAGGTTAGGAATTCATTCATGCAGCACATATTGATTGAGTACCCACCATGCAGGCACTGATCTGCTACTGAAGATGGAATAGTGAACGAGACAAAGAGAAGGCCCTGCCCTCAAAACACTTCCCTCCTGGAGCAGGAAATGCCTGGTACACTTGATAAATAAATAAACTGTATAGTTTGTTAGATGATCTGTAAAGCAGGGAAGGAGGATAATGAGAGTTAAGGTGGAGTTGAAGTTTTAGATATTGCAGCCCAAAAAAGGCAATTGGAGAAGAGTCATTTGAGACTCTTTGACACATTCGAGTCAAGACTTGAAGGCAGCGAGCATTCAAGCGTGGCAAAAGGAAGAGACATGTAAAGTCCCCATGGTACATTGGAGGAAATGGAGAAGGACACTAGACCTGCAATGTGGGCGAGTGGGAGACTGGGGGGGAATAGCAGGAGAAGAGAACAGAAATGGAACCTCATAGTCACACTAAAAGCACTGTGATAACACCATTTACCCAGCCACTCTATCAAGTGTATCTACATATGTAATTTAATCCTTACTACTGCAACCTAGTGAGTTAATTGTTTTATATCAGTTCTACACAGTTAGAGGGTTTAACTCGAGACCTACTAAGTAGTCCAAGGGAACCTCATACCTCTTTCAAAGCCTTTCCTCTTAACCTCCACATCCTATATAGGACCTGCAGAGCTCTAGCTACAGATAGTCAATTCTTTCCTAGACTATGTGAAATACCTGCTTCAAAAGAGAAGATGGCCAAGAGTCAGCAAGATGCTCTCCTTGCCCGTCTCACGATCCCTGATGAGTCAACCTAAACTGGAGGCATGAAAATGTGGTAGAGAGAAGAATTTCACTGGACTCAGGGAAAACTCACCCTCCTTGAGACGAAGCTACCCGATAGGTCACAGTTGGATCGCAGCTAAATTTAGCTATAAATCAATGCATTTACTAACTAGTCAGCTACACTCCCATTCAGGCCTACCCAGAGCTTGGGGCAGATCATACTTACTTGAAAGAGCCCTTGTTCTTTCTCAGTGTGTCATCATATTTCACCTTCTTCCCTCCCCCAAGATTTCAGACAAAAGTGTTCTCAGCACTACTGTCCTGATGGGAAAGTACGGGTTTCTGAGAGGCACTTGACTCCCAGCAACTAGCTTCCCAGGGATGGATGTGTTTGCTGACAAATTGCTGTAGTCTGTGATGGCCATCACTTTGAAAGATAAGGAATATGTAAGAGCCATCCTGCATTTATAAAACAACTTTCAGTTTTCTAACATCCTTTTTGTCCTCTCACCCTCCTCCCCAAAGAACAATGTGCAGGTCTTTGCTCAGAAAGCACAATCGCAAATGCAGGCTGTGCTGACACAGAAGACATCTGTTGGAGGGGGAGAGAGATTTTCAGCCTTTGCAGAGATCTGGGTCTTCTGCTATTGCAGGTGGAACAATTAATAGGCCATAATTATTTCTTTCATACACTTTGGAGAGTCTATATTTGGATGTTATTCTTTGACCCTCTTGAGTTCTTTAATCCGTAAGTACCTAAAAGGTGGTGAATGGTATCAGTGATAGAGAATAATGCTGTTCATTTATTTTTCCTAAAAAATTGAATTTTGCTTTCCTTATTTCTTGGAAACAGATCACTTATAGCAATTGCAAGATTCCTATATCCCTGCATTTGAAGAACATCCGTTGGATAAAGGCAAACACCTTTATTCTCTTGTCATTGACCATTATATTTTTAGCTTAAAAGTTCACATGACTTATATTTTAATCAAACAAAATAATATGTTTCTGCATTGAGCTCCTGGAAGGTTTACTTATAGTTTTAAGAGTTTGTTAAGACCTAAATATTGTTTTAAAATGAAAATAGGATGTTCTTTCTAAAATTAATATAATTAGCCAGAATTGTGTCCAGTTACAATAAACCAAGTTTTGTTTAGTCCTAATAATACTTCATCAGGTTTTTTAAAAATTTAGAATATTCTGCTTAAATGGGAAAGTCTTAGAATTGGCCTCTTACACAAAAGTCAGTTGCAAAGTGGTCTCAGAAGTCACTGGGTATAGTATTGCCTGTGTTCTTAAAGAACATACATTTTTGGGGTTTAAGAAAAGATTTCACCTGTAAGATTCTACTAAGCAAAGAAAGAACAATTCATCTGCTGTGCCTCCCTTAAGCCATGGGAGATCCCTGAGGTCAAGACCTTATCTTTTGATCTTTGTAATATTAGTGCCTACTGCAGAATCTGTCATTTCATAGACTTCAGCATTCATTGAACACCTATTAAATGTCAAATTCTTTTAAAACATGGTTTCTCAACCTTGACTCCATTGACATTTTGGACCCAATTATTGTTTGTTGGGGAAGGGTGATGTCCTGTGCATTATGAAGATTTAGTAGCATCCCTGACCTCTACCCACTAGTTGTCAGCAGCTGCAGTCATAGCAATAAAAGGATGTCTCCAGACATCATCAGATGTCCCCTGGGAAGCAAAGTTGCCCCATTGAAAACCACTGTTTTAAAGGGTTTGAGAGAGATAATTTACACTTTGTGAGATTAAAAAAAAACAACTGCTTTTAAAATTCTCTCTCCTCCATATGTACATATTTACAATGTAGTATATTTCTATATGTACAATATTATCTTTTTTATTTAATTTCTTTTAAAGATCGGATCTCACTCTGTCCCCCAGGCTGGAGTGCAGTGGCACAGTAACAGCTTACTGCAGCCTCAAACTCTTGGGCTCAAGTTATCCTTCCACCTCAGCTAAGTAACTGGGACTGCAGGTGCATGCCACTAGGTCTGGCTAATTTTTAAATTTTTTTGTAGAGACGGGGTCTCACTGTGTAGCTCAGGCTGGTCTTGAGTTCCAGGCTGCAAGTGATCCTCCTGCCTTGGCCTCTCAAAGCACTGGAATTATAGGCATGAGCCACCACACTCAGCCTATATATGTTTTAGGTATATAATTTTTAGATATAATTTTAATAACATACATGTTACGTGTATGTATAATAAACACACCCATTCTTATAGGGGAGACATTTGGCCGGGAGTGCTCACTGTAGTCTTTTTTTTTTTTTTTCAGTGGGAATCATTATGACTCCAGTAAGTTGCTCACTAAATTTCATCTGTCACTGTGTTCCCGCTCAGATACAACTAAAGCCTATTGAAATTGATTTTTGTGTCAGTAACAGAGCAGGGATTTAGTAAGAACCTGAAAGCTTCCCTTTCATTACTAGTCTTTTCCCCCCGTATTACTTTAGATTTGGTGGGCCCTAATTATATTCCAGTCTTTTCCCTGCTGACATTTCTTTTGTTTTAATTAAAACTGCTGGAGGTTGGAGGACACTGTGGGAGAGAGTTTATTCATCAAAAGCCCAAATAAAGAGCCAAATGGGTCCCCATTTGTGTTCCTGCTGCCCCAAGAATGATAGCTGGGAACACTGTGGTCCTTTGCCTTTGTTTTTTCTCATGACACCAGTGTGGTCCTTTTTCTTTCTGAACAGGAGACTGCTCCTGCTGCTGCTGCAGAAGTCTATTAAATGACTGAGACAGCACTGTGGGTGGACTGGCTTCCTATCGAAGCCATACATTAGGCAAAATGAAACGCAGCATTGCCTTTTTATTATTATTATCATCTATTTCCCCCAACCCCCAGCCTATCGTGTCTGTGGTCCAAAGCCAACCCTGTCCACTCCCAATCACCTGGTTGTAAATCTCAGACAATGGGGCCGGCTTCGGGCTGCGTTTGGCAACCCTGTGCAGGGCGAGGGGAGAGGATGTAATATATCTTCTTAATCTGCAGCTGGGAGGTGGGATGGAGCGAGCAAAGAGTCTGCCAGAGGTCCCGAGGGGAAGACAGAGTTGCCTCATAAAGTAGTCCTTAGAGAGGGAGCTATTGATTTGAAATCTTTAAAAATGAACCCTCCTTCTCCAAGAACAGTTGCATCGTCCTACCTCTAGTTAGTACCATCTCAGGAAAAGAGGAGGCAGAGGTGAATGGATGTTGGCAGGGCAGTGTCTGGACCTTGCTTTTCTCTTGATGCATCTGTCTCTCCCTGACCCTTTCCTCTGGTAAGCTGTTGTGATTATGACATGCAGAATGCTGATGTCTCTAGTGAGCCTCCAGGGCCTATTTCAGCGACCTAGTTTTCTTAGTTAACACTTGGAAAAGAAAACAAAAACAGAACCTTGACGAGCAAAACACTCACATCAGATCACGTGGCTTTCCCCTCCAGTTATGACACCGTAAGCCATTCTTATAGTCCTCTTTTTTCTTAAGCTTCTGACACTCGTAAGTAGACATTTCCCCAAATTCTATCGAGATTCTGCCAGGTGTAGCCCCTGATGGATCACAGGAATCTCTGTTCATTGTGATGTGTGGCAATTTACAAGATTCACTAGGCCTAGAAACTGGATGTTTTCCAGTGTGATTTAGCACTTACCCCCTTTGCAAGATGCTGTCCCAGGCAATGTCCGAGGATTAAACAGGTTTAAGGTGGAGTTCCTGCCTTTGAGGGGCTCTCTGTTTTAGTGTGTAGAAGCCATGTGCCTGGGGGACTGCATTTTAAGGGCATTAGGGACTTACGGTACCCAGAGGAGAGAGAAGTGGGCTCCAATACAACTCACACAGGTTATTTAAAGTTATTAAGGGCTATACGCCCTCACATTTAACATTTTACAGGTTGTATTAAGAACCTTTTTCGTGTCTTAAGAGGGTTATTGACCTTTCTACTATCACTAAGTTCATGTATTTAAAAAACTTTTTTCCTGGATTCTTAGATTTCATGGAGTACTAAAATCTCACTCTGTTACCCCCCACCCACCACCAAAACAAAAACAAAAACAAAAAAACAAAAAACAAACAACAAAAAAACTGGGAACCAATATATGGTTAACTTTTTTTTTTTTTTTTTTTTTTGAGACGGAGTCTAGCTCTGTCGCCCAGGCTGGAGTGCAGTGGCGCATCTCTGCTCACTGCAAGCTCCGCCTCCCGGGTTCACGCCAAATGGGCATTTTAACACCAAAAATAAGAATCCTACTTAAGTTGAATACCTCTTGTTTTCTGAAAAAAATCACCACTGGGTCCTTATTTTTCACCTTTTACTGGAGTTGTGTGTAAACTTTACCTTGGACTAGTGTTCAGGTACCAGGGTTTTGAATGCTGTTTATGGCCCCAGGTGCCATTCTTGGCTCAGGGGATAGGGAAGGCTATTGTGCTGGGTGCGGAGGAGTGGGATATTTGGAGAGGCTGAAGAGTTGGCTGCATGTACATATTTTGTCCCCATCCTTTGAGCCCCCACACCTAGGGGGGTTAGTCCTCCCAGAAATGAATGTATAAAAGCCACAGATGAGGTCGGGCGTGGTGGCTCACGCCTGAAATCCCAGCACTTTGCAAGCCAAGGTAGGCAGCTCACTTGAGGTCAGGAGTTCAAGACCAGCACGGCCAACATGGCAACACCCTGGCTCTACTAAAAATACAAAAATTAGCTGGGCATGGTGGTGGGAACCAGTAATCCCAGCTACTTGGGAGGCTGAGGCAGGAGAATCACTTGAATCCAGGAGGTGGAGATTGCAGTGAGCTGAGATAGTGCCACTGTATTCCAGCCTGAGCAACAGAGTGAGACTCCGTCTCTAAATAAATAAATGAATGAATGAATGAATAAAATCAAAAATTTTTAAAACGCCACAGATGATTGTGATAATTCTGTGGTATAAATTAGATGGGAGCCAGTGAGAGCTTTGGTTTTGTGCTTATTTTTTGGGTTGAGAGGAGGTTACTGGGAAGTGTGTTCTTGGCTCAAGGCCCTGGCCCAGAGGCTGGCTCTTCTGCTTTTGAGCTCTCATCACCCCTCAGCTTGTCTGCCTCGTCACTGCTGTCACTTCAGCTGTGCGTGCCTTTCCTGGGTACAGGCATTAGGCTCCCTGCCACGGAATCTGCATACATTAACTATTGTCTGCTAAAAATTGTGACTATTTGATTTTTTTCCCGTTAAGCATCCATTTTGATTTATAAACTGAGCCAAGCTGGCAGCCATGAGGACTGAAGAATCCTAGTTTCTAACAAAGAAAAATGAAACCTAGTCTCTTCTTCCCCACTTCCTGTCTGTGAGCAAGTCTCAGCTTTCGGTTGGCCTACCCCTGAACAGTCTTGAAAACAATCCATTTTCTGTCACTCAGAGGTGCCAAGCAAAGGAATTCACAGTGAGTGGTGTTGAGATGGAGAGTAATTGCTTGGGTACCATCTGAGTCAGTGCCTTGCTTTACCTCTGCCACAAGTCTGGGAGCCATAAAGTCTGAATCACAGTTCTGCACATATGGAGAGCAGGGTTTCTAAGCCACCAATGAATGGCACATGTAGGCCAAGGAAACACAAAGGCTCCATTTAACCTGGGGAAGACTCAGGAATGGACATCGTGCCAAGTATACTCTGTTCCATGTTACTTGATCATAAGGATCTTTGGAGTCTTTTCATAAAGTTGTCTTGTCTACCTCTTTGCCTCAAGACATATTGTATCAAAGAAAGGTAGCATTCCTAAAGATGTCCAGATAGATATTAACTAACCTTTAGTTTCAACTGGGAGTGGAAAAGCAGAGTTCACCTTTGCTATCATCATGACAGCTCAGAAGTAAAGCTAAAACCAATTTCTGGTTTCTCTGTGATCTATGGAAAGGGAAAGTAAATTGGTCTCTGGTCTCTCTGTAGAGTTTAAAAGAACTTCATCCACTTAAATTCATCTTCCAGCTTTTTATTTATGAGCAAAATAATTATAATTCCTGCTTACAACCCCACCCTATCTGGTCCCATACACTCTGTGGCTGGGGAAATGTGGGGGTAAGGGAAACTGATGTAGACATGTGGATGGTACCAAGAACCCAAACACAACCCTCAAATTTCATGCCTTGATTGAGTCTGTTTTTCAGCAAATATTTGCTGAGTCCCTGCTGTGCCAAGCACTATGAAGGCACAAGGGAAATACATATCCAAACTGTTCCCAAGTTCTCTTCATTTGGCCTCCTGTCCATTCCCACATTCTCCACCATTTCCATCCTAATCCAAGTTGCCATCATCCTTCACCTGTCTCCAGGACGGAGCATGACCTTGGGAGAGGCGGCACTTTGGCTAAGGGCCATTCCCAGAGAGGGACCTGACTGAGAGTTGTCAGGTACTTCAGTCTGTACTCAAGAATCTTGGTGGTACACTGCAGCATCTATGATTGATACACAGATGATAGATAGATGATAGATAGATGATAGATAGATAGATAGATAGATAGATAGATAGATAGATAGATAGATAGAATCAGAACAGGTGAGCCATAAAACAACAGCTGCCATTACTACATATTCTACATTCTGCTTTTTTTCGTTTTGATTTGATTTATTTTCATGGTTCTGGTGATGCATGTTTTGAAGAAAAAAATGTGCTGGCTATGATCAGTGGGGTTGGGATAGGATGCTACGGAAACACAGAGGTGGAGTACGCATTTGCAATTAGGAAATTGAAGAAGACTTCCTCAATAAAGTGGAGATTAAATCTAGGGTAGATAGGAAGGAGAATGAGCCACTCTCTACCTGTGTGTGAGGGTCCTTGGGCAGGAGGATGAAGATAGTTGGGAGAATGTGTGAATTTTCAACAAAGATGGTTTGCTTATGTACTTTGCCAGAAATAAATGTATGTGGGTGACCTAGAAATGAAAGTATTCTGTCTTCCGGGCTAGCCTTAGGCTAGCAGCTCAAAAACCCTCTTGCTCTTCCTTAGAAAATAACAACAGCAACGGAGGTGAAGCTTATATGGCTGTTAAAACAAAACTGTTGTCTTCTCTTGCATTCATTTTAGGGAAGAGTTGAAGGAGTAGGGTATTGTATTAATCGTACTTGAGTGATTTGGATTTCACCTGGATGTTGAATTATTTTACGTAGAACAAGGATCAGCATAGTTTATTGCCTCAAAAGTGAGGGAGAAGAAGGGAAGAGGGGAGCAGAGTAGTGTGTGTGTGTGTGTGTGTGTGTGTGTGTGTGCGTGTGTCTGAGGACCAGACTGAGCCATGCCCCCAGCACTGAGTGGCCCCAAGGCTCTGCCTCCCTTGTTTTGATGCCTTTCTTGTTCCTTTCTGGTGGATATGCTTTTTATGCTTTAGGTCATTATCTGACATTAGGCTTGGGGTCCTATCAGATTATCAGTTTTACTTTTCTAGATTTAGTGTGTTCACTAGATTTTGCCATTATTGGTTATTTCAGTAGGAAAAAAATAATTTAGTTCATCCTTTTATTAAAAAAATGACTCAGCAACTGCAATCTGACAGGACATTTTCTCTAATTTTCATGGAGAATTTTTTTTAACTCTTTTGTCTCCTTTTAGAAGTTTTTTCTTTTCAGAATTTAATTTTCAGTTCTTGGTTGCACATGTATATTTTTTTCATTCATTCATTTGTCCATTTTAGAGATGGGATCTTGCTGTGTTTCCCAGGCTGGCCTCAAACTCCTGGAGTCAAGCCATCCTTCTGCCTCAGTAGCTGGGAGTACAGACATGCAACACTGCACGAGCTTGAAACATGTATTTTAGATCTAAATTTAGATGGCATCTATATTTGCATTTTAAATTTATCTTATATGGAAAAATACGTTAGAATTGGGGTACTATTACATTTTCCCTTCAAAATTCTATTGCAATAACATCCCCCTTTGCTGCACTGCCCCCAAATTTAAAAAATAATTATTAAAAAATAAGTTATTAAAAATCCTATGTAAAGCAGAGATGACTGATTTGATATTTATTTCAAGTTAAGTAAAATATTAAAAGTTTGTTTTAAAAATGATTTTAAAAGTTTGGTGGTAGAAATTTGTGATTTAGGAGCTGGATGGTAGAAGAGGGATGGAGGAGAAAGTGTCCTGAGTTTAGATGTGAGATTTTGGCCTCATCTCTAAAAGGAGAGGACTGGATTAGGCTCTTAGGGGCCCTTCCTACTCAATTCATTTCTGATTTTATAAAGTTGCCTCTTTAAAAACTGTCCTACAATGACTGTGCCTCAGGTTCCTAGTGAGCTTTAAGTAGGCTGACTCTCTGCCATTCCCTGCAAGTCTGCCTTAATCTGGATCATAACTTGGCCTGATCTTCTCTGGTGATATGAAAGACACCTCACGCTGGGCAAGTTGCTTCATGGCCCTTTCCTGATCAGCGACGTGTGGCAGCTCAGCGTCCTTCCTGCTCGGGAGCGTGGGGATGCCTTTGCCTGCGAGTGAGCTGAGGCTGCTGATTGTTCCACCTCCGGGACCTCACATCAGCCCAAACTGCCATCCCAAGGCGTATTATTCAGTCGTCTGTCAGACCCACTGAGAACTGCTGTTTCAGCCGGGAAATGAAATTTGAAATGGAAGAAACATAATGTTGTCTTCCTTTCCAGTGTTACCTTCCGTCATTTTCATAGTGGCTACTTAAAAAACAAACAAACAAAAACAAAACAAAAGACACAATAGCAACAACAAAAGCCATGTATACTTAAGTTTTTTAAAAGAGCTGATATTTTATTTATTTCCACAAGAACTGCCCACTGCCTGTGTTTGAAATGTAATACAGGTCACTTTTATCCTGCCTCATCTCTGGCCTTGGGCCAGTACCATAGGCTAGCTCAGCCCTACGCTGCTGATGGAAAGAACTAGGTGTTGAGGTGTCCTTGTAACAAATTATTCACTCAAAGAGGATTTCCTGCTTCTTAAGGACTTAAAAAAAAACTACTGCAAAGTCTCTCAAAGTGCATGCTGGCAGACATGCCTCAGGGACTCCCTCAGGAATGAGGGGAATTGGGAGGCAGAGCAGACTAGAGTTGGGTGCTCAAGTCCCTGCTTGAACCAGGGGAGTTCACTTAAGGTTTTATTTGGGAAGAAGGTTGGGCTGCAAATGGAGCCACAGGGGAAGGAAGGAAGAGAGGAAGGAAGACCAGAGAGGGAGAGAAGGCTATTAATCCTTTGAGGTCCTTGGAATAATACACCCAGGGACATGTTCATTGATAGACAGAAGTGATGAGGAATTGACAGTGAGGTATCAGAGGACAGAGTACTTTAATTGAATCTAGAAAGAGAGAGTAAGTTGTCTGAGGAGTCAAGAAGGCAAAGGGCACCCCAGACCAAGAAAACATACCATCTGAGAGGCAAGAAACAATAAAGTACATTTACAGAAGTGCAAACTGTTTGTTCTCAAGGTCCACAGAGTAAGAGCAAGTGGGAGCCTACCAAGGTGGTGTGGCAGAAAGGGGGTCAGCTCTTGAAGGGCCTTGCAAGCCGTGACCAGTGGTTTGTCTGTATCCTGTTACACATACCATTACAATAATTTCAATGCAAATCAGCTATATAATATCAGACAGACCTTCTGTATTTGCCTACATTTCCCCTACCCTCTTTCAGTGCTTTAATAGATGAAGCCATTATTTAAGACATGATTTATAGCCATTACTTGAAAGTCCACTGTTGGTTACAAAGCTGTTGATTCCTTTGCAAGGGTCATCATTACGGCATCACAGACTCAAAAGAGGACGCTGTTGCTACTTCTTCTTTGTGCAAGATTGACTCATGGTTTGCAGGAAAGGTAGCATTGCTGCTCTGCAAGAAAGTTAGTGTTCCTGGTTCTGTAGCAGTGGCACTTCTCTCCCTATCAATCTTGTGAAAACTAAATTTCTACATGCTCCTTGGGATGGAAAGAGTTGGTAGGGCTGACACCCACTCACTGCCCTCTACCAGCCACTGAGCCCAGTCCCCCTACATTTTGTAGATGGGGAAATGAGGGCCCAGACACACCTGATGGTCATGGGCAGAGCCTGGGCAAGAACTGGGCCTCTGGGATTCTGGTCCAGGGCTCTTTACAAGGTAACACGCCACCCCCTCCCTTGATTTCAGGAAAGTTGAAATAAATGTGAGGGGCTGTATCTGTGACCATATTGGATTACTGACCTACTGTCTCCTTCTTTGTGCTCTTTCCCCAGTGAGGAGGAAAAAAGGGCAGCAGAATGGGGGTCAAAAGTGGAAGGAAGCACTACCAGAATCAGAGTAAATAGATTTTTAAAGCTGAGATATGTGAGAAGAAAGAGGGCAGGCGGAATGGGCAGAAGTTAAAAGACCAGCGGAGTCGGGAAAATTAGGGTAGTAAGGGAGAGAAGTAGCAGAAAAAGGGAAAAGATTCAAAAGCATGAAGATATAGGAGCTCTCAATTACAAAACTGACCCAATAATGTTTTCTACCACAATTTTTTAAAAATTTGATCCAACTAAGCTAGCACATTTTCATGAGCTTCAACTACTGAATCTAAATCATACCAGGCCAATCACTTTTTCCACACCACAATTATATATGCCTCCTTATCTGTTGTTAATTCATAAACATGCCACAGCATCTATGGGGTAGACCCTTACTTTTCCAGGTACTGGAAATACATTGATGAGACACAGTGCTTGCCTTTAGGAAACATATAGTTCAGTAGGGAAGACAACATTTAAAATTAATCAGAAGACAGGACCATACATAATTACAACCAGCATCTGCTGACAGCTAATCTGCATATGTCACTGTCAAGTACTTTGTATACATTATCTCATATCGTTCTCACTACAATTCTGTGCATTAGGTATTATTATTTCAGTTTTTGAGATGAGGAGACTGAGGCTTGGAAGGTTGAGGGACTTGCCTAAGGTCATGCAGCTAGGTTTTGAACCCCCCTGATCTTAGAAGCTGCATTTTATTGCCTGATAGCAGCAATAACTAAAATGTATTTTGGAAACTATATATAAAATTCATGTAAAAGTAGTGAGTATGACCATCTTTGCTGTTGTCTGAGAGTCACATTTAGACATTGTGTTTTCTCAAGGAGCAAGCAAAGAGAAAATAATTCTCTTCTGAGAGTGCCCCCTTGGCGCTCCCTACTTGCTTCTGATTTTGCCATGTGGTTGCTGCTTCACTGTGCTTCTAAAGACCAAAAGTGCCCACCTTGGGGAAGCAGTCCCTAATGTTCAACACTGTCTCCTTGATCACAAATTTGGATTGATTGCTGTCTGTTTTATTTTAGGTTCCCTTTTAAATAAAGATAAATGAACAATCTCAGGTGAATTATAGCAGAATCATATCCAGTTAAAACCATTACAGGATATTTTAAGAATGAAAGAAACCAAAGTTTCTTCATCTACCAAGTGTTTTCTAACAGAGAGATATTTGTGTATTTTCCACGCAGGCCTAGCTCCCCTTCCACGTAAATCCTTCTCTCACATAAGCTCTTGTCAAATGCCTTGGAGAGGAAGCAGAACCAAATTGTTCAACATTGCATCTTTTATTTGACTTGACACCCACTGTGAAAATAAACAAAGCGACTGGGGATGTTTTACAAAACAACCACTAAGTAGAGATGGTGTTTCTGTGTGTGTCTGTCTTTCTCTCTCCCCTCATTGACATAGTACAGCACTGATCCAAGCAATTTTTCTTTATGGTTGGAATTGAACGCTAGGCTGGAGTGCAGTGGCCGGATCTCAGCTCACTGCAAGCTCTGCTTCGTCATCAGAACTAAATCTTTTGTTATTATTTTTCCTTTACAGGGTCGTCATGTCAAAACGGGCCAGCTTGCAGCCATTAAGGTTATGGATGTCACAGGGGTAAGTATCTTTATCTTGCCATCCCTATAGCCATGCAGATGCTCCTTGACTTACGACGGGGTCACATCCTGATAGGCCCATCATAAGTAGAAAATATCCTAAGTTGAAAATGCATTTAATACACATAACCTACCTATCGAACATGATAACTTAGCCTAGCCTACCTTAAACATGCTCAGAACACTTACGGTAGCCTACAGTTGAGGAGTCATCTATCACAAAGCCTATTTTATAATAAAATGTTGAATATCTCATGTAATTTGTTGATTACTATATTGAAAGTGAAAAACAGAATGGTTATACAGGTACTTGAAGTATGATTTCTACCAAATGCATGTTGATTTCACACCACTGTTAGTCAAAAAAATCGTACGTTGAACCATTGTAAATGAAGGGTCATCTGTATATTTGTAATAAAGAAGTTAATGATAGAAAAAAATTGTTTTCCAGAAAAATAATCTTCCTAAATATCTAATATTTTCACCCACTTGTGTTTAACGTGAAGAGTATGCAGTAGCTGACTGAAGAGATCATGGGTACATCACTCTAATTAAATGTGATACCTACACACTGCCTTATGTAGTTAGAGTGAATACTGTGTGCCAATAATTTACATAAGCACAACCACAGATATTTGCATATGAATGCAGAACAAGGATTTGAAGATATTAAATGAATAATACTGAGATTATACAGAAGAAATGAGTCTTAACTGTTTTCCCAAAGGTCTGCCTACCACTGGAGTAGACAGGAGCTTGGATGACTCTAAGATCCTAGTAGGATATTTAACATGAATATTTCCCAAAACAAAATATTACTGATCAAATAATCACAATAAACACAAATTCTTATCATTATAGAACAACACTGAAACAAAATTTCTGCCTAGATAATCAAAAGCAATCTAAGAAATAGATTTTATTTTAAATACAATCTAATGTTTTCTATCCTTTTGCTAGGCTTACTTAAAATATTTTAATGCCTTTTCAAGAGTACACAGCAAAAATCAGACTTGAAAGGATTCACTGGACATCAAAGGCATGTTAATAATTTTCTGTTGTCCTGGGGATTTTTCTAAGATGTCTGTCTGCTGTACATGAAAGCTGAAAGACCAAAGTCTTCCATTCAGTCCAGAAGTTGATTATTCAATATAAATAGACATAGAATGAATGGGTCACACAAAAGCATCAAATAAGAAAAACACATAGGAAAACTAAATAAATAAATAAGAAAGACACACAATATGTCTGTATGACAAACTTCAACCCATACCTTTTGGGCTCACTTTGCTACCTTTGATAAGTATATGTTATATGATAGTTACCTATCATAATACACATTTCACTAATTATTGTTTACACCACACATTGTACTGACTTACGATTTATCTAAATTCCTCTTTAAGTTATATGTATTTTTAACGAGTAAAAGATTTTGTTCCTGTACATTTGTTACCATTTAGTTCAAGTACTAATTCTTTTTATTTGTCTTAAATACATTATTTAAGTTTCAGGTGTTGCAAAAGTTCAAATATTTAGTCCCAGTTAGTTTATTAATTCACCTGGCCTTTACTGAATAATAAACTGCATGTTCATTATATTAATTCGGTTTAAGAAAACTCTAAATAACAGAAGATTAAGCAAAATAGAAGTGTCTCGCTCTCTCATGTTAAAGGAGCCTAAAGGTGGACAGCCCAGGGATGTATGTCAGTGATGTGGTAGAGTGAAGGATGTTTTTATCTTTCTCCTCCATCATTCTAATGCACAGCATCCACAGTTATGGTTGCTTTATGGTTCAAGATATTTACTGGGTTTCCATTGATCACACTTTATGGCAGGCAGAAAAGGGAGAACAGGAGAAGCAGAGGGGTACAAATGAGCCCCTTCCAGTGAAATATTTTCTACTTCCATTCAACATTACTACTTCTGTTTTCATTGCCCCTATCTAGCTGCAAGGGAAGCTAGAAAATATAGTCTTTTATTCTACTAATGTGTCTAGTTAAAAATCCAGATTCTATTAGTCAGAAATGAAGGGAGAGTGGATACTAGAATGGTCAATTATCAGGATCTGACACAAAAATTAAGATCAGATACTATCAGTCTCTACATAGAAACCCATTATAAATATATAAACATTTTACAAAGCTCCAACCACAGGACGAATCAGAATTTGTTTTGCAATTCAGCTGAAGTCATACTACTGTATTTTCCTTGGATTGAATAGAATCTCTGCATAATGACATGAGCTTGGCAGTTTAACAATTAATGGCTGTGGAAGGAGTCCAAGACATTCATGCTCTAGATTAAATTCTATTGTGTGGTTCTGAAGAACTACAGTTGAGAGTTCCACTGATGTCATTAATCTCGGTGCATAAAATGCATATTGATGCTCAAAGTATGACTCTGAACAATTTAAAGCCTCACAAGTAGAACCAGAAACTATACAAACTACTCAAGAACCACTATTGCTAGACCACCTTGCTTGGAATTAAAAGTTACAGTTATTTTTCCCAGGGTATGTATTGTCAGCTTAAGGAATGTCTGTCAGTCTTTCTAAACTGGGTTTCATTAAGCATCTAAGCCCTACAGAAGATGACTTGAGAGACTGTCTTCTCAATTCTCCCAAGGAGAGTACAGATGTAAGGCCATTTTACATGCAAAGGAGTGTCAATCCATTACATAGAGTGGATACTTTATAGTATTTAGGCTTAATTATCTTGGGGAACTCCTATTGAGGAGGGCTAGATAGTTTCTGTGATTCAGTCACATCATTGATGATTATTTAACCACTGACTTTTAACAAAGGCAAACATGGATGCACATCAGGAAATGGTTTTCTTATTTTTGTGGTGTCTGATGTGGCATCAAGTGACGTTTGTATCACCCCCTTACACATCACAGTCAACATAAAATTTCCTTTGTGAAACTCATGTGGTGCCTTTAGAAAACAATCTATTCTATTTTGCCATGTTGTCTTTTGTGTATTACAGAATGCTGTAAAAGCTTCTTACCAATTATTATAATTGTACTCATTATGACTGCTCTGTTAAAAACTGAAATCAATTCTCAAAGGTCATCTTTGTTAATTGTATGCTATGACCTACTACAAAGTTACTATAGTTTATTGTTATGAAACTGATAAAGCCACAAGCCTAAAATCCATTTTTAAATTATTGTTTTTATTCTATATCACTTCCTTTTTTATATAAAATAGCCATTGAGAGAACTGGATATAATGCTTATATCCTTCCATTTTTAGAGCTGAAACACTTCCAAATTTGCCAACATTTGCTTCAGAATTCGTGCTTAAACTCAGAGTAGGCCTTGAAGATCTTAAGTTCATGAAATCATTATGGAAATTTCCCCCATTTTGTCACAGTCTGGGGTTTACCTCTCAGCTGGATTTTTGCACTCTAGATTGACCTATGGCATCTAGGAGGAGCTAGACCCTTCCAGGTAGTGTTTCTCAAAGTGGACCATCAGCATCAGTGGGCAGTCAGCACCCCTAAGGTACTCATGAGAAATGCAGATTCCTGGGCCTGCCGCAGGATTTCTGGGGTAGCTTCAAAATCTGCCTTTTCTATAAACTCTTCGGAGTGTCACACACATCAAAATGAGAGTACCACTTTTCTAGGGTCTTGTATTTACTTCTTTCTGGCCACCAAGTGTGAAGGAGCTATTTTTTTTTTTTTTGATAACCCTGTAAATAATCCCCATTTTCATTTGGATAAAAATTCCTAGTGTAAAGTAGTCCCATTACAATGACACCTTGAGGTGCATATAAGATTTAATGAAATTAAGTCTTAATATTGTAAGCTTTTCCCTTTACAATGACTGGTTGTGATTACTCAGGACATTTGAGGTTGTAGTACCAAACCTCCACCTAAACTGAATGAAGCTGAAAAGGGAATTTACCAGCTTGTATGAATTAAAACAACAAAAACCTCAGCAGGATGCAGAGAGTCACCTAACATGATCAGGATTTTGTCTCTCTCCATCTGTGGGCTCTGCTTTCGTCCCAACAGCAGCTGCAGGCTCATGTTTTCACTACCCCATTGCCATTAGTCCCTGCAAAGGTGCCAGTCTGAGTATCAGTGGTCCAGCTTGGACCATATCCCCATCCCTGAGCCAATTTCTGACTCTCCAGTCCACGCTGGGCTGGATGCCTGGCTCTGCAACCTACCGCAGGGACTGAGAGTTGGAGACAGTTGATTTCTCAAAGAAAAACCTGAGCGTTATTATAGAAAAGGGTGGAAAAGATGCTGGGTGAGCAAAAACAGGAGAATTCTATGACCATAATATCATACATTCTAGTGAGTGTGTTCAAAAGTGATTTGATCCTTAAGTAAACTGTTTCTCTAGTTACACTTTTTATATTCATATCAAAAAGAATAATAATGGTAGCTAGCACTAAATGAGTGATTACTATGTGCCAGAACTCTTTAAAATACTTTCCATATATTAATTCATTTGATCCTCTCAGCAACTAACCAAGCAGGTTCTATGATTAGCCCCATTTTAGAGATGTGAAAGCGAGGCATTTTAAGTATCTTGCTCAGTGTAACATGGCTGCCAAAGGAAGGAGTGAATATTTCAGCCTGAGCAGTGTAACCCCATCCTTTAAGTCTATCCTCTTAACCACATTGTTTTCAGTCTTCAATTCATGTAGTGTTTAATTTCATGTGATTCTTTTTTCATTGATTTATTCAACAAACATTTACTAAAATCTACTTTATGATAGGCACTGGAAATTTGAAGATGAAAAAAATAGTCTTTTGCCTGTTCACAGTAACACAACCTTGCCCTAAATATTTATAAATAAAGGTTATACACTTTATAACAAGGTTGTAGAATTTGTAAATAATGTTACTTGTAAACTTTGATGGGACTGTGAGGAGACAGTCCTCACTGAGGAAGCCCAGGAGGACAATCAGGTGAGGATGTTCCGGCCAAGAATACAACTGGTGCCAAGGCATGAGGCTGAGACGGCATGTTCTGGAAACTGCACATAGCTTAGTTTCGAGGGTAAAAGTGCCAAGAAGGGGTTGATACAAGATGAATCTAGACACGTTAGGATGGGCCAGGTTATGAAGGAATTGAATACTGTGACAAGGAGTTTACAACGTTTTTAATTTTTAGTTTTCTCAGTAGAACACTTTGATCAAATAGTCTTGGGGAAAAACCCAATATATAAAAGAAATGTAAGGAGACTTGCTTTTCTTTTCTTTTTTTTTTTTAACCAAGGGTGGGAGACCGTAAGTCCTGACTCCTTTCCTCAAACTACTACTAGAGCCAATGCAAGAGCCAGAAGTTGAACAGGAGAGTGACACGGTAGGATTGCCTACTAGGAGGATCCATGCTAAGCCCTGCTTCCCTGAATTCCTATTTGTGTCTTACTGAATTTCTGTAGGTGAAGCTTCTGACCAGCCTCCATCTCTTTCTGAAGAGTAAGGAAGTGGTCTTCTCCCAGTAGTAGACTGCTTTGCCCATCATTAAAGGGTTCAGTGAATGCTTGCTGAAATTGCACAGAAAGAAAAGAAAAATCTTTTCATCTTGGGTTGTTTGGAAGAGTAAGGGGGACACATTGTTCCAAGTACATTTGGTTCTTTCATCCCAAAGGGAGGCAGTTCAGTGGCGTAATTAATAGCATGCACATAATAGTATTGTTAATAATAATAATGACAATAGGCACAGGCCAAAAAGGGGCTAATACTGATTGCTTATTATGTGCCAAGCATTGTTCTTAGTACTTAACATGTATAAATTAATCCTTAAAACAACGTCCATTAGGAGAGTACTGCTGTTATATCTGTTTTACAAAGGAATTGACAGCAGAGAGCCCAAGAAACTTGCCCAAGCCCCACAGATAGTAAATGGCAGGGTTGGAATTCAAGTCGAGCCAGTCGGGGCATATGCACACGCTCTACAGACATCTTATTATAGGATGAGAAATGGGAGAGTATTGCCAGAGCATGGCCTTCAGATTCAGAGAGAGCTGGGCTTATGTTCCACTCATCTCCTTACTGATTGTGACCTTGGGCAAATCTTAACTTTTCTGAGCCACAGTTTTCTTATTGGTTAATGTTGCAAGCTTGTTTTGGGACTTAAATGGGATATAATATCTTGTACCTGATACATAATAGGTCCTCAATACATGATTTTAATGGTTAGTGCCAGTAAGGTACATTGAATCACTGAATAAGACAGGCAATAGGAATGAAAAGATTTCAGTGTGCATTAAAATCCTGTAGTTGTGTATTTTGATGACAGCCTGATCTGTGAACTGCATGCCAACTTGTGTTAGTTAATTGCTGATATGGGTAAATAGTTTGCACTCACCCTATCTTTACCACCTCAGTTACAGAGTTGTTAGCCTTACCCTGAATAGTAGGTAGCTGAAAAAATGGCTTACTAGAGCAGGATCCAGGAAAGAAAGTGAAGCTAGATTCCAGAGGCTGAAGGCTGAAATCACAAGATTTAATTCATTCATTTACTTGAGAATGAATGAATGCACCGTGCTACGGAGTCATCCGGTGAACAAGACAGACATGGGCACTATCTTCTGGAATCTTATATTTCAGTACAAGACATTTAGTGGTTAAACAATAGCAGTCACAATTCTGATTAGCTTCCAAGCAGTCTACAGAGTATGAAGAGAGAATTTAAGAAGAAACTGACCTAGCTGAGTGGCCAATAAATGACTTCTGAGAAAGTGACAGCTGTGTGAGATCTACAGGATGAGTAGACCTTGGTTAGCCAAGTGAAGGGGTAGGGGAGGTGCACCGCCAGACTGGGGAACTTGACCTTCAGGTGATGTCAGCAAAGCTTGGGGATTCCCATCTGAGGCTCCTTTGCCACAGAGACCCTCTGGACAGTTCTTTGGGACTTTTACTTTGGAGCCATTTATGTAGGTGTCTTTAGCAGACAGAACAGTCTGATCAAGCACATGGTCGAAACTTTTAACAGAGAAAAGATAAACAAATGGCTTTTTTGTCTTCATAATACCCTCCACCTTTTGTGCTATTTTCAGTGCTTCAATTCTGTATGCTATACAGCATGTAGAACTTGGAAAGCTTCTAGGGTTCTAAAAATGAACAACTGAGCTGCCCACTCCATGCACACTTTAGCATCTGTCCTCTTCTTGCATACAGATTAGACCCCTTTTGGTGGCTTATGTGTGCCTGGGTCTCTGCACATGTTCGTGCATGCTGTGTGTGGCCTGCGTGTTGGGCTTCTCATATGTGTATGCTCACATGTTAGATACATTGCTTAAGAGCAAAAAAATAGGCCTGGGGGCTACTGTCTATACCTCCAAACTAATAAATGTGAGCAATAGTTTTTAAAAATATTTTTTACATCATAATAGTTTGTATTCACTGTTCCTTTTACTTGTGTACCTCAAAGCATTTGATCAAAATTATAATTAATTCCTTTAGCCCCCTAGTGGGATGGAGATGCCTGTAGATGAGAAAATTGGCACACAGAAACTGGGGTGCTTGGAATCACTGACTGGGCTGTTCAAAGCCTGATTTCCAACCAAGTTCCCAAGCAGTGGAATACAAGGTCTCCTTCTGCAGGTCCATCCTCTCCTTTATGCTGTCAACACTTCCCACCTCATATTTATTCCCCTCTTTTGACTTTACCAGGTCCTCTCTTGTTGAGCTCTGTTTTTCTTCTTTGACTTGACTTCCTCATCAGTATTTTGGATTTCTGTTTAATGACTTGGGCAGTTCAGCTTTTATTTTTATTTATTTATTTTTTGTTAGACTTTAAGTTCTGGGGTACACGTGCAGAACGTGCAGGTTTGTTACGTAAGTATACACGTGCCATTGTGGTTCGCTGCACCCATCAACCCGTCATCTACATTAGGTGTTTCTCCTAATGCTCTCTCTCCCCTTGCCCCCCACCCCCTGACAGGCCCCATTGTGTGATATTCTCCTCCCTGTGTCCATTAGTTCTCATTGTTCAACTCCTACTTACGAGTGAGAACATGCAGTGTCTGGTTTTCTGTTCCTGTGTTAGTTTACTGAGAGTGATGGTTTTCAGCTTCATCCATGTCCCTGCAAAGGACATGAGCTCATCTTTTTTATGGCCACGTAGTATTCCATGGTGTATATGTGCCACATTTTCTTAATCCAGTCTATCACTGATGAGCATCTGAGTTGGTTCCAAGTTTTTGCTATTGTGAACAGTGCCACAATAAACATGTGTGCATGTGTCTTTACAGTAGAATGATTTCTAATCTTTTGGGTATATACCCAGTAATGGGATGGCTGGGGCAAATGGTATTTCTAGTTCTAGATCCTTGAGGAATTGCCACACTGTCTTCCACAATGGTCAAACTAATTTACACTCCCACCAACAGTGTAAAAGCATTCCTGTTTCTCCACATCGTCTCCAGCATCTATCGTTTCCTGACTTTTTAATGATTGCCATTCTAACTGGTGTGAGATGGTATCTCATTGTGGTTTTGATGTGCATTTCTCTAATGACCAGTGATGATGAGCATTTATTCATATGTCTGTTGGTTGCATAAATGTCTTCTTTTGAGAAGTGTCTGTTCATATCCTTCACCCACTTTTATTTTTCCTTCATTAAAAGTTCTTTCTCATTTGAAACCTGCTGACTTGAATAAGCTTTCAAGACCACGGACAGGAACTGTGCATTATCCATCTTTGTACCCCATGCAGAGCGTGCTAAGGTCGAACCTGGCACTGGCACCTAGTAGGTGCTACATTATGTATTATGTATGTGTATTATATGTATATCATTATATATAAAATGATATATATATAGCATTACATATAATATATATAATGTAATAATTATAATAATAATATATAATTTAGTAATGGGTTTGCTGGGTTGAGTAAATCATTCTTCACTGATTATATGAATATATATAACATACATAATATATATTATATTTTATAATTATATATTTTATGTATTATATATTATATATAATATACATGTAATGTTATACATATAATACACATATATATAATGCATATATAGTATATAGAATGTAAAAATATATGTGAAGTATAATGCATATTTATGTAAAAATAAATATAAAAACAATATTAAGATTAGAAAGCCAGGTGAAGGAAAAGCAGATTGAAATTACAGGCCACAGAGAACTTGCTGTTTATTTTTCCCAATAACCAAAGCCAAAAGGGGGGACATTATAAATTACACTGTTTATACTATCAGGAAAAAAAAAAAAAAAACTCATTCCAATTCCTGTGGGCTGTTACCTGAATTGTAAGTCTAGGATCCTTGAAGATGTAAGCCACCCCATTTATGGTAGACTTCAGCCACATGAATGACATTATTGCAAGGTTTACAACTTGTTTACTTCTGGGTTACTTGAGTTTGGGTCTTTTTGTTAATTCGTGGTTTTCTTGGGAGTCATGCCTCAGTGCAGGCTTGGGTATGAGAAAGATGTACATCAGCCTTTTGTTATCTACTCCTTTAAGGGACTCCACTTCATTGTAAGAGAAAGCAGGTCTTACCCTACTGGCAAAGAAAAGCCCTGCACAATGTCAGTCTTGTGGAATATCCTAGTTTTGACACTTAATGGCTCTCAGACCCTGGACATTGCTTGACCTCCTCTATTCTACATCTATAAATGTGGATAATGCCACTTCTCTCACAAAGTTGGTGTGAGATGTAAATATATTAATCATTATTTATAAAGGGTTTCAGAACAATATGTAGAACATGGTATTCAGTGCATGTTGTTGTTATTATTACCAGGTCTTTTGCAGACAATTTTTATTTTTCTCTTTATGACACCAAAAGCCTCCAGAGTAGACAACATGCTACCCCCTCTCCAGCCACACGACCTTGGCAAACACTTTCTCTGCCAGGAAAATGTTTCTGTCCCAATCACACTACATCACATTTTCTCTTTTTCTCTTCCCAACTGGGTAACTTTCACCTAGCCTTAAGAACTCAGGTCAAATGTAGGTTTCTTGATGTTAATTAGATCAGCTACCATTTACTTCTCATGGTAGTAATTTTGTGTATAACTGTCATTCTTTGATTCATATCTGTGTCTTCCACTAAACTGTAGTAAGCTTCATTGTGGCAGAACTTGAATCTGTTATGCCTATTGTAGTATGATTATATTATTGGCATTTAGCATTATGACTAGAATATAGTAGGCACTTAGTAAATAATTCTTTTTTGTTCTTTACTTTTTTTTTTTTCAACTGTTATTTTAGATTCAGGAGATACATGTGCAGTTTGACGCTTGGGTATGTTCTGTGATGTTGAGGTTTGTGACAAATGACTCTGTCACCCAGGTACTGACCATAGTACCCAACAGTCAGTTTTAAATCTTGTCCACCTCCCTCCCCACTCTAGTAGTCCCCAGTGTCTATTGTTCTCATCTTTTTTTATTTCCCTTTTTTTCACTTTTATTTATTTATTTATTTATTTATTTATTTTTTATTATTATTATACTTTAAGTTCTAGGGTACATGTGCATAACGTGCAGGTTTGTTACATATGTATACTTGTGCCATGTTGGTGTGCTGCACCCATCAACTCGTCAGCACCCATCAATTCGTCATTTACATCAGGTATAACTCCCAATGCAATCCCTCCCCCCCGCCCCCCTCTCCCCATGATAGGCCCCGGTGTGTGATGTCCCCCTTCCCGAGTCCAAGTGATCTCATTGTTCAGTTCCCACCTATGAGTGAGAACATGTGGTGTTTGGTTTTCTGTTCTTGTGATAGTTTGCTAAGAATGATGGTTTCCAGCTGCATCCATGTCCATACAAAGGACACAAACTCATCCTTTTTTATGGCTGCATAGTATTCCATAGTGTATATGTGCCACATTTTCTTAATCCAGTCTGTCACTGATGGACATTTGGGTTGATTCCAAGTCTTTGCTATTGTGAATAGTGCCGCAATAAACATACGTGTGCATGTGTCTTTATAGCGGCATGATTTAGAATCCTTTGGGTATATACCCAGTAATGGGATGGCTGGGTCATATGGTACTTCTAGTTCTAGATCCTTGAGGAATTGCCATACTGTTTTCCATAATGGTTGGCCATCAGAGAAATGCAAATCAAAACCACAATGAGATGTCATCTCACACCAGTTAGAATGGCGATCATTAAAAAGTCAGGAAACAAATAGCCTGTAGCTCAACCATGTTACTGAAAAGGACATGATTCCATTCATTTTTATGGCTGCATAGTATTGCCTGGTGTATGCATACCATATTTTCTTTACCCCGTCCGCCATTGATGGGCACGAAGGTTGATTCCATGTCTCTGCTATTGTGAATAGTGCTGCAGTGAACATGTGAGTGCAAGTATTTTTTGGCAGAACAATTTGTTTTCTTTTGGATATATACCTAGTAATGGGTTTGCTGGGTTGAGTAAATCATTCTTGAATGAATTACTTTAACTTAGAGTTAACATATACAGCAAATTCAGGTGCTGCCTGCGGAATGTCCTGGTAAAATCCTGTCAATGCTACAATGAAGAGATAGGGACTTAGACAACTCGTTGGACCACTCTGGGTCTGTTTCCTTAAATCTATTAGATGTAATAGATTTATTACATCTATTACATTTATTATCTATTACAATCTGATTTATTACAATCTGTTAGATGTACCAGATTTAAGGAAACAGACCCAAAGGTGCATAACTTGACCCTGAGATAATTTTAGGTGATTTACATGCTTAATTCTCATTTCATTTTAAATATATTTTAACGTATAATAAACTGTGATTTAAAAAGCAGACCTCAAACTGTATGTTATACACCAACTTTGAACACACTGGAAAAATGCCAGCTTCTTAATTTGTGCTGCTAGGTTACCCTATTCATGTGCAGAGTGGCATTGATTGTGAAGATCCTACTAAAACTTCCAGGCATGCTCTTCACTATTTCAACTATTTATCTTAGAAAATGAAGATTTTTCTCTATCCTATAGAACTGAAAGAAAAATGAAAATTAATAAGATATTGGAGCTGATGTGTAGCTTTACATTTCTTTCTAATTTTGTATTCACACTTCTTTGTTGTCATTGACTAATTGTATAAGTAGATATTACATAGTTAAATAAATGTTTACTGATTTTAAAAATTTAGTTTTTGTCAGCTATATATTTGCATCCTGAAAAAAACTTATATTGCAGGGAGGGATTTCACTATTTCAGATTATTTTAGAAGCTTTTTTAAAACCACATTCTAGATCATAGTGACGATCCCTTCGAATTCTCGTAGCCTGTGGTCCCTTAATGATAAATTGTCTCCTACTTTTTGCCACATTCAGTCAATGCTGAAGGTGAGAATGACAGATAACACAAACACCTGCTTAATGGCAACAGCTGCTGTGAAAGCCGTGCAGATGAGCGGGAGCAGAGATGGTTCTAGCTAGTGTTCACCCATCTATGGGATGGTGGCATTTATGAATCTGTACACCTTATACTTCTCTCTAGACTTCATCCTGACCAGTCTCTTGGACTTGCTGTAGGAATTGCATAGTTCTATTCCTGTGCCACAGATTGAGAGTTAAATGTTAGGCAGACTTTATTACAGAGCATATAACTAATAATACATTTTTTATTCCATTTTTAAATCCTAGCATATCATAGGTACTTAAAGTGTATTCTGCAGTGTAATCAATCTGCAACTTAAAATCCGTTCTTTATTCCTCGAAATCAATCATAAGCAAATATTATTGTATGCTAACAAGCTCCTTTAATTGGAAGACCAAAGTCAGGGTTCTCTTCCACCCTGGCTTAAGATGCTCTTAAACTCTTCTGATTAACAGCTTTGGTTTTGGTCACCATGGATAATTGCCCTTCGTTTGACTAGTGGTTTTCTGTATCAAATTACGAATACTGGCTTTGGAGTCAGACAAATCTGGTCTTGAATCTGAGCTTTAACGTTTAAAATATGAGTGAACTTGGGAAAGTTACTTAACTTCTCTGAGACTCATTTTACTCATTTGTAAAATAGGATCCAGCTTCATAGCTGTTCTGAGTGCTCAGTAAGATAGTTCATACAAAGCTGCTGGTAGACAGTAAACATGACATGAGGGTTTGGCTTTGGCTATATTTTATGACCACATGGTGACATCATGTTGCCATTAGAGGTGGTCAGTGGCTTAAAAGCATTAACTGGAATTATCTATTTCCTTGGGTTTGAAAACTGCCTATCTTCCCATGGTTTCTCATCTTCTGGAAGGCCGATCCCGGTTTCTCACATGGGGGCTGAAGGGTTCTCTGGCAAGCTGTAGGAGAGGGCCAGTCTCAAGGCACAAGTGCTTTTCGGGCCTCTGCTGCATCCCATTTGCTAATGTCCTCTTGACCAAAGCAAGTCATGTGGCCAAGCCCAGGTTCAAGGAGAAGAGAAATGGACTCCACCTCTTGATGCAGGTAGGACACATATCATGGCCATTTTCTTTTTTAGTCTACCACAAACACTAAGCAATAAGTAGATCCTGTGATCTTGAGAAATAATATTATCTTATTTATATTAATACTAAAGCTACATTTAACTAAGCACTTAATCATTTCTAAGCCCTGAGAAGTGGCTTACATAGGTATTCTTATTCATATTTATAGCTGAAAATGACTGACATTTGGCGAGTTTAAATGCCATGGCTGAGGTTAACATAATGAATATGACTGGATTTGGAAGTCTTTCTGCTTTAAGTAATGCTTCTTCCTACAGTACCGGACTTGGCTTATTGAAGTTACTCTTTTAAATGTGTGATAATTTGGTACCACAGCTTTATTTTTCATTATTGCCCAGTGGTCATTAGTTTATCAGAGGGCTTGATCTTTGTGCTTCATACTTAAGATTTCGAAATAGTACATTTACAAAATAGAGGATATTCCTCCCTTATAACTTTTTAGTTTAATTCTAGCCTCCCTTGCTCTCTTTGTGTTTTTGGAAAGCATTGTAACTCATCTCCCTTGATGGGTCATATTGTGAGAGGCCGAAGTCTTTGCGGCATGGTAAAATGAGTTCTTGTCACTAGTAAGGCTCTTCCTTCCTATTTCACTGAATAACTTACTGCCATCTGTGCCCTAGACTAAAAATCTGGATAAACAGTAGCCCTGTAAGGCCTGCTAAATTGCATGCTCACTTAAAAGGTTGCATAAGATCAAGGATTTATATCTTAGAACTACCTAACCATGACTTACAGTGGTTCCATAAGTGTGTTTGGAAACAGTGCAATTTAAACCTAAAATTCAAGTGATTTACATTTTGGCCTTCCTGCCCTTTTAGTTATTTATTTTTTGGTTACGTAGATTAGTAATAACATTTACTTCGTAATACACTTGATAACACACATCCTTTATCTAATTACCACAAAATGCTGAGACTTAAATATCTTTATCTCATTATAAATGAGAAAACTTATAGTCCAAAAAGGTAGGTGACTTTCTTGGGGTCCTGCAGCCAGAAAGGAATGGTACCCAAACTCAACATGCACCCCATCTGCCCACCCTCATCTTTCTTATCCCAGACTCAGTGCATATGCTGTCCTTGTTGTCATATTGCCTCAGTTTACCTTTGAAAAATGATGGAGAATGACTGACTTTATTCTGACCTCCAGTACTATTTATTTTGGATTTAATTATAGTTCTTCTGCTGTTATTTAACTGTTTTATAAGCTCTTATTTTCTTAATGACATGGTGAGCTTTTTATAGGCAGTCCCCCGCTCCCCTGTCTTTCCCACATTACCCACTATCCTGCTAAGAACCCAGGAGGCAAGCGGTAAATACTTGTAGAAGCAGGCTGATTTCTCACTAAGAATGACTGGTGCTAAGATTGACAGGCTGCAGTTGGAAAGTGATCCGTGTCTTTTATTACCTCACGTAGTTGCCTTTTTAATGGAAGCAGCTGTCGATGCTGTGCTGCCCACAGAAACCCTCAGGTCGTTTTTCTCCCTTTTTCTATTTAGGCTTCCCCAGAGGACATCTGCTCACATCCTACATTCATCCACAATTATTTGGCCCCATACAGCAAGTTTAAAATAGCTACTGTGCACCGTAGTAAGACATTGGAGGTGCGCTGTAGGGGCCCTTCAACAAGTTGAAGGCCGGTGAAGGTCATTCTCTCCATGACCTGCAGTGAAGGCGTGGGGGGTTTCTGATAGCTGCTGAGAAGAATAGGTGGTTAGCAGTGTGCCTTCCCCTGTCTCGCCCCTTGACTCCCTTCCCCGCTGTTCTGGCCACATGCTTCTCCTTAGCTCAGCATCCCAAGCATATATTCTATTTTGAGATTACCTATTCTTCAGCTTAGTTAAGCCATGTGATATGTAACATGCTTTACTTCTCCTAGGTTTGCAAATCCCGTTCGTTTTTTCCTAAAGCTTATTTTAGTAAGTAAGCATGGTCAGCAAATGTCAGCACTTCACTACTCTCCTCACTCTATTCTTACCTCTTCCTTCTGACATCAACTAATGCTGCTCTAGGCATTGGGCTCTTTGCGGTTATTTGTTCTTTTAGTTGCATTTATTCACAGGCACTTTGCTTGGTGCTAGGGATGTTGTAGAGAACAGGCAGGATTCCTGAGTTTATGGTTCTTACATACTGATAAGGAGAAGAGACCTTAATCAAATGATAAATGTGGGTGGCAGTTCTGATAGGTGCTACAAAGGAAAAGATACATGATGATTCATGGGGCTAGAACCAAATTGGGCAGATCAGGGAACTTTGCTGGGGAAGGAACTTTCGAACTGAGATCTGAAGATCTGGAGAGGACAGCTTACAATATATGGAGAAGAGAGTCGAATAATGGGGCAATCATGGGACATACCCCCATACCAATGTCAACAAATGCAGCAGGTATGTGAAGGAGTGTAGGGGCTGTGACCAGATGCAGTGGGGAGATTTGACATTGCCTGAGAGAATTAAGGAAGAGATCCCTGGTGAATGTCGATCAAACTCAATCAGGAACGGTGAGTAGAGATTATGTGAAGAAGAGGCTGGGGAAAGAAGACAGCACATGAGAGACTGCAGGAAGTCCCAGTAATGCAGAGACACTGGAAGGAGGCAGTGCAGCGAGTGGAGGAGGGTACAGACAGGGGACACCATGGGTAGTTTTTCAGGTCATGGCAATGTCACATCTTACACTCAGGGACAGTCATAGCTTACTGCTGCATCTAAAAAAATTATCCTGAGGTAGAAACTTTCTCCCCCAACCTCAACAATAAAACACTCTTCTGCAGTCCAACCAATGTGTAAACATCAAGAAAATAAAATTATGGGAGGTCACACCGTCTCCACCAGCACTGCCAGGACCTCTGAAAAGGGTCCGGGTTGGCGGATTCCAAATCAAAATTCACAATGAATGAAACCTGAATATTAAGAAACTAACTCTGTAACAGAGTTGTCTCTTTTTACATCCTCATCACCACCACCTTTCCCCCTTTCTTTCTAAGCTGAGTTTCCTGAAGGTGAGCTGGGTACTCCTGCTTTGAGAACTTCCTTAGATCTAGAGAACTTACCTTTGCTCCCTTTCCCATCTGACTTTCATTATCTTCAGTCAGGTACTTCAATGAAAGGAGCCTTCAAAGAAAATGAACCTAACAAAATTTAAATCTGAAAGCCCATGGTTTTAATATCTTCTACTTTCCTCAATCTTTCTTATACCAGATAGGATCAGTAATGGCTACTTGATGTATGTAGTTCCCAGAGGCCCACAGTGAATTTTATCTCAGTAGTCTTTCTACCTTGATCTCTTCTAGGTGAAGAGATGAGGGATTGTTTGGGGTGTTTTTGTTTTGTTTTCCAAGAGATCGTGCTATGCCTGTTTGTTGTAGAAAGAGAAGACTCTCTTAGACAGCCAATGTGTTATGTTTTAGAATTGTTCTTTGCCCTCATATGTAATAATTATGCTTATTTGTCACCAAGGAAGAAAAACCTTAAGAAAGAATTTAGAGATGGTGTTGAAGAAGAGAATCCTACTAACAACAATAGATTTTCATGACAGAATTTTTATATTGTTCTCATACAGGATGAAGAGGAAGAAATCAAACAAGAAATTAACATGTTGAAGAAATATTCTCATCACCGGAATATTGCTACATACTATGGTGCTTTTATCAAAAAGAACCCACCAGGCATGGATGACCAACTTTGGGTATGTAGTGCTATCCAAATTTGCTTTATTTACATGAAGAACAAACAGGGCCAAATGGTTCATTTTCATATCCTCATGACTAAATTTGATTAACTCCTTCTTTAACCCTTAGCCCCCATGATGTCCGTAACATACTGTTTTCAGGGTTTTCTCCCATTTCCTTGAATACCTATCTTTTCAGTATCTCTAAATATTCCTTCTATCCTTTAATATGGACCAAAGCCAATTGTTGAGTTCTCTGTTTTTGTTTCTGTTTTTGTTTTTTTCACTAATTGACAAACTTTTATTGCGTTTTTATTTTAGGCACCATGTTATTTACAGTTTATGAATTATATCATTTATTTTGCTTCTTTGAGTTAGGTATTATTATTTCCCTAATTTCTTGAATGATGAAACTAAGGTTTACAGAAAAAACGAGTAAACTGTTCCAACGTCTACATAGCTAGCAGGGATGGAGCTAGGATCTAACCAAGCTCTATGTGATTCTCTGTCTATCACTGAGGTGTGGGTGACTCTGAAACATAAACTTTAACTCCGTAGGTAAAATACCTACTATAGTGTCTGGTACCAAGTAGGGACTCTGCAAAGGTTGTTTTCCTTTCATGTTTCCCCTAGTCCACTTAGCTATGTGCCGCAGTCCTTTATCTTTGACAGTCTAAGAGGCAGCTGTGATTGGCTGTCCCACCAACGAGTTTACTGTGTTTGATGCCAAACCCTATCGCTGCTCTGCCAAGCCCAGACTGTCTTTTTCTCACCTTCCTGGTTTCTGTCCTTGGAACTTTTATTCACTTAGTCCTTCAGCAAGATTATAATGCTGTATTGGTTTGGCCTTCCCTTGCCAATTTTATTATCACCTCCCTAGTATAGGCCCATTCAGTGGAAGCCTGGACTTTACAGTGGCCTCCTATGTGTTGATCTACTTTTCTTTCACTCTTTCTTCTTCCCTCTACCTTCCATCCTTCCGTCTCTCCTTCCCCTCTTCCTCTCTCTCAATTTCTGTTCATCCCACATGTCGTTGTTATATTAATGCTTCTAAAAATACCTTTTTAACCCCTTACCGTCTTGCTCATTTTCCAGAGGTTTTGTATGTGCCTAACACAAAAAATTTACTGAATTAGCAAGAGCCTACTATATGCCAAATACTGTGCTGAGCTGTGTGGATCTGGTAATGGCTATTTCATGGAGAATTCCCAAAGTACTCAGCCTTGGGTAGAAGTAACTATTTTAATGCATCAGACATTTCCAGTGCAGTGGAGAAGACAGAATATAGACAGTGAATACAATCAGTGACCAAAAAAGATATAAAAATGTTAGCTCATAAAACTAACAAGATTTTCATGTCATTTAATATGAGTACTCAATCTTTGGAAATGAACCATTGGGATTATTTTTTTCCATGAGACTCATCTCCAAATTTAAAAGAAAAATTATTTGGGGGTAAACATTTTATATAGTTTATGTGATTCTAAAAAAGTTACAGTAGGTTTTAATTGTGGCCTCTAAATGTATAATAGATGTAAATATGAATATTAAACATACAAAAGTAGTGGGAGAAAATAAATGTGACTGTGTAGTACTAAAGAGAGATATATGACAACAAAGGGATACACCATAAAATAGAATTTTGATGGACTTGACTATATACATATTTTAAATGTCTTCTTTTTTTTTTTTTTTTTTTTTTGAGACGGAGTCTCGCTCTGTCGCCCAGGCTGGAGTGCAGTGGCGCGATCTCGGCTCACTGCAAGCTCCGCCTCCTGGGTTCACGCCATTCTCCTGCCTCAGCCTCCCGAGTAGCTGGGACTACAGGCGCCCACAACCGCGCCCGGCTAATTTTTTGTATTTTTAGTAGAGACGGGGTTTCACCATGGTCTCGATCTCCTGACCTTGTGATCCGCCCGCCTCGGCCTCCCAAAGTGCTGGGATTACAGGCGTGAGCCACCGCGCCCGGCCTTAAATGTCTTCTTAACAAAAAACATAAAGTAAAAATGCAAATAACTGAGTAAAAATATTCCTTTTATATATAATGAGCAAAGAATTTAGTAGCCTTCAGAGAGGAAGCATTTTTATAAATCAATAGGAAAAACATGAAGTTACTAATAGCAAGATTAAGGAAAATGTTACAACCAAAAAAGTAAGCAATATCAATTAACAATAAAGGTGTTATTAAAAGGCTATTCTTACTAACAATATAAATCCACAAGAAAACAACAGATACCATTTCTTGCCTAATAGATTGGCAAAGATTTTTTTTTAATTATAATGTCCGGGATGGACACTCATACCCACTGCTCATGGAATGAACACTGGTCCAACTTATTAACTCAAGGGCAGTTGGCATACACACACACACACCCCTTCCAAAGCCAGCACCTTACTTTTGACTCCATATTTTCACAGGCAGGAATGTGTCCTAAATAAAGTCACTTATTTAGGTAACTACATATAAAGATGTATGTAGAAGTTAACCAATAGGGAGTCACTTAAGGGAGAGTGCAGACAATTAAAATGATGTAGCTCCACATTTCTAAATGGAGAAGTATTAACAATTGTAGTAGGGGCTGGGCACAGTGGCTCACGCCTGTAATCCCAGTACTTTGGGAGGCCAAGATGGGTGGATCACTTGAGGTCAGGAGTTTGAGACCAGCCTGACCAACATGGTGAAACCCTGTCACTACTAAAAATATAAAAAAATTAGTGGGGTGTGGTGGTGACTGCCTGTAATTCCAGCTACTCTAGAGGCTGAGGCAAGAGAATTGCTTGAACTCGGGAGGCGGAGGTAGCAGTAAGCTGAGATAGCGTCACTGCGCTCCAGCCTGTGTGACAGAGCGAGACTCTGTCTCACACACACACACACACACAAATAATAAAATAAAATAAAATAGGACTTTGTAAAGCCTTTTGAAGAAGTTATAATTAGATATAGTATGTTTTCATTTTTGTGGAAAAAATACACATGTAGTGACATGGTGGGGATATCTGATATAATGTATACTAATTGTGTTGAAAATATTTATTTTGAGGTGGTAATTTCAGTAATTTTATTTTAAAAACATTTTTCTTTTTTACGTCTGCTTTTTTTTTTTTTTTTTTTTTTTTTTTTTGAGACGGAGTCTCGCTGTGTCTCCCAGGCTGGAGTGCAGTGGCGTGATCTCGGCTCACTGCAAGCTCTGCCTCCCGGGTTCACGCCATTCTCCTGCCTCAGCCTCCCAAGTAGCTGAGACTACAGGCGCCCGCCACCACGCCCGGCTAGTTTTTTGTATTTTTAGTAGAGACGGGGTTTCACCATGTTAGCCAGGATAGTCTCGATCTCCTGACCTGGTGATCCACCCGCCTCGGCCTCCCAAAGTGCTGGGATTACAGGCTTGAGCCACCGCGCCCTGCCTGTCTGCTTTTTTTTTTCTAATCTTTCTGTTTAGTACATTTTCTTTTAGAGACAGGGTCTTGCTCTGTCCTCTGGGCTGGAGTGCGGTGGCACAGTCATAGCTCACTGTAGCCTTAAATACCGTAGCTCAAGCGATCCTGCTGCCTCAGCCTTCTGAGTAGCTCGGACTACAAGTGCACGCCACTATGCCCAGCTAATTTATTTGTTTTTTGTCTCACTTTCTTGCCCAGACTGGTCTCAAACTTGCGGTCTCAAGCGATTCTCCTGCCTTGGCCTCCCAAAGTGCTGGGATTACAGGTGCAAGCCGCTGTACCTGACCTGAAATTTCTCTTAAGTTCAGCATCTGAACCCTTTCTGCTGCTGCTTTTGTTATTGCTACCACTGGGAGGTCCTTGCTCCTTATAAAAAACTGTCTGCTCTCTGAGGGCAAGGATTGTGTCTTTTGCCTCCCTCTGCAGCATTTGGAAGGCACTGGGTAATATGCTGACAAAATCATTGGTTTATGAATGAAAATTATATTGTTAGAACAAAACCTGGTTGCAACAGGTACTTTTTGAGAGCTCAGTTTCCCTGAGGCCTGCAGATTCAACAGCATATGATGAGGTGGCATGAGTTAAGACTTCTTTGTGTTTCCAAAGGACTTCTACATTGTCAACAATTTAGCATTTTAGCAATGACCCTGAATTGCCAGAAGCTGCAGCAGATGACACGTAGAGAATGATAGCTATTATCCTGCCAGTTCATTATCAGCACCCTGGAAGTCCCCCTTGTGCTCCCTCTCAATCACTGCCACCCCAAGGAAAACTGGTATCCTGACTTTTTTCTCCCAATTGTATTAAGATATAATCAACAAATAAAAATTGTATATTGGCTGGGCGTGGTGGCTCATATCTATTATCCCAGTACTGTGGGAGAGCAAGGCTGGGAGAATTGCTTGAGCCCAAGAGTCTGAGACTAGCGTGGGCAACATAATGAAACCTCATCTCTACCAAAAAAATTAAAATTAAAAAAAAAGAGAAAAATGATTTGTATATTGTTGGTGAGGATGTAGAGAGAAGGGGACCCTTGTATACTGTTGGTGGAAATGTAAGTTGGTACAGTCATATGGAAAATACTATAGAGGTTTCTGAATAAATTGGAAATAGAACTACCTTATGATCCAGAAACCCCACTTCTGGGTATATTTCCAAAGGAAATAAGATCAGTATCTCAAAGAGGCATCTGAGCTCCTGTGTTCATTGCAGCATTTTTCATGATAGCCAAGGAATGATAGCTATTTTACAGTTGTCTGTAGAAAGGTGTTTTCTTTGGTCAGGGCTATGGTTCTCAATTTTAAAAAAGCATTAATATAGCTTTAGAACCATCTCCCAGCTTATCACCTGAGCTGGAACAGCTATTTCTAGATAAGCCACACCTAACTATTAATCTCCTTCATTTTGTGAGATGGGCCAGATAGGATAGTTGGTTTTCACATTAAGTTGAATTATTAAAATTGGGGTAGTTGGGGTGTTTATTTACAACTCGTTGATTGAGGGAAGGAGAGGGGTGGTCAATAGGGCTTGACTCTTTTTCACTTTTTTCCAGATCCTGGGATGTTTTAAGCTGGAAGGAGAATTAGTCATGATAGACTTTGCTGGGTCCAGTGAAGTTAATTGACTTTCCCCGGGCCTCAAAACTCATTAGTGGATGATGCAGGACCAGATTGCAGACATCCTAAAACATAACACTTTAGCTTGGTCGGAAGTTCTGTGAAAGCCCCCTGGAAGTTTTTGTTAAAAAGTGAGCAAAATCTTCAGTCCATTTTCAGATAGGTACTTGGAGAAAGCAGCACGCCTGCTGGCATCTGCATGGTGTTAATGGAAGGTATTGTACTCTGGAAATGAGTCACTTCCCACTAGTTCTCACCCTGACCAATTGCTCTTCTCATGGAGATGGCTGTTGTCGCTGGGAACCAAGAGCCTGATGTGTATGTGTTCATTTATTTATTCCCCAGTCATTCATTCATTCTTCCATATATAAATATAAAATATATATATGAACATATATATCTCCATATATTCATTTACTCATCTGTATATACATATATATATGTATATGTGTATATATATCATATCATCATATATATACATGGCTAGTATATATACATATATCTGGCTAGGCACAAGGCAGTCTTCCAAGCACTCAGGATATAACAGTGAACAAAATTTATGAAAGTCCTTATTTTAATGCAGCTTACATTCTTGCTGTAGATTACAAACAATAAACATAATAAATAAGACAATTACAGAAGATGCTGGAAACTGGTAAGTGCCTGGTAGAGTATTAATGGGGAATGCAGGTAAGGGTTGCAATGTGCTATGGACGAAACATTGGTGTGTCCCCAAAATTCACATATTGAAATCCTAACCTTCAAAGTGATGGTATTAGGAGGTGAGGCCTTTGGGAGGTGATCAATGATGAGGGTGGAGCCCTTATAAATGGGATTAGTACCCTCATAAAAAGAACCCCCAGAGCTCCCTTGCTATCTTTCTGAGAAATTAACAGTCTGCAACCTGGGGCCAGCTCATGCAGGGCTTTGCAGGCCATTGAAAAGACCTTGGCTTTTACTCTGCATTCGATGGGAGAGCCATGGAAGGTTTTGAAGGTGGAGTGAGGGGGATGGGATCTGACCCACATACTGAAGGGGTCAGTTCATTTGCTGGGTTGCGAATAGACCAGATGGGTCAAGGAGAGAAACAGGAAACCAGTTAAGGAACCGTTTTAGTAAGTGAATCCTCTTCCTGAACTTGACGAAGGGGATCTGTAAGTAGTGAGCACTTCCAAACTGGAACCTATGGGGATGGATTCTGCCATCACATTTGGCTTACCCCACTTCAGTTCAATGCAATTAACTGCAGGTGACAAAATATGGAAGTTACAGCTCCTACATTCTGCCAAGTTTGAAGGACAGGGCCTAGCACTTGTCAGACTCGTGTCTATGCAGAAGGCTGCTCTGACCATCCCCTCTAGCAATCGTCCAGTAGCTTCTTTGTTACCGAAGATGAAGATAAAAGCTATGGAAGGCCTCATGAGGGCAAGAGCATCATTTCTTTTCCTAGTTGCTCTATGTGGTGACAAATCAAGAAACAATTAGGAAGAGGAAAGACAGAAACATAATAGTTAGGAAATTAATATCAGATTACAATATTGGTGGGAACACGGTCATAAAATATAACAGTACATACTTATTCCCAGGCCTCTGACTCTCTAAATTTGGGGCATTCTGTGTTAATAAGAACAATGGTAGGAAATATTTATCACCTGCTTACCATGTGCCAAGTACTATACTTGTTTACTTTGTCATGTTATCTTATTAGATCTTTGCAGTCATTCTGCAAATTAAGTATCCCTACTCTGCAGATGGAGGAAACTAGGCTCAGAGAGTCCAGAAGTTTGTCCAAGGTCTTATAGCAAGTCCATGATGAAGCCGGCGTGCTAGCTAACCCCAAGCTGTCTGATTCCAGAATCAAGCCCTTAAACCTTACACTCGTCTCCTTTGGTCACGAAAAATAGTTCTGATATGAGAAGCTGATGTTCTAAATAGGATTGAAGATTTATGTTTAAATTTAGTTTGACTTCACCTTTAATCTGTACTCCTCTGTTTACCCAATATTCATAGAGGATAGTAAGGCCTGTTAGCTACTAATAAGAGTGCTGTAAACTCTAAGAAATACATTTTGAAAAGTGCATTAGGCGCTTTGGGAATGTTTTATCAAATAATTGCAAAGGTCATAGATAGTTGACTCTTTGGACTAATGGCATTTTGTTAGGATTACGTTTATATAAAAATATTATGAATTATATAGAGGCACGGCCTAAAGCAACTAAAAGCAACACTTTCTAACATTTATTCCCTGTATTCAGACTACATGAAATATTCCCCAGATATTTATTTTGCTGTGTCTGGAAGACAGGTTTGCATATATCCCACTAGCCAATATGTGTCCTGTTTCGGGTGTCTGATTGAATTATAATCTGTAAGAATCCTATCAGTCTTGTTGTAGAGATAAACTCTTGTTTAGCACTAGCTCTTTGTGGAAATACAACTACTTCAGATAATGGCCAAGTAATTCTCCTTTATCAACTGCTCAGGGTCTGATCCGGAAATCAAAAAAGGGAGCCCTTTCAATAAAGATTCTGATCTCTCGGAAACAAGGCAAGCTCTGACACACAACATCTCATTCTGCTGCCTATCAGTGATGAGAGACTCTCCATTTTGCTGCATGCCATTCAGACACTGGGAGGCAGTGAGAAATACTGTTTAGTAAATGAACTAATTTCTCAAAAATTACAATGTGAACTCACGCATATTTTGCTGTCTTTTTTGATACCACCATAATACAGGGCTAGAATATCTTGTAACAGGAAATAAATTTGTAATCATCTTCTGAAATGTAGGGTGGTCAAGTAAGATAGCAGATTTTTGCCCTGTAATGGCTCAATAAACTATTCATCAAGTTTTAACACTGTACACTTGCAGAGCCAAGAGTTAAGAAATTATATCATGTACGTTTTAAGGAGAAAGATTCTAACAGCCTGGGAATCTGGAGACCCAGAGTCAAACCTCAGCAGAACCAGTGTGTCTGGCATTTGGGTTCTACTTTATAAAAATGATAATGTTATACTAGTTCTTAGTTGGCAAACTGGCAGCCTGGAGGCTAAATGCTGCCATGATAAATATGTTGAGTTTGGTTCACATAAGGTGGTGGTGGTTTAATTATGCCAACATTAGGAAAACTGAGCAGTTTCACAGAAAAGTCTGGATTCCTGGAAAAGTTTTGAAAAAATAAATAATCTAGAAATATTGGTCCTGAAATTTCAAATAGTAGCAATATTTTAGAGCAGTGTACCAGCTGTAAAGGGCACATATAATTCTAATTTGCACCAGAGGCCCCAACATCCTCTGTTGTCTTCCATACATACTAAATTTCATGTATTCACATTACTTGCCCAGCCCCTGTGTGAGATCATCTTAGAATGAGATACTGGGATGAACTAAGAAACAAACTCATTCAACTACCCATGAAAGGTCCTTGCACTTGTCAGACTCGTGTCTATGCGGAGGGCTGCTCTGACCATCCCCTCTAGCAATTGTCCAGTAGCTTCTTTGTTACCAAAGTTGAAGATAAAAGCTATGGAAGCCCTCATGAGGGCAAGAGCATCATTTCCTTTTTTAGACTCTGCATTGATGTTGGCCACAACTCCTAAACCTAATTCTGCAGTATTTTGGATTTACATTGCTATGGCATCTTGGCTTCGTAAAAATAATGCCCACTTCAATTTTGTTTGTTTTAACATTTAAATGTTAAGTACTGCAGATAATGCCATTAAAAATTTAACCACCGTTGTGTGACCTGGAGGTTGTAGGAAAAAAAAAAAAATTAGTCACTCACAGCTGAATCTTTCGAGTAGTAAAAATTTATCTTTTGTTAGTGCTGTGTATCAGAAATGAGACTTTCGAAACTTGTTTTGATTAGTGTTTGTTATTTTATAAGTAAATAACTCCTTTCCTTCATATACAGAGCCTAGGTCACTTGTCTGGAGGAGTTATTTAGTCTTGTTATTTGTGAGCAGAAATTTTTAAAAGGTTGAATTTGGCAGAGATATATATGCCTAACATGGTAAGAGGAATGATTGTAAACAGTCTCCCAGTTTCAGAGCTGCCACTTTGCAAGACCTATAGAGACACAAGGTAAGTTACGTAGACAGAAACAGATCTGAAGCTACACGTAAATTAATACTTTGCAACTAGTGTGAATTGAACTTTAATAGAGCCATTTTATGAAATAATGGGTGATTCTTTGATAAGAATGTGCAATTGATCTCTTCTTTTGTCCCAAAGAATTTCATTTGAACTTTGTTTAAACTTCTTTTCATCTAAGCGAAAGGAAGACTTGATATGTACTCAAAGTTATTTTGCTAATGGTCCATACAACCCTTTTGATTCCTTTTTTTAGATGACTTTTGAGCCAAAGTCTATGTACCTACTTATGCTGTGTTTCTCAAAATCCTCAACAATCAAGATGATTAGTCCTAAATGCTCTAAAGCTAGCAATTTCTTTTCTTTTTCTATTTTCAACCTGTCTGAAAACTGGCTCACCATTCCTCACCCCACATTCTTCTATTTGGGTGTAACATTCTGAGATGCGGAGTTGCAAATTTCTTCAACCTTAAAGTTAGCTTCTATGATTGGATCTTTGGACAAAATTGACATGTAGTGACTTATTCCTACCAAAAAAAAAATATATATATATATATGCAGAAAACTCTACATGCATACTGTGAAATTTGACTCCAGACACCAAATACAAGATGCAGCTAATGTCCATAACATTTCCTTGAATGCTGTCGTACTGACTCTGGGTTGTCTGTCTCTTTAGACATAGGCAACTTGAGCATTTATAGTGGGCCTGTCCTTTGGGCCGACTTGCTGTTGCTAAAAATACTAGTTGGCTCAGTATATTGAAACTTTCTTTGCCATGTTCAAGGTATAGAGTTGTTCACTATCCAGAAGCTTTATTACAAAGTCTAGGACACTTCCCATCCTTGGAACTCAAATTTTTATCTTTGGAAGTCTTAAAATTTATGGTTCAAGCATTCTCTTTCCCAGTCTAAAAATATAATTCAGAAGCCAAGAGGTTTTTTATACACACGCGCACACACACACACACACACACACACACACACACACACACACACAGTACATGCTAGTTTAAAAATGAATGTAAAAGGCCATTGAAGTTGCTTTTTAAAAGTTGAAATTCCCAGGCTTTACTTTACTTCAATTGATTGAAATGATACATGTATTCATATGTATACCTACCAATTTTTATATTTTGTATTTCTATACACACATTTTATATTTTGAGACTTAAACTACCTTTTGCATATAAAGCAGCCTTCTGTACCAAAGTTACTGAGTTTGGACTTTGTTTCCACTATCATAAATCATGCAGATGAGATCTGTGGTTATTTTCAGCCACACATGATGAAAATACTCTGTGCCTCATTGATGTTTCTGGGTTAAATCTTTGCAGAATTGTGTTCTTGGAAGTTTATTCTTCCTATTATTTATTTTTATTTATATTTATTTGTTTATTTCTTTTGAGATAGAGTTTCGCTCTTGTTGCCCAGGCTGGAGTGCAATGGCATGATCTCGGCTCACCGCAACCTTCGCTGCCTGGGTTCAAGCAACTCTCCTGCCTCAGCCTCCCGAGTAGCTGAGATTACAGGCATGCACCACCACACCTGGCTAATTTTGTATTTTTAGTAGAGATGGGGTTTCTCCATGTTGGTCAGACTGGTCTCGAACTCCCGACCTCAGGTGATCCACCCGCCTTCGCCTCCCAAAGTGCTGGGATCATAGGTGTTAGCCACCCTGCCTGGCCCCTATTATTTTCTTAGGGTGCCCTTTAAACTGCTTGGTGCAAACTCTTCTCACTTTAGGAAGACCTTCATCTTCCCGCTTGCACCTCTTCCTGCCCCCTGCCTCCAACCCCTCCTTTTACTGTAAAAGAGAAGGGATGTGTTAGCAGTCATTTATTCTTGTGGGTGACTGACTAGTGACATTTGGGAGGAATTAGTTCCTGTCAGGGTATACTGGGTAAGTATCTGCAGTTGTAAAATAACATCGTAAGACTTCGTTTCTCATTACAGGAACTTAAAACCAATAAACTAGCAAGGGAGTGAACACTTTAGAGACCCCAGGAATCATCCAAACCTTTGACTGCCTTTGAGAGTAAATCTTTTAAAATTCTTTCAGAGGTTATTAGGGCTGGAAAGGGAAGTTTAGAAGCGACCACATCTGGTGATTCCATGCTAAAGGCCCCCTGTCTCTTGTGAAGAGAGAACCTCAGTGCTGACTCAGTATTCTGAAATGTCTTCTGGAATCAGCTGAGGCTGAAGACCCTTTAAATACTGTCCTGGAGAGGGGAGAAGCACAGGAAGGCATACTGAGTAACCCCGACCAACCTCTACGAGAAAACATCCTACTTGTCAGAAACACGACGACTAACAAAAACTGCTGACAATCAACCATGCAAATTGTGATGTGTCAGAACTCTTTGGCTTTTAAAAATTAACCTTTGTTATTTAGATAGTAATAACTACCCATGTCTAAATAATCCAAGCAATTCTTTTCTCTAATAAGTTGGTTGCTCCACACTGTGCTTTTTATGGACACCTCTTCCAGGTTCAGGCCAAGTCCCCATCCTGCCCCCAACCACCTTCAGCTTGACCTTCCTTCTTTCTTCTCAAGTGGTATGCATGTTTATTTAAGTTTCTGACCCAGTTGTATATTTAGGTGGTGTTGCGTGAAAATTTCAAGTGTAAGATTCATTCAAAATTCCCCCACCCCCATCACTACTGCCTTCCAAATAAAAAGATCCATTGCCCTGGAATGCACCGCTGTGTCTTCTTGCTGTGTGGTACAAACTTAAAAAAAAGACATGTGTCCCTGGTGCCCTTTCATTAATAGAGGTTTTAGAAAAATGTGCCCAGTGCCTTTGGCAAACATCTTTCAGACCTGTCTCTTCACCATCCAAGTGAAGTGGACATTAGGGAGGTATTGATGCTATCTTCCATGTCAGAAACTCTTTCTTTTTGCATTTTTATAAATGCAAAATAGACCAAAGAATAGAAACATCATAAATACATCTTGAGATTTTTGGCTGCTAGGAGCTTTATATCCATAGACACAATTAATGTTCACATCAAACCTGTAAGGTCGATGCTTTTATTTTGTATTTTATCAGAGTGGTAGTGGTGGGGACAGAGACAGTGCTAAGCCCAGGGTGGCTGGGGAACATACCCAAGGACACATAACTAGTAATTGAGGGAGCAACGTGCTTTCACCGTGCTCAAGTTACTTAATGAGCATAGACTATGGATAATGGGCAGACTGTAACTAAGCTCTATTTCCAAATACAGAAAAAGGAAGTTAGGTGAAGAAGAATTAACGAAGTATTTGTAAATCACTTCACCCAGTGCCTGGCACATGGTAAATTCTCAGTAAATGTTAGAAAATATTATTATCCCAGTATGAACTCTTTGAGAACTTTCTTTCAGGGAGAATGTTAATGACCCATTATTTCTTACTTGTGAGATGTGAAGTTATTGACTTATCACTGCTGAGCTTGGCATGTTGAGCTCTGTTTCTGTTTATTAATGTGATGAGGTTACTTATGGGGAGGGAGGGTCCCTGCTGTGCGGTGGCAGTAATTATCAGCGTTGCTGTGTGGCTGTAGGAACCGATTGCTAGCAAGTGCTGTTTTTTTTTTCTTTTTTTTTGTTTTTTAATTCCATTATATAATTTAACAATCATTTTGTTCCATAGTGAGATGAAAGGAATTTAGCAGCCTTTAGCTGGAGCTGAATGGAAAAGCAAATTATAGAAATCACTGACAGTAGTGCCTGGCTAGAGTAGGATTGTTTTCTACTGAATATTTGAAAGTATTTTGTCCAATCTAATTTTGAAAGACTCGAGTCACTGGGCTTCCATTGCTTTCCTTGGGAGCTATAATTACATGGCCTAATAGAGCTCAGTGGTGGGACATTTTCTCCAGCTGATACAGGAGCAATGGATGTATTCACAGGAGGCCTGGTCAATGTACTTTTCAAAATGGGATTTAAGAGAAGGGACACAAACATGTTTTGCTAACTCAGGAAAATATTCGTTTCCTGCTACCAAAAGATGTTTCTTTGGTCCATCCTGCTGGCATTGAACCCTGATTTGCTGCATAATGGGACTTTCTTTAACTTTGTGTCGTGGAGAATCCTAAACATATACAAAAATAGGCAGAACAGTGTAATGAACACCTATGTGCCCAAAACTAGCCCCAACAGCCTTTAACCAGCAGCCAATTCCACCCATCCACATGCCCATCTACGTTGCCCCTTCTAGTTAGTTTGAAACAAAACTTATATCATTTTTTAAAATTCTGATAACATAAACATAACATAAAATTTACCTAAATTTTAACTGCTTTAGAATGTATAACTCATTATGATTAAATATAGTCACAATGTTAGGCAATCATCATGAGTGTCTAGTGCCAGCACATTTCCATCACCCCAAAAGGAGATGGTGTACCCATTAAGTAGTCATTCCTGTTACCCCTACCCCCAGTCCCTGGCATCCACTAGTCTGCTTCTGTCTCTATGGATTGCCTGTTTTGGATATTTCATAGAAATGGAACCATACAATATATGGCCTTTTTTGTCTGGCTTCTCTTTCACTTAGCATAATGATTTCGTGATTCATCCACATATCATGCATCAGTATTTCATTCTGTTCCGTGGCTGAATAATATTTTATTGTACGGATATCCCACATTTTGTTTATCTCTTCTTCTGTTGATGGACATTTTGGTTATTTCTGCTTTTTGTCTATTGTGAATAGTGCTACTTTGAACATTCATATACAAGTTTTTGTTTGAACACCTGTTTTCAGTTCTTTTGAGTATACATCTAGAAGTGGAATTGCTGAATCATGTGTCAACTCTATGTGTAACTTATTGAGGAACCCATTAACTGTTCACCACAGTGACCGTGTACCATTTTACATTACCATTAGCAATGTATAGAGGTTCCAGTTTCTCCACATCCTCACCAATACTTGTGATTTTCCGCCTTCTTTTCTTCTTAAATTAATATCCATCCTAGTAGATTTAAAGTGATATCTCATTGTGGTTTTGGTATTTTCCTAATAACTAATGACATCAAGCATCTCTACATGTCATTGTTAGCCATTTGTATGTCTTCTTTGGAGGAATGTCTATTCAAGTCCTTTTCTCATTTTTAAATTGGGTTGCTTGTCTTTCTATTATTGAGTTGTAAGAGTTCCTTATATATTCTGGATAGTAGACCTTTATCAGATATATGATTTGCAGATACTTTTCCCATTCTGTGGGCTGTCTTTTCACTGTCTTGATAGTGTTCTTTCATTCACAAATGTTTATAATTTTGATAAAATTAATTTTTTCTATTTTTTTTTAAATTGTGGTGCTTGTGCATTTGTTGTCATATCTAAGAAGCCATTGCTAAATCTAAGGTCAAGGAGAGTTACCCCTATGATTTCTCCTGAAAGTTTTATCGTGTTAGCTCTTATATTTAGGTCTTTGATCCATTTTGAGTTATTTTTTTGTACAGCGTGTGAGGTAAAGGTATAACTTTTTTTGCATGTGAATATCCAGTTGTCTCAGCACTATTTGTAGAAGAAACTGTCATATAATTTTATCCGTAAGTATTTCGGCATTTTTCTCTAAAAGGTAAGACCTTCTTTTTGCAAAACTACAGTACCATCATTACACTTTAAAAATATTGGCCAGGCGTGGTGGCTCACGCCTGTAATCCCAGCACTTTGGGAGGCTGAGGTGGGCGGATCACAAGGTCAGGAGATCAAGATCATCCCGGCTAACACAGTGAAACCCCTTCTCTACTAAAAATACAAAAAAAAAAAAAAAAAAATTAGCCAGGTGTGGTGGTGGGTGCCTGTAGTCCCAGCTACTCAGAAGGCTGAGGTGGGAGAATGGCATGAACCCGGGAGGTGGAGCTTGCGGTGAGCTGAGATGGGACCACTGCACTCCAGCCTGGGCGACAGAGCAAGACTCTGTCTCAAAAAAAAAAAAAAAAAAAAAAAAAAAAAAAAATTAAGCAGATTTCTTGAGTATCATCAAATATCTAAGTCTGTATTCAGAATTGTAATTATCTCAAAATTTGTGATATCTCTCTTTTAAAAAAAAAATATCTAAATACGGTGCACCCATTTCTATTTGTTGGTATATCTTTTTAAGTGTTTTTAAATCTATAGGTTTTCTTTGCATCTCTTTTTTTCTCCCTTGCAATTTAAGTGTTGAAAAAACTCTTTGTCTTGACTAGTATCCTGGTCTAGATTTTGTTGATTGTATCCCCATGATGTTACATGTACCTCAGTCCTCTGAATTTCCTGTAAATTGGTGATTGGAGCTAGTGGCTTGATCAGGTTCAGATTTTTGTTTTTATTTTTGGCAGTACTACTTCCTAGGTAATGTGTGTTCTTTTATCAAGAGGCAAATTGTATTTACTTTTTAAAATGTTAACAGTCATTGATGATCACTGCGTGAGTCTGCTAGCTTATTAGGAGGCACAAAATGCTGGCATTCTAATTCTACTATGTCTTCTTCATTTATTAGATGGAATACCTACTTTTGTATGAGGAGAAACTTTCCCTCTTTTATTATTCAACTACCCAGTGGTAAGATTTGTATAAAAAAGGCAGTATAGACTCTTCAGTCTTTCCTTTTATTTGCCAGCTCTCAAAATAAGTTGGTTCGTTATTTTTTTCTAACAGTGCCAGTCATATCCTTTGGGTGGGGGGTGACTTTGTTAAGGCATTTAATTAAGCACATTTAAAGTGTTTCTACACATTGGAGCTATTACTCTTATCAATGCTCAAATTATTCCATCTTTCACCACTGGGAGTCTCATCAAATTGAATCCTTTTTGACATGATTTTGTGGTCTTTGATAGTTTCTGGGCTATTACATATTGTAATTTCCCAACTTTTATCTGGTTGGAATGTAATCTACTTGTGGCACTTCCCAAATTTCCCTATAAACACTTACAGGTCTTGAAACTGCTCTGGCTTCTTGGAAGAGGTGGAAAGGTTTCCCTAGCCTTTATGGAATCATAAGAAGACAAGTCAGAACAGGCTTTGGAAACTCACTCATGAAATGCGTTTCATGAGATTTTATTCAGTTTCCATTAGGTATACAAAGAAAAAGAAAATATAGTTTCTGCCTGAAGATTTTGGAGCCTGATGAAGTATCTTTTAGGACCTGGAAACATAGTGCTAAAATCAGGAATGTAGATTTGGACAAAGCCAAAGCCATCAATGTGATTTTATTGTGGCTCCGTTTTAGTTCTGTCTCTACTACCAAGTCAGGAATTGATTGCTAGTTATTCTGAATTCTTTTTGTATAATTATAAAAAATACATAAGTACATAGTAAGGTGACCTTTGTTGAAGATATTTTTGAAGGTAAAAGTCTGGAAATGGATGTGTTTTTCTAAGCCTAGAAAATGCATGTAAAAGCACATAGATGGCTTTTTTTTCCGTAGGGTCTCTACATCCCCATTAAGTAAGGGTGATGTTTATTTTCTGCCTATTTTATAAGTTGCTAAGTACTGTAATGAGTTTATATTTATAGAGTGCTTGGAGCTTTTGCATGAAAGGTGCTAAATTAGAGTTTATTGTTTATTGAATTTATTTGATGTGTCCAACCTCCTGGGAACATTCGCTGAAGTTAATTAAAAACAGATAGTTCCTACACTGACAGCCTACAGTGCCACTTACAAACCAGTAACATAAACAGTGTGCACTTCTGTAACCCTAAGTTGGGACACTAGAGAACCACAGTTCTTTCTGAAGGGGGAATAATGCTACTTTTATGTGAAAATTTGACTGCTGAGTAAAAACAGAGATATTCTCAATTTTGTCTGAGTCACCTACCTGCTCCCATTTAAAAAAAAAAAAAAAAAGAATATGGAGAGTTTCCTGAATTTTCAACTATAACTTACAGGTTGAAAAATTTTCAAATAATGTTTCCTTTATATCATTTTGGGAATATGTGAAGGTAAAAGCTTGTGTTTTATATTTTTTTATGATTACTTTTTCTTTGCAGGAATGGCATTCCAGAGCAGCCAATTGCTTGTGCTTTCTTACCCCAACTTAATGGAAGCTGTGAAGCATCATTAAAATAATGGTTTGTTTGCTTCCTTTGCCAGTTGGTGATGGAGTTTTGTGGTGCTGGCTCTGTCACCGACCTGATCAAGAACACGAAGGGTAACACGTTGAAAGAGGAGTGGATTGCATACATCTGCAGGGAAATCTTACGGGTAGGTTACGAGTGGGGACTGGCCCACCTCCCAAAGTCTTCAAGCAACACATGATATCTTAGGAGGGACTGAATTTTGTGACTTTCCAGTGAAATTCATAAGCATATCAAAAACTCTTTAAAAGTTTATCCTGTCAGTGGTGGTGGTGCTGGTGGTAGTTTGGTGTGAAGGTCTGCTCTGATGGAAGTAAGCGCTGTTCTGGAGATAGGCCATGAGCATATTTTCATTTAGGTTGACATTGGGTGATTTATCTTAATAAGGGATTCATTTTCAATGCTGTTTCCAATTAGAAACCTGATTTTAGATCATAAAGACAGTGTTCCACTTAGGAAATGAATTATTTTAAGAGATGTTTTGATCACTCATTTATCTGTTTGTGAAAGTTTATAATTAATATATTATCTCTAATGCTGTAATACCTTCTCACCATATAAAGTTTATAAGGATTGTGTGACTTTAGTCATTCCTATACATACAACCTAGTTTAACTGATTTTACCTTTAAAAATTAATCTTTGTGACCTAATCGCTTAAACTAATCAAAATAGCTGAACAAGACTGCCTGTTTGGCCAGTTTTCCCATATATCCCCCAATCAGGAAATCTAGACAATTGTATCATATTTGCTGACCTGAGTTCAGGAAGAAGAAAGTAACTGGGCATATTTTAGTTCATTCAGACTAGCTTAATCATCCCTTCCTACTAGTATGGAGATTATTATGTCTACTGAGCATTCTTACTGGATCTTCCTGGCCATTGTTGTTTATTTATAAGCTCTGCCTTCTTAATTTAAGGGAACAAAAGTTAAAACTTTTTACTGTGTGTTCAAGGTATGCCTTTGAGAGACAGATTATATGCTTTGGGTGAATGGATGAAATGCATAGAAGTAAAAAAGAAGGAAGGCATAAGAAGATGATGTCTGTTCATTAAATGCAAACCAAATTAGGAAAAGGCAAATAGAAAATGGAATTTTAAAATTGTAACATTGATGTGAATGACTTCTATACTACAAAATATCACTGAGAAATATTAAAGAAGACCTTAATAAATGGAGGCATATATTATTTCACAGATTACTCAATATTGTTAAGATGTCATTTCTACCCAGTTTGATCCATGGTTTCATTGAACTTCCGATTAAAATTCCTATAGGTATATTTGTGGAAATTTATAAAGCTGATTTTCAAACATGTAGAAATGCAAAGGGCCAAGAATAACCAAGGCAATCTTGAAGAAGAAGAACAAAGCTGGAGGATTTATGCTACCAGTTATCAGGATTTATTATAAAGCTACTAATAAATTAAGACAGAGTAGTATTGTTACAAGATTAGACAATAGCCAAAGGAACAGAATCAAGGATCCAGGAACCAGACCCACATCATATGGACACCTGGTCTGTGACAAAGGAAAGGGTGCTTTTATCAGTAAATAGTACTTGATCAGTTGAATATCCATAAGAAAACATGAAACTTGATACCTGCTACATACCATGTTCAAAAATTTATTCCAGCTGGGTTATAGATATAAATGGGAAAAATATAAAAATTAAACCTCTTAAGAAAAAACACATACATCCATGGCTTGGGGTAGGCAAAAATATTATAAATTATATATTTTGTGTTTTTAAACAGAAGACAAAACAAAATTTGAGGGGAAACAAGGAGGCCTGGCTGTTGATTTCCTTCACATCTGACGTTTGTCTCTGTTTTGATGTGCCATTATGCAAACTTACTTTGAATTTCTGACTTAAAATTTTGCTCATTCAGTAGAGCATGATGGATTATGTAGTCATCCTGACCACTCAGTGGGTGCCAAGAACCTGTCAGGTCTCTAGGGCTGGATCTGCCCGATACGCTTTTCTGCACTGCTGGGGAACCCTCCAGAGGATCAGTCATTTGATCTCATCTTGGTTCTAAAAGCAGCAGGGATGTTTCATCACATGAGCATCTCTCAATACCTTTCACACATTCTCAATGTGTGGAAACAATGGCGTTCCTCCTTTTCCAGTACATTCTTGGAAATGATACCGGCATTTCAGACATGACTCACTGGAAGAGACACTTGATCACCCAAAGGTCTCTGGCCACAAGAGGTTTTAGAGATGACCTCCATGCATTGTATGATCTCATTAGAAGAACTTTTGGCTCACTTCCATGCTCTGGTATCTGCTTTCAACCACTTCAGTGGTGAAGGAGGGAAAGGGATCTTCAGTCCCTCTCTTAAGGATTTATAGGGTACATAAACACTGTGAAAACCACACATTTAAACCTGCTAGATGCCTACCTTGTGACAAACTGAACAGATAAGAAAGGCAATTTTTAAAGACCTAAACCAGTGCCTCAAACCCTTCTATAACATGGTTTATGTTTTGTGATATTTCTAAATGTATATGTGGGTCTTCTTGGACCTCTGTACTCTCATGCTGAATTTCTTTGACAAGAGAATTCAGATATCCAGTTTTGTTTCTTTTCCTGTCAACTTCATTTTTCATACCATGACTTTGTTGTTGTGGAGAAGATTAAAAGAACAAAAAATTATAAATAATAAAGTACACTTAGGTACCTGATACATTGAATTATCAAGTGTTAGCATAAAATAATTCGCTTTAAGACTCCAGTTTTAGATTCTTTTAGATTATAATTTATCTGAAAAATATCTGACTACTTTAGAGTAAGTCTGTAGGTTAAAGAATTCACACCACAAAGAAGCCAAAAACAGAGTAATTCATGAAGAAATGGAACACAAACAGGTTTAGTTGTCACTGAATAATTATCTCACATAATGAGCACAAAGTCGCAAATAGCATAAACTAAAAATGATAGTGATAAATGCCAACAAAGGAAATAGAAACTGTATTTCTTTTTAAATGTAAGGCACAATGGGTAAAGCCAATGGGAAATTTCTTGGCTGGTCTGAGAAATATTTTACTGTGCTTAATTAAAATTGTATAACGAGGCCGGCTGCTATGGCTCACACCTGGATTCCCAGCACTTTGGGAGGCTGAGGTGAGTGGATCACCTGAGGTCAGGAGTTCAAGACCAGCCTGGCCAACATCGTGAAACCCTGTCTCTACTAAAATAAATTAGCCTGGCGTGGTGGCGGGCACCTGTAATCCTAGCTACTCTGGAGACTGAGGCAGTCGCTTGAACCCAGGAGGCAGAGGTTGCAGTGAGCCTAGATCACACCATTGCATTCCAGCCTGGGCAACAGAGTAAGGCTCGGTCTCAATCAATCAATCATTCAATGAAATTGGATAACAGAAAGTAAATTTTAACTTTTAAATTCAAATATTGCCAAAAATCCTGCAGGGATTCAGTTAAATCAGGTTAGTTTTCTATACAGAGAATGTGTAGATGGTTCTGTTTCAAACTAGCAAATACAGGCAGTCCTCGCTTTTCACAGTAGTATTAACTGAAACTCGTGTTCATGTTGGAACCATATAATCACTTGTGTGGTTCCCTGATACCTGATAATCAGATCCGATATGCAAGCATTTCATTAAACACAGCACCATGCATTGCAAGGACTGTCTGTGTATTTTAATGTATATTGATCAGTTACCTACAGTTAGAAGAGCACTATGAGCACATGAAAGATGTGATTATAATTCTGAAAAGTATGTCTGGGTGAGTGTAAAGTTTTTGGATCCTTAACATTCAAAATAATTTATTGGCATGTTGGCTTATGCTCCTATTAACCCTTCTTAACTCTCCATCACTCCAGGGGCTGAGTCACCTGCACCAGCATAAAGTGATTCATCGAGATATTAAAGGGCAAAATGTCTTGCTGACTGAAAATGCAGAAGTTAAACTCGGTAAGAGCAGAATCCTGTGAGCCTTGGAATTGCAGGAAGTGATGAGATTATATTAACAGCTCTAAAAAATTAATGTTAATTTGCCACTGTGGATTTGGAGGGCATTGCCCTAAAAATAGAAAGGAAAATGTTTGTCTATTTTAAAAAATATTTTCTCAAGGCATTCTGAGGAATGAATTATATATAATGTGGGAACAGAACCACTGGCTTAATCAATATATAGAAATAATTGAGTTTCTTTGTTTCAGCAAAGATTAGAAGTGACAAAGTTTGAAATGGCCTCCTATATCTTACAGTTTGTTTATATTGTTGCTGCTATAACAGAGCACTAGGACCCAATTTTTTTTCCATGAAAATATACCCGGTTAGGCATATTCAGAATAATCAATTCCTGCTATCTTCCTGTAGGTTTAAGTTATATTTACATTGATTTTGTTATTACCTTGGGCTCCTGTACAAAATGAATGCTCAATATTTTCCTTTAGGTGCATACTGATTACCTCCACTTGCATCAGTGGGAGAATCCTTTTCTTTGGCGTATCTATTAGAGCCCTTTCCGCAACAAATCTGGGACTGTCCAAATAAAGTAGAGAATTACCACATGCATTTGACTGTTTGGTGTATATGAGTAAGAGCATGAACTGAAAAATATCCAGTAGGATATGTGACTTGTCATCTAGAAAAGGATCACTGTCCATATGATTGTATGTTTTCAAAGAGATTTAAACATCTTCTATGTTTATATCTCAAACATTTGCTCTTCCTTTTTGTTGAAATATATGATACCCATTTTTTTTCTTAGTTAACATTTGGGGCCAAACTTTCTCATCTCATGAATATTCTCTTTTAAAAACAAAAGTATGCATTATATAGGCTAAGCAGTTATATATGTATCAACTAGATAAGCTACCCTGAGAGCTTTCTTGCATCACTAATTAACAGTTACTTGTTGAGTGTATATTATATGCCAGGCCCTGTATGACAATTTTCTATAGATTATCTCTCATAAACATCAGAGCAACTCTGTGTAGATGTCATCATCCTCATTTTACAGATTAGGAAACCGAAGCTCAGAGAGATTGATCTACTAGCCCTAGGTCATACCACTAGTAGGTGGCAGAAATGAGATACAAACTTAGGCAGTCTGACTCCAGACTTTTGCTTTTAATCACTTGCTTCGTATCCCCAAAATACTACCCTTTATGACAACCAAGCTTACTTTTTTTTAACACCTATTGTTGGTCCTTGTGAAGCCTTGGTGTAACCAAATGTAACTCTTTGTGCCTTCCTCATTGGTACACCTCATCCAGTTACACATGCAGTTTAAAAACATATTCATAGTATAGAAAAGATAGAAGCAACCCAGGTGCCCATCAACAGGTGAACAGATAAACCAAATGTGGTCCAAAAATACAATGGAATATTATTTAACCTTGAGAAGGAAGGAAATTCTAACACATGCTACAATGTGGATGAACCTTGACAACATTATACTAAATGAAATAAGCCAGTCACAAAAAGACAAATATTGTATGATTCCACTTATACAAGGTAGTGAGAATAGTCAAATTTATAGAGAGGGAAAGTAGAATGATTGCCAGGGGTTGGGGCAAGGGAAATTGGGAGCTATTGTTTAATAGGTACAAAGTTTCAGCTGGGGAAGATGAGAAATTCTGGAGATGGATAGTGGTGAAGTTTGCACAACAATGTGGATGTACTTAGTGCCCCAGAAATGTACCCGTTAAAATGGTCAAAATTATATACTTTATGTTATGTACATTTTACCACAATAAAATAATTCACATTCATTTTATCGCTCTATAAAACCTAAGATCATAGACTTTATTTACTTTTCTCCTCTTAAATAGTGGACTTTGGAGTCAGTGCCCAGCTTGATCGAACTGTGGGCAGGAGGAATACTTTCATTGGAACTCCCTACTGGATGGCACCAGAAGTTATTGCCTGTGACGAAAACCCAGATGCCACATATGATTTCAAGGTATGACTTCTTTGTTGTGTTTCAAACCTATGCCTACCATATTATCCTGAGTCTTGCAGCGGGAGATTCTTACGTGCCTTTATATTTATGATTCATGTGACCCAAAGGGAGAACTGAAGAGCATTATTTGAGTTTAAGACTTACAAGACATTCAAGTGGGGATCTTTTTAATGAATTCACCTATCTTATTTGATTGCCTGTTTGTTTAAAAAAAAAATGTTTAAATCATTTTTTATATTTTTTTGAATTTACTCTTGCTTCTTCTTATTGGAAAATACATTAGATTTCCATGTTGGTTATGGTTGAGATTTTTGGAAGAGTGTATATTCTGAGAGCTTTTTACGTTAAACTAAGATGTGAATTTGTTATCTTGGGCCATCTTTTTCTGATTGAGAATAATCTGACTTACTCACGTCTACGATGCTCGAAGTATAATTATCTGGGGTTTCTTTTTCATGAGAGGGAATCAGATGGAATATTGGTGACTACTTTATGGTCTTTCTGTCGTGTATCCTGATGTTTCATAGAAATTTGATTTGTGACTTGTTACTTTATATTATAAACTAGAAATTTGCTAATAAATTCAAAGCTGTGTTCAAGTAGATTTCTCCAAGAAGCCCTTCTCTTTTCTATTCTGCTAGCCAATAACCAAACATAAATTTGGGTTATTGCCCCTCAGTTTTATTGTCTGGGCTTTTAGGTGACATGGCTTTCTAACGAATGGTGACTGAAAGTCAAGACAATAAAATTAGGGGCAATGGGATCTGGTAACTGTGTGTGGGTTTCCAGGCTGTGCATTAGGTAGAGAGACACCCTGTGGTCTTTGTGTGCATTACAGGACAACTTGGGCAAAACTTGATCTACCTGCGCTGGTTTCAGAGGTGCATGGACTTTTCACCAAAACACTTTAATGATCCTCTGTAAATACTCTCATCTAACAGATGAGGAAACTGAGGCCGAGATCTGCAGGTGCCCACCGGGTTAGTGATCATCTCAGAGTTAGCACCTGAACGCAGGTCTCCAAGCTTTCTGTTCAGAGCCCTTTCCAATATATTACCTTGCTCCTCTGTAATGTACTTCCATATAAATCTCCAATTTACCAATTGAACAGTATATTTGGAGAATTTTACTTTTAAGGAATATTTTTAGTTCTCGACATGTGGGGTTATTATTGAAATCAAGTCTTAAAGATGCATTGCAAACATTGCAGCATTTTTGAGGCCCCGTATCTCAGTGTTGACAGAAAATTTGCCTCTTTTGGGAATTGTAAGCTTGAAGGTCTGAAAACGTAATAATCTCCCATAAATTTCCTCCTTCCTTCAAAGTTAGTCACTGTAATAACCTGACAACAATCTGTCTGAAAACAGCTGCCAAGTTAAAAATTAATCTCCTGCCAAAGTAAGTGTCATTTTTTAAACTGCTAATGATAAGCATATTTAAATAATTCCATTTGCAAATCTCTTCAGAGAAACCACTACAAAATATACATCCCAGGCCAGATATGTGTGTCATGATTAGCTACAAGCAATTCTTCAAACCATAGTTATACCTAACAAGTGCTAACTAGTCTATATCTGGGCCACAGATATTCTAGATTACTATGTAACATAGCATGGGGAATCAGTGTTTGCAGCTTTCACCCTCAGCTTAATCTTTTAAGTATTGTGACTGACTACACTATATATGGGACTTTTGTTATGTAAATAAAGTGGGTGCCTACCACTGACTTGTTTTCAGTAGGGTATCTAGAAGAGGCTTTCCTTCTGGCCAAGCAAAGCTTGGAATTAAACTGATATTTTGGTCCTCTTTCCTCAGATTATGGCTGAGGAGTATAGTTTAAAATCACTGTAAATGGTATGAGACCAGTGCATAAGTCTAGGTATGGGCAAAGCCTAGTGCATGAGTAGCCACAGAGGTCGTCATGCTGCACAGTGATTTCAGAGGTACTGGAAGGTTCACCTGGCTATAAAAGTATCCTGAGACATTAAAAAGATTAAAGATGAATGTCTGTTGTGTTTTTTTTTTTTTTTTTAATAAAGAATCCTGATAGAATAGGTTCAACTATGTCAGTCATTTAGACCTTAGTGCAAATTAGTTTAACAGGATTGTCAGGAATGTAGGTTGTGCAAGAGGAGGAAAAAGTCATGGCAGGGATATGAGCTTCACTGGTTATTTGCCATGGGTAAAAAGAGCAGGATGACAAAAGAATGAATAAGGAAGACTTTTCCATGGAGGACTTTATAATACTGAATTATTTTCGGTTTAAAAAAAAATTCAGGCCGGGCGCGGTGGCTCAAGCCTGTAATCCCAGCACTTTGGGAGGCCGAGACGGGCGGATCACAAGGTCAGGAGATAGAGACCATCCTGGCTAACACGGTGAAACCCCGTCTCTACTAAAAAATACAAAAACCTAGCCGGGCGTGGTGGCGGGCGCCTGTAGTCCCAGCTACTCGGGAGGCTGAGGCAGGAGAATGGCGTGAACCCGGGAGGCGGAGCTTGCAGTGAGCTGAGATCCGGCCACTGCACTCCAGTCTGGGCGACAAAGCGAGACTGTCTCAACAAAAAAAAAAAAAAAAAAAAAAAAAAATTCATAGTGGTCTTCAAAGACATCTTAGACAAATCAAATAGTAAATAATAAATAACAAAACCAAGCCATACCCTGTTGGGGTATAGTAGAAGGTTTGGGGATTTTTGCAGATTTATTTCATCCACTTACACAGTTTTACTGTGGGCCGGAAAAGATGCTGATCTTTAAATAACCTTACTACTTCTTTCTTGGCACCATATATTATCCCCTTTTCTGTTCAGTATCCTTAGGAATGTGACCTGTCACCAGGGGACAACTTGACAATATGCTGATTTTCAAAATCATTTATTCATTCATTCAGTGCATGTTTATAGACTATCCATTGTGTATAAGGAGTTAGTCAAGCTGTATCTGTACATGCTGTTTCTGATAGAAGGTTCATTTGAGACCCTGTCAAAGCCCGAGGATTTCACTGTGTGTTTGGTGGTCCACTTGGCCCAGTGGTGTATCCCAGCTCCAGAAGCTTGATGTCAACACTTTGGGCCCTCATGTGCCACAGCCACTTTCAGCTGAGAGTGTATATTTAGAATAAAGGATGACTTGGCCACCAGACTTTATTAGATTTCTTACCACAAAAGTCCTTCCTGTAAAATAAAGACAAGAAGAAAAAGAAAAAGAGTTGGATTTGTTATTGGATTTATTGTTTATCGATTATTATTTGATGTGTCTAAGATGTCTTTAAATACCACTATAACTTTTTATAAAACCTAAAGCAACTCAACGTTATAAAGTCTTCTGTAGAAAAGTAGCCTGAAGAGCTCTTGCTTCTTATTGCAGAGTCTGGTTTTGTGTGATATCTACTGGGCACAGTAAGTAACTCACTGAAAATAGACCCTCTCCTAAGCAGTAGCGCCAGAATCTCATTTGCCTGGTGTGCCGGCTTTCCCCTGGAGGCCCTTCCTTTCTTGTTTTCAGAAATTCTGTCAAAACACTTCAAGTGAAAGGAAAGGTTTTATTTCCCTGATAAGTATGTGGGGCAATAATGAAAGCTTTCCCATTTAACAATAAGCATTCAAAAGATTTGAAATTAATAAAGCTGTTCAAAATGCCTAGGCTGTTTAAATTGTTATTTTTTTTAAACCTAGTTTGAATTTCATTTTGGTTGGATGGGATCTGCCAAGCATTTTATAGTCCTGTGTATTTATTACTTTAACAGAACCACCCACTAAGAAATTTCTGTGGCTGAATGCCACAGTATAGTACACATAATGTAGTGTTATTCACCCCTCCCACCCCATGGAGGGAGACACACACACACACACACACACACACACACACACACATACACACGGGAAATCTATAAAGAACCTGGAAAAACTTAATAGTATTTACTTTTGAATAGGGCATGTGAATGGAAAACTTAAAATTTTTATTTTCTATATCTTTCTGTCCTGTTATGTTTTTTGCCATAAACAGGCCTTGCTCTTATATTAAGCCAATGGAGTAAGAGATGCACAGTGAAATGGCGTACCCCCTCATCCCACTCCCCACCAGATTCCTGTCCTTAGGCCTGATCTGTGCCACTGTTGTTTATTATTCGCCTAAACTCTGTTTATGAGACTTTCACACAGGTACTGCAGATCATTTGCAGACATGGGTGTCTCCTCCAGCGTTTGGGTGAATATTGTGCTCTGGGTGGAGAGAAAGTACTCTTTTCCCCTGTGTCACAGATAATTGGCATTATTCAGGCAGGGTGCAAATACTTCTTCTAAGTAAGAGGTTCAGTTGGAAATAAAGTGAGCAACCTAACTAGTGGTAGAGTTTCCGCTGTGCACGGTGTCACCTGAGAGGACAATATTCAGATTGCAGAATGATGCGTTTACACTCTCAAACAAGTCCTGCCATCTGTCTACTGAGATTCAAACAAAGGTACTTCCCTATTCGATCAGAAGGAAGGTGGGGGTGGAGCAAGATGGCCAAATAGGAACAGCTCCAGTCTCCAACTCCCAGCGCGAGCGACACAGAAGACCGGTGATTTCTGCATTTTCTTTTTTTTTTTTTTTTTGAGACGGAGTCTCGCTCTGTCACCCAGGCTGCAGTGCAGTGGCCGGATCTCAGCTCACTGCAAGTTCCGCCTCCTGGGTTCACGCCATTCTCCTGCCTCAGCCTCCCGAGTAGCTGGGACTACAGGCGCCCGCCACCTCGCCCGGCTAGTTTTTTGTATTTTTTAGTAGAGACGGGGTTTCACCGTGTTAGCCAGGATGGTCTCGATCTCCTGACGTCGTGATCCACCCGTCTCGGCCTCCCAAAGTGCTGGGATTACAGGCTTGAGCCACCGCGCCGGGCCTGATTTCTGCATTTTCAACTGAGGTACTGGGTTCATCTCACTGGGGAGTGCCCGACGATCGGTGCTGGTCAGCTGCTGCAGCCCGACCAGCGAGAGCTGAAGCAGGGCGAGGCATTGCCTCACCTGGGAAGCGCAAGGGGGAAGGGAATCCCTTTTAGTAGCCAGGGGAACTGAGACACACAACACCTGGAAAATCGGGTAACTCCCACCCCAATACTGCGCTTTAAGCAAACAGGCACACCAGGAGATCATATCCCACACCTGGCCGGGAGGGTCCCACACCCACGGAGCCTCCCTCATTGCTAGCACAGCAGTCTGTGATCTACCGGCAAGGCAGCAGCGAGGCTGGGGGAGGGGCGCCCGCCATTGCTGAGGCTTAAGTAGGTAAACAAAGCTGCTGGGAAGCTCCAAGTGGGTGGAGCTCACAGCAGCCCAAGGAAACCTGCCTGTCTCTGTAGACTCCACCTCTGGGGACAGGGCAATAACAAACACAGCCGAAACCTCTGCAGACGCAAACGACTCTGTCTGACAGCTTTGAAGAGAGCAGTGGATCTCCCAACATGGAGGTTGAGATCTGAGAACAGACAGACTGCCTGCTCAAGTGGGTCCCTGACCCCTGAGTAGCCTAACTGGGAGACATCCCCCACTAGGGGCAGTCTGACACCCCACACCTCACAGGGTGGAGTACACCCCTGAGAGGAAGCTTCCAAAGCAAGAATCAGACAGGTACACTCGCTCTTCAGAAATATTCTATCTTCTGCAGCCTCTGCTGCTGATACCCAGGCAAACAGGGTCTGGAGTGGACCTCAAGCAATCTCCAACAGCCCTACAGCTGAGGGTCTTGACTGTTAGAAGGAAAACTATCAAACAGGAAGGACACCTACACCAAAACCCCATCAGTACATCACCATCATCAAAGACCAGAGGCAGATAAAACCACAAAGATGGGGAAAAAGCAGGGCAGAAAAGCTGGAAATTCCAAAAATAAGAGCGCATCTCCCCCGGCAAAGAGCGCAGCTCATCGCCAGCAACGGATCAAAGCTGGACAGAGAATGACTTTGACGAGATGAGAGAAGAAGGCTTCAGTCCATCAAATTTCTCAGAGCTAAAGGAGGAATTACGTACCCAGCGCAAAGAAACTAAAAATCTTGAAAAAAAAGTGGAAGAATTGATGGCTAGAGTAATTAATGCAGAGAAGGTCCTAAACGAAATGAAAGAGATGAAAACCATGACACGAGAAATACGTGACAAATGCACAAGCTTCAGTAACCGACTCGATCAACTGGAAGAAAGAGTCAGCGATAGAGGATCAAATGAATGAAATGAAGCGAGAAGAGAAACCAAAAGAAAAAAGAAGAAAAAGAAATGAACAAAGCCTGCAAGAAGTATGGGATTATGTAAAAAGACCAAATCTACGTCTGATTGGGGTGCCTGAAAGTGAGGGGGAAAATGGAACCAAGTTGGAAAACACTCTTCAGAATATTATCCAGGAGAACTTCACCAACCTAGTAGGGCAGGACAATATTCAAATCCAGGAAATACAGAGAACACCACAAAGATACTGCTCGAGAAGAGCAACTGCAAGACACATAATTGCCAGATTCACCAAAGTTGAAATGAAGGAAAAAATCTTAAGGGCAGCCAGAGAGAAAGGTCGGGTTACCCACAAAGGGAAGCCCATCAGACTAACAGCAGATCTCTCAGCAGAAACTCTCCAAGCCAGAAGAGAGTGGGGGCCAATATTCAACATTCTTAAAGAAAAGAATTTTAAACCCAGAATTTCATATCCAGCCAAACTAAGTTTCATAAGTGAAGGAGAAATAAAATCCTTTACAGATAAGCAAATGCATAGAGATTTTGTCACCACTAGGCCTGCCTTACAAGAGACCCTGAAGGAAGCACTAAACATGGAAAGGAACAACCGGTACCAGCCATTGCAAAAACATGCCAAAATGTAAAGACCATCGAGGCTAGGAAGAAACTGCATCAACTAACGAGCAAAATAACGAGTTAATATCATAATGGCAGGATCAAGTTCACACATAACAATCTTAACCTTAAATGTAAATGGACTAAATGCTCCAATTAAAAGACACAGACTGGCAAACTGGATAAAGAGTCAAGACCCATCAGTCTGCTGTATTCAGGAGACCCATCTCACACGCAGAGACATACATAGGCTCAAAATAAAGGGATGGAGGAAGATTTACCAAGCAAATGGAGAACAAAAAAAAGCGGGGGTTGCAATACTAGTCTCTGATAAAACAGACTTTAAACCATCAAAGATCAAAAGAGACAAAGAAGGCCATTACATAATGGTAAAGGGATCAATTCAACAGGAAGAGCTAACTATCCTAAATAGATATGCACCCAATACAGGAGCACCCAGATTCATAAAGCAAGTCCTTAGAGACTTACAAAGAGACTTAGACTCCCATACAATAATAATGGGAGACTTCAACACTCCACTGTCAACATTAGACAGATCAACGAGACAGAAAGTTAACAAGGATATCCAGGAATTGAACTCATCTCTGCAGCAAGCAGACCTAATAGACATCTATAGAACTCTCCACCCCAAATCAACAGAATATACATTCTTCTCAGCACCACATCGTACTTACTCCAAAATCGACCACGTAATTGGAAGTAAAGCACTCCTCAGCAAATGTACAAGAACAGAAATTATAACAAACTGTCTCTCAGACCACAGTGCAATCAAACTAGAACTCAGGACTAAGAAACTCAATCAAAACCGCTCAACTACATGGAAACTGAACAACCTGCTCCTGAATGACTACTGGGTACATAACGAAATGAAGGCAGAAATAAAGATGTTCTTTGAAACCAATGAGAACAAAGATACAACATACCAGAATCTCTGGGACACATTTAAAGCAGTGTGTAGAGGGAAATTTATAGCACTAAATGCCCACAAGAGAAAGCAGGAAAGATCTAAAATTGACACTCTAACATCACAATTAAAAGAACTAGAGAAGCAAGAGCAAACACATTCGAAAGCTAGCAGAAGGCTAGAAATAACTAAGATCAGAGCAGAACTGAAGGAGATAGAGACACAAAAAACCCTCCAAAAAATCAATGAATCCAGGAGTTGGTTTTTTGAAAAGATCAACAAAATTGACAGACCACTAGCCAGACTAATAAAGAAGAAAAGAGAGAAGAATCAAATCGACGCAATTAAAAATGATAAAGGGGATATCACCGCCGACCCCACAGAAATACAAACTACCATCAGAGAATACTATAAACACCTCTACGCAAATAAACTGGAAAATCTAGAAGAAATGGATAATTTCCTGGACACTTACACTCTTCCAAGACTAAACCAGGAAGAAGTTGAATCCCTGAATAGACCAATAGCAGGCTCTGAAATTGAGGCAATAATTAATAGCCTACCAACCAAAAAAAGTCCAGGACCAGATGGATTCACAGCTGAATTCTACCAGAGGTACAAGGAGGAGTTGGTACCATTCCTTCTGAAACTATTCCAATCAATAGAAAAAGAGGGAATCCTCCCTAACTCATTTTATGAGGCCAACATCATCCTGATACCAAAGCCTGGCAGAGACACAACAAAAAAAGAGAATTTTAGACCAATATCTCTGATGAACATCGATGCAAAAATCCTCAATAAAATACTGGCAAACCGGATTCAGCAACACATCAAAAAGCTTATCCACCATGATCAAGTGGGCTTCATCCCTGGGATGCAAGGCTGGTTCAACATTCGCAAATCAATAAACATAATCCAGCATATAAACAGAACCAAAGACAAGAACCACATGATTATCTCAATTGATGCAGAAAAGGCTTTTGACAAAATTCAACAGCCCTTCATGCTAAAAACGCTCAATAAATTCGGTATTGATGGAACGTACCTCAAAATAATAAGAGCTATTTATGACAAACCCACAGCCAATATCATACTGAATGGGCAAAAACTGGATAAATTCCCTTTGAAAACTGGCACAAGACAGGGATGCCCTCTCTCACCACTCCTATTCAACATAGTGTTGGAAGTTCTGGCTAGGGCAATCAGGCAAGAGAAAGAAATCAAGGGTATTCAGTTAGGAAAAGAAGAAGTCAAATTGTCCCTGTTTGCAGATGACATGATTGTATATTTAGAAAACCCCATTGTCTCAGCCCAAAATCTCCTTAAGCTGACAAGAAACTTCAGCAAAGTCTCAGGATACAAAATTAATGTGCAAAAATCACAAGCATTCTTATACACCAGTAACAGACAAACAGAGAGCCAAATCAGGAATGAACTTCCATTCACAATTGCTTCAAAGAGAATCAAATACCTAGGAATCCAACTTACAAGGGATGTAAAGGACCTCTTCAAGGAGAACTACAAACCACTGCTCAGTGAAATAAAAGAGGACACAAACAAATGGAAGAACATACCATGCTCATGGATAGGAAGAATCAATATCGTGAAAGTGGCCATACTGCCCAAGGTAATTTATAGATTCAATGCCATCCCCATCAAGCTACCAATGAGTTTCTTCACAGAATTGGAAAAAAACTGCTTTAAAGTTCATATGGAACCAAAAAAGAGCCCGCATCTCCAAGACAATCCTAAGTCAAAAGAACAAAGCTGGAGGCATCACGCTACCTGACTTCAAACTATACTACAAGGCTACAGTAACCAAAACAGCATGGTACTGGTACCAAAACAGAGATATAGACCAATGGAACAGAACAGAGTCCTCAGAAATAATACCACACATCTACAGCCATCTGATCTTTGACAAACCTGAGAGAAACAAGAAATGGGGAAAGGATTCCCTATTTAATAAATGGTGCTGGGAAAATTGGCTAGCCATAAGTAGAAAGCTGAAACTGGATCCTTTCCTTACTCCTTATACGAAAATTAATTCAAGATGGATTAGAGACTTAAATGTTACACCTAATACCATAAAAATCCTAGAGGAAAACCTAGGTAGTACCATTCAGGACATAGGCATGGGCAAAGATTTCATGTCTAAAACACCAAAAGCAACGGCATCAAAAGCCAAAATTGACAGATGGGATCTCATTAAATTAAAGAGCTTCTGCACAGCAAAAGAAACTACCATCAGAGTGAACAGGCAACCTACAGAATGGGAGAAAATTTTTGCAATCTACTCATCTGACAAAGGGCTAATATCCAGAACCTACAAAGAACTCAAACAAATTTACAAGAAAAAAACAAACAACCCCATCAAAAAGTGGGCAAAGGATATGAACAGACATTTCTCAAAAGAAGACATTCATATAGCCAACAGACACATGAGAAAATGCTCATCATCACTGTCCATCAGAGAAATGCAAATCAAAAGCACAATGAGATACCATCTCACACCAGTTAGAATGGCAATCATTAAAAAGTCAGGAAACAACAGGTGCTGGAGAGGATGTGGAGAAATAGGAACACTTTTACACTGTTGGTGGGATTGTAAACTAGTTCAACCATTATGGAAAACAGTATGGCGATTCCTCAAGGATCTAGAACTAGATGTACCATATGACCCAGCCATCCCATTACTGGGTATATACCCAAAGGATTATAAATTATGCTGCTATAAAGACACATGCACACGTATGTTTATTGCAGCACTATTCACAATAGCAAAGACTTGGAATCAACCCAAATGTCCATCAGTGACAGATTGGATTAAGAAAATGTGGCACGTATACACCATGGAATACTATGCAGCCATCAAAAAGGATGAGTTTGCGTCCTTTGTAGGGACATGGATGCAGCTGGAAACCATCATTCTTAGCAAACTATCACAAGAACAGAAAACCAAACACTGTATGTTCTCACTCATAGGTGGGAACTGAACAATAAGATCACTTGGACTCAGGAAGGGGAACATCACACACAGGGGCCTATCATGGGGAGGGGGGAGGGGGGAGGGATTGCATTGGGAGTTATACCTGATGTAAATGATGAGTTGATGGGTGCAGCACACCAACATGGCACAAGTATACATATGTAACAAACCTGCACGTTATGCACATGTACCCTACAACTTAAAGTATAATAATAATAAATAAATTAAAAAAAAAAAAAAAAAAAAGGAGGAAGGTGACCCAGATAGCACATTAGTGTCACCAACAGGAAACTGAAACTCCTATTCAACGTATTTCTGTGGCTTCCTGTTCACACCCACCTATAAAGGATTCCTTAGTCAAATGCATGCAGTACCTCCTCCAGGCAACATGCTGATCCCCAAGGGAAGAGAGTAAGCTATTCTAATATTTTCCCTTTGGTCACATAACAAGCGAAAATGGACAAAGAACTAAAGATTTCTGTCCTCAGTTTATTTTATGTGTGAAATGGGATTATTAATAACTCTCTCCTCCTCAATGACCCTAACTCACCACCTGAGTTCTGTGTCTAGATAACATAATATATAAATATATAATATAATTAATAAGAGTCAGTCTTTTGAAGTCAGACAGGACCAGTTTAGACTTTGCCTCCTATTTGCAAATTACCTCAGGGGAGTTATTTAACTTTTCGTAAACCTGCATAAAATGGGAATAATAAATTGTTTATTCCGAGGTTATAATAAAGTGAGAATATACATAAAGGGATTAATACAGTGTCCACCACTTGGTAAATACTCAATATATAGTACTTAGTGTATACATATATATTATAGATAGTTTGTGTTTATGTTATAATATGGAAGTATTGCTATTTGGGGCCATTTGTTACCCCCAAAAGGCAACAGTTTCATATGGTTCAACCTCGTATTTGTGTTACACACCTCTAATTATCTGCTTACATTGAGCCAGAATCTGCTTCTCTATAACTTTGACCACTCAATTAAGATGTTGTCCTTAGGGACCATACACACAATGCATTCATTTCTTTTTCCCACCTGGAACATTTCAAAAAAAAACTAGTTACAAATAAGTTACCCAACAAAAGACTACTTTCTGCTCTGTGAAACTTGATAGAATAAAATATGCTGGCTGTGCCCATTATTAAGCTATTGTCTGTCAACTCTGGACTGCCATGCTGCCCTCTGCTTTGTGCTAATAGAGCTAGGACTCAGCTGTCCTCCCTTCTGTTTGTCCATCTGACTACTTATCAGGCTCTGCCAGCAGGGAGCAATAGAGAACGGGAGACCTCGCGAGGAGGAGGAGGGAGGAGGACGCACGTTTTCCTGTTTGCTTCCTGTAAGCTTCTTGTTTATGTCCGCATGGTCCTTGTGACCTCTTTGAGCACCACTGAATGCCAGAGCTCCCTGCCATCTTACCTGACTCTGGTTTGCTGGTTGAACTGCCAGTTGATGATATCTGGCCCTAAGGGTCTATCTGTACCCACATTTGTTGAATACCCAATGCAGCGTGTACTACATTGTATATTAGGCCCTTTGCATATATTTCCTCATTGAATTCTCTTACCAATCCTGCAAGATATGTGTTCTTTTCATGTTGCAGTTGAGAAAATGGGCTCGGAGTTATTAGTTGTGTCAGAGTTGAGTCTGGCTGCAGAGCATAGGTACCTTCTACCTCATGGTGGCCATTGGGGTTCTTGTCTTGTGCCACACAGCCTCTCATTCTTGTGTGGCTGGTTCAGACATCTGAAAGTGTTGCTTTTCTTCACTGTGTTGAGCAGCCCAGCCCCAGAAGGAATGCTCTCTTGTTCTGTTCAAGTTGCTTGTGTATCAGCTGTTCCCCACTCCGACCCTTTCCAGCAGCCAAAAGTTCTGTCTTGCCTCTGCCTTCCCAAAGGCACTAGAATTTGTCTCTCTTCTGTTTGTAATGCACACAGCGCTAGGCTATTAATCATGCCACAGGCTAGGCTGCACAGCACCTCTGGAATAATGAATTACCCAGCTCCTGCCAAAATGAGTCACACCATGGCCATGAACGAAACTTATCTCTCTCTGACTCTTTCCTCATCTTGTTCTTCCCCCTTCCCTTTCTCGTCTCCTGTGATCTGTCTTGCCAGTCGTAATTGGAGCATTTTCTCCTTTATTTAAGTTCTGAAGTGTCTTTGGGACTCACTAATGTATCCAAAGGCTTAAACAAGGCCTGTCGAGGACATTTATGGCTTTCTAGCATGGGCAGTTAAGTGTAGCTTACAAGCAGCTTTGGGTATATGTGGCCAGGAATATAAATGTTCCTCTTGGAAAACAAGAGAACCCCAGCCAAAAAAAAAAAAATCCTAACATTGATATCAAATGAAGGCTTAAGGAAGCAGCAGAATCAGCTAGGTCATGTGACTTAGCAGAGTATGCACAGGTATTTGTGGTGGGGTGACCTTTGGTTTGAAAGAAGTGTTCTGGGGGCTTAGGGAAAGGCTGCTCAAGAGGGATTCTGAGATGATGTGTACTAAACAAAGTACATATCTTTTCCCTAAACCTTCTTGCTTCCTGTGGGATAAATCCAGGATTACCGAACAAATGAGACCACTCCATTTCCCTGCTGTCAAAGTATGTTTCTTCAAATTATTGCTGTATATGTATTATCACTTAGGAATGCTTTTGTCTGTACTTACGTTTCTTATGTCACTAGAAGTCTAGAGGCAGGCAGTCCAGGGTTGATGTGATGGTTCACTGATGTCTTCAGAAACCAAAGCTCCTAGCTTTCTGTCCTGGCATCATCAATTTGTTGGCAATAACTCATGGTTGCAAGATGGATGCTGTAGCTCCAGATATCATATTTTTATTCAAGGCACTAAGAAGTGGGAAAAAGTTAGCAAGACACCAGCTATATTCGTCCCTTATTTCAGGAAAAGCAGAAGCTCCCAGAAGATGTTTGCTTGTGTCTCATTGGAGAAAACTATGTCACATCCCTAACTGCCATCCTTAGCTGCAGCGGCATCAGGATAGGCAAGTGTGGCTTTGCTATACTCTGAAATGGAAGCAGCAAGAAAAATGAGGGTTGAAAATGACCACTGGGTTAGCCAATAAACAATTTCTGCCACAACTAAATAGAGGAAAATCATAGAAGACTAAGTTGGGCAGGCAAAGGCAGTGTCATCTGACAGTGGAGGAGAAGGAAATCAATATTCTTGAGCCCTACTCTGTGCCAGATTTTGTGCTAGCAGCATACCTGATCAATACATGCATGCCACGGTTATTTCCATTGTGCAATTGAGAAGCTAAGCTCTGAGCAACATTCTGCATGTAGCTAAATTAGAAGCCAGTATTTGAATCCAGATCTGCCTGACTTAAAAGCCTGTTCTCAACTGGGTGTGGTGGCCCATGACCGTAATCCCAACACTTTGAGAGGCCAAGGTGGGAGGATTGCTTGAGCCCAGGAGTTCAAGACCAGCCTGGGCAACATAGTGAAACCTCATCTCAATCAATCAATCAATCAATCAATCAATACCCGTTTCTTTCTACCAATCCATGTTGCCATTGGGAAATTGGTGCCAGTTTTATAGTATGAAACTGGAGTTACCTCACTGAATCTCAGCACCGTTATTGAATTACCAGCACCTTCAGTCACCTATGGACAAAGTAGGAATCTGAAGGAATTATCTTATGGATTAAAAATGCAATTTTATAATAATTGATAAGGGGAAAAATGGTGAATACTCCAGTCCTTAGATTGTGATGCTAGTTAAAAGAGAACTGGCCTAGGAAGCAGAAGACCCAGCTTCGTTTAAAACCAGCTGCTAAGTTGCTCTTTGATCTTGGGTAAGTCACTTTCCCTCATTTGTGAAATGAAAGGTTGAGCCAGATGATCTGTAAAGAGTCTACCAGCCCTAGAACACTTAGGTTTTGCTACTTTCAAGTGTTTTTCATTTGTTCATTCATTCAATAAATATTTATTAAGGGCCAACTGTGTGCCAGGAACTGTTCTAGGTACTTTGGAGACATCTGACAACAGGACAAAGATCCTTGCCCTGTGGCTCTTGTGTTCTTAGGTATGTGTGCTGGAGGTAAGGGGCACACGCAACAAACACAAAACATGGTAAATTAGTGATGAATAAACATGTCGTATGTTAGAGGTGGTTAGTTCTGTGGAGGACAAATATGGGGAAGGGGAATGAGCAGTGCTGGGTGGAGGTCCCAGTGGTCCTCATTGAGAACACAGGGGTTGAGCAGGCTTTGGGGAGGTGAGGGAGTCAGCCAGCACATCACTGGTGAGGTGCTGCAGGCAGAGGGAACAGCTTGAGTCAAGATCCAAAGGTAGAAGTGTGTGTGGGCCTTCTGAGCATTTTCCTTCTCCTTGATCTGAGGCCTGGCCTTGCGTTCTTCTTACCCCAGAACTATCATTTTGTTTCACATGTATTGGTTTTCAACCCAGCTCAAAGCTTCCTGGACTTGAAAGCCATTTAAATTGGACCCTTCTGTTGCAGTTAGGGCCATGGAGCCTGGCTGCCACCGTCTTACTTGTGCCTTATTTCACACTATAGAAACACTCAATTCCGAGGGATTTGGGGAAAATGGTGGTAGAACTACCACGGCCTGGAGATACTAGAGTCTTATCGAAATAGCACAGGGACCTTAAGAGCCAACCCACCGTTTCCAGACTATTCTTGCTGTGTTTCCTGTTTAAAGCCTCCTGAACAGCAAATGACTCAGTGTTTCTTTCATGTTCCCAAATGATTATCTTTGTCTATCAACCATAAAACCCCAGGTACAATAGAACTGCATTTCCATCTTTACCAGTTATTGCTCCTGAGCCAACTTGTAATAGATGAGCTGAACCTTCCCCATCAGCTCTGGAAATAACCTCACTCAGCGAGGCCAAGAGCCTCTGGGAAACTCAGTCACTTGCTAGGCTAGAGAAACATGGGGTGCAGATTGCGTTTAATGAAAATCTTTGTGTATATCTTGAAACATAACAAAGAGAAGGGACAAGAGTTGCCTTTGTGAGTTGTGTTATATGCACAGAGTTCCTTGGAGTCTTAGAATGATAGTGTTGTGAAGGTGCATTGCTATTCCCAGTTGAACTGAGAACTGGTAACATTTAAAGAATCCCCCTTGCTCCTAGTGTGAGATTACACATGTGCCCCAGCCACCTGCTCTCAGGTAGACTGCACTTTAGGCAAGAGGCTAGATCCCCTAGAAAGCCACCTCCACATTGTGCAGGGCTCTGCCCAATTACTGAACAGCCCTGAGTGTGACTTCACAGGATATTGAGAAACTTAGTTCTAGGGAATGACTCAGCATGAAGGTTATGAATTTTATGAAGCTGTCTTCCAGTTACATCTCTTTTTCATGTGGTCTTGACATTTGTTTGATGGCAATAGCAAGGAAACTTACCTTTGATCACTCTAATCTCAGAGAATTTTGAAAAATATACAAAATGCATGAGGTATTTAAAATGAGATATCTATGTTAGGATGTGGGCCATTGATACTAGATTTTCTTACCAATCTGCTGTGGAACTGAGGCAGCAAGCCTCTTTTTGGTGTTTTCTAACCAGGTTTTCCCCATCTCTTGGTTTTCCCCCTCTCATGCAATATTTAGAGACTACTGAGCCACAGACAGAGTATGGGAGGAGAATATTGTTAGAGATTGAGATTGTACAGGTAGAAGTGGAGGCATTAGCCTAGAAAATTCTGTTCAGAGAATAAAAGTCAGTCTGAGCATAAGAAATAATATAAAGGTATACTGGCCTCTATTGTACATACTAGTCTAGTCACAAAATAGACCGTATTTATCTTTTCAACAAATACACTGAGTACCTCCTACTGTGCCCAACTCTGATCTAAGCACAAGAGAGACATCAGTGAATGCCATCATCCAAAAGTCTCCGTGTCCTCATCTTACTAGGTAAAACAATATGAAATTGCTGTTTTTATAGTTAAAAACAATTGAATATAAATAACACCTACTATCTGATCCAGCCATTCCACTCCCAAGTATTTAACTAAAAGAAGTAAAAGCATACACCCTCAGATTTGTACACCAATGTTTGCAGCACCTGTATCTGTAATAGCCCAAACTGGAAACAGTCCAAATGCAAAAACCGTGATACGTTCATAGAATGAAATACTACACAGCAATAAAAAGGAGTGAAATACTGATATGTGCTACAACATGGATGGGCTTCAGAAACATTATTCTATGTGAAAGAGACCGAATACAAAAGACCACACATGATATTATTTCACTTATACAAAACTTTGGAAGTTACAAACTAATTCACAGTGACAGAAAGCAGATCATTGGTTACCTAGGGACAGGAGAGTGGGGATGGGTTCAGGCAGAAAAGGAAGGAGGCAAATGAGATCTTTGGGGGATGATGGATATGTTTACTGTTTTGATTGTGGTGATGGGTTCACAGGAGGATCCCTATGTTATACCTTATCAAATGGTGTACTTTATGTGCAGTTTATTATATGACAATTATAGCTCAATGATGGTGTTATAAACAGTCAAATAGCAGCAATTTCCTATGGTTCAATTCACAGATAAATTTCAGTAATGAATTAATTTAAAAATTTTTTATATTCATTTTTCATACATTTATTGATAAGCTGCCATGTGCCAGATACCATGAATGGTACTGTCAGTGAAAAGTGAGTAAGACTGTTTCTGCTTTGAAGGTTAGTGGAAGAAACAGGTTTGTAAACAGACAGCTGAATGACTTTCCCACAGGCAGTTCTGAAGCAGTTACCAGGTTTAACCAAATTGTCCTTTGTCTATTGAATTTATGTGTGTGTCTGCCCCTTCTTTTTCAGAGTGACTTGTGGTCTTTGGGAATCACCGCCATTGAAATGGCAGAAGGTGCTCCCCGTAAGTACCCTCCTCTGGGGTGAAATCTGTTGCTGGTCTGCTCTGCAGGTAACTGAAGTTTCCTTGCCAGGAGCTGCAGTTGCTTTACTTCCACTACACCGAGCCCTGCATGGATTCAAGCTGGCATATTTAGAAAGCAGAATCATCTTAAATCAACCAGGAATCCATTCATTTCAGAGCAGTGGGAGAATCCTGTTTTTATTTAAAAAAAAAAAAAAGGAAGAAAAAGAAAGCATACTTTGGGGAGTCTTGTTTGTTGTACAGATTGGAACATCATTTATTCTGGACTACTCCTCACCTGTCATAAAACCATGACCAACTCACAAGACTATAAACTCCAATGTATGAAAATCCAAAATTAATTTTCAGTGCACTGGTTATACAAATTGCTATTACTCCTCTTAAAATACTGATGTTTAAAATTTTAGATTTCCCTTCTATTTGAGGCAGAGTGGCTAGGGCTCCAGCAGTCTTGAGAATCTCAGTTCCTTGAGATTTGGAGTATTGGCCCTGGCAGAGAGTCTCTGTCCAAAGAGACTGTGCTTCACAGATCTCCATATAGGAAGTATAACTGGTTGACAGCCCCAGCTGCTGCAGTGGCACCAGGCCACACCTTTGAAGGGTCACTCCCCACCTAGTGACCTAGCACAGTGGGGTTACTAAGGCAGGCCCTTTCCTGGAGGACACAAGATTCCTTCATAGACAGCTTTCACCCAAGTAATACCCTGTGACTTCGCAAGACCTGCAGGACACTCTGGGACCCTTCCACCTACCTTCTCCCTCTCTCCTTCACTCAGGGTCAGACTTGCATAGCAATGTGATGACTTCCCATACTGCCTCGCTCCTTCCCTGTTTCCATTCACATAGTAATTTACCCACTAATATCCTTGGTGTCTGCATCTCAAAGGACCAGTACAAAAATAGGCCCTTTATTTGCATGACAGGTCATTATACTTAAGACTTTCACCTTCAGGTTGTCATCGTTTTCTTACTTCTCAGTCTAGAATTGGTAGAACTCATCTGTAGCATGATTGATTTGGAGTGCTGGTTGACAAAATTGCCCTCATTCACAATGCTAATAGGCATGTGTGAATCAGAAAAATAATATATTGCAGTCTTAAACCATATTATCATTCTTGATGAGTGGTAGACAGGGCTAAAAATAAACTTCTGCCCACAGAATCCTTTGGCTTTTAGGGAGCACATATTCTTATTCTAGCTACAAAGTAGAAATTCTCCCAGATATTTGAAAAGTAAACTAATAAAATATTTTTATTAAAGTAAGAACATATGAGTGCTTTCACTATAAATGATAATGTCATGTTTACAAGATGAGATCTTTTTATAACTTTGTTTTTCTGCCAGACTCTGTGTGACTTAATCCTCTGGGCTTCCTGGGGCCGGCCAGTGAATTTAAAAACAAAATGAAACAAAACCTGTTACGACACCTGAAAAGCCATTCGGGATATCTGGAAACAGAGAAAATGGGGCTCTGGGCTGGTGTTTTGGACTCCAAAAATCTGTGTAGATAACATTGCATTTGGATGAGCTGTCAATGTGTAAGAAATAGATGGGATAATCAAATGTATTTTATTTATGGCTTAGTCTTTTACTAATTAAACGTAGCTTACCATCCCCATTGTAGTTGTCATCTGATGTTATTTACTTTCAATGTCAGGTGGTCATTCATGGCAAGATGGCTGGTTGTTGACCCTTTAACTTAGTTTCCTTAAATATGAAGTAAACGTGTATTCACTAGAAATGTTAGCAGTAGCTATGTGAACCATGTTGTATTTTGAGACTCCTGTAAATGGACATTAGATCTTTCAAATGCTCGTCAAATGGAAGCATTTGGATATTCTGACTTCGTGCTCAATCATGGTGTGTAAACTCAGTGGGTCATTGGGCAGCATTATCTGCACAGCCAAGACGAGCTTGGCCTGGATTTGGCCTCCTAACTGTAGCTGGCCCTTGTTTTGGTCTCTTGCAGCTCTCTGTGACATGCACCCTATGAGAGCTCTCTTCCTCATCCCCCGGAACCCAGCGCCTCGGCTGAAGTCTAAGAAGTGGTGAGTTTGGTCTTCGATGTTTTGCAGATTTAAGGGTGAGGTTTTCTTGTGATTCTATTTTGGATTAGCTCTAATCCCTAGGTCCTACGGATAGAATGAGACTAACATATATTGTGACTTGGTGAATTACTTTCCATATGCTGTCATTCGTCTTAAAGTACATATGGAGTATCTACTGTTTGTACAGCAAGTCTTTATTCCCCCACCTTTAAGGTAAGAAATCATTAGCCAGAATGGGTAAGTGAAGCCCAAGTAATAACATGAAAGCTCTTTGATTTATAATTCCAAGTCATATCTTTCCTGGCAGCACAGAACACCTTATCAGAGAGGGTGATAGTTTAGATTGGCTGATTTCTCTTCTGTTCCTTACAACAATCATTCCCTAAGTGCATATACACACCAGTTAATGTCGGAGATTATTTCTCTGCTACATGTATGAGCGTTTGCAGTTTTTTTGTTTTTACGACTGTTTTCACATATGGCAGGTGATACTGGCTTCTTATTTGGGGCAGCAATTTAACTTTTCCTTTTAATAAACTTACATAAAATGGTGGCTTAATTTAAAGGAAACTACTACATGAATAGCAGTATGAGTGGTGTGAAGTAAAGGCAAAAATTATATTGATAGGATATGACTGACATTTGGGAAACAGTTCTACAGGTTAAGCCAGATGTTGGATGTTTTGACTTTTTTGGGATAATTATATAGTTGGGATCTTTGTATCTTATTATTCCATAACCAAAGTTCATTGCTTCCTCCTTTCTTCCTATGGAAATGGTCTATCCTCCCTGATACATTCTTGAATCTCGGATTACTCTTGCACTGAGGTCAATTCCTGCACTACTTCCGACCTCCTATCCTTTTTCTAGAGATAAGTCCTGGGCAGTGAGACCATGAAGGGACAGGATCCTTCTGCCTCTTTCCATAGCCCTTCATGATCAGGTGCTTGACTGCGACCCTCATGTTTCCCACCCACCCACAGGTTCACCTCTACCACACAGGAGGCAGCCTTAATTACTACCAGTCATCTACTAATGAGAGCCACCCTGGTGGAACAGAGGAAAGGGCATGCTGCACAGAAAGAGGGAAGGAAACAGCCAGAAAAGAGATGGCAGCCTCAGAATAGCCGGGCCCTGTGAGGGGAGTGAGAGTTGCTATTGGTAACAAGGAGGCAGAGCGTTTCCTGCCCCTCCTTCCTCTGCAGAGGGTCACTGTGGTGCAAGACAACCCTTCTCTCCCCAGCAACAGCCCTCCCATTGGGTATCAGACATCATGTGATCGGCAAAGCACCCCCAACACCCTGCTTCCTCTCCTCTCCCTGGATCAGACTCCCAGGGAGGGGGGCTGGCTCAGTTCTCTTCCCTGGAAGCGACAGTGACACTACAAAGCCCTCTGCTAGGTTCCTGCTTGACATCTGAGCTGAGTCTGCAGTATACAGTGGGCTTTACTTACCCTGTTCCCTGCCCTGTCTTCTCCTTGTCTCCCTTTACTGCTGCTGGACACGTATTCCGAGCTTTTCCACAGAGGAGGACAAACTGGCCCTCCACAGATGTATTTGGCTGTCACAGTGTGGTCATACGCCCCATTTTAAAAATATGTGTATTAATTGGCAACACTTAAAAATCTGTCAGTTGAGCATTACATTTAGATTTCTGGCCTTTTTCTTGCAAAGATGCAGTGAAATGCCTGCAAAAAGATGTTAGCTCCTACTCCCATTTAGGACAAGTGATTGTCCTCCTCCAGCTGCCACCTCCCCCCAACTCAGAAGCTGGTGTCAGTTGGTTAGTATACATCTCCTGTTTTCTTTTTCTTTTTCTTTCTTTCTTTTTTTTTTTTTTTTTGAGGCAGAGTCTTGCTCTGTCACCCAGGCTGGAGTGCAGTGGTGCGATCTCGGCTCACTGCAACCTCCACCTCCCAGGTTCACGCCATTCTCCTGCTTCGGCCTCCCAAGTAGCTGGGACTACAGGCGCCCGCCACCACACCTGGCTAATTTTTTGTATTTTTTTTTAGTAGAGACGGGGTTTCACCGTGTTGGCCAGGATGGTCTCGATCTCCTGACCTCGTGATCCACCCGCCTCAGCCTCCCAAAGTGCTGGGATTACAGGCATGAGCCACCGCACCTGGCCACATCTCCTGTTTTCATCTTAACCATGGTCTGCACCACCCCTTTTTGTGACCTGCCTGACCCCACAGAAAAGTGAGTGAACAGCCCTTGCCCTACAGTGTTGGTTTACTGACTGAGATCCAAAAAGATCAACGGTGTGCTGACCTTGTTTGAGAAATACAGACTTTTAGGACAAGGCAGGCTGATTTTTCAGCTTCAAACTTTTGACAAAAACTAGTTTTTAATAATGCTGGAGGGAGCTGGAGAAGTTTGGAAACACTGAGAAGTCCAGGCCAATTTCATCTCATCCTGCCACCTTGCACACCTTTCCCTGATGTGGAAGGAAAGCTGGGTAGGAAAGCTATGGGAAAGTCCCATATTGTCATACAGGGAAAGGAAAAGTAACCTGATTGTTAGAGAGTGACTAGGGAAACAGTAGCCCTGATAATGTGCCATTTCACACTTGGATCCCAGCCTTTGTAGAGGTGGTGGTGCAGCCTCCAGGCACATGATACTTGACAGCAGACATAGCTCCCATTTCTCTGCAATACAATTCCACCAGTTTTTAAGTGAAAATATTTAAACACTTCAGAGTATTTTATCTTGAAAGCGCAGGTCCAAAGTGATTTGAAATAAGTTAGGGTTTACTTTAATAGACTCTAGTGTTTGAGAGGAAATGAAACATTTCGTTTTTTTTTTTTTTAATTATTTAAAAGAAAAAGACCCCCTCCCCCGACCAAGAGACGAAACTCCAAAATGTTCTTTTATTTCTAGCTATTCTTGGGGAGGGGAAGGAGGGGAGGGATAGCATTAGGAGATATACCTAATGTAAATGATGAGTTAATGGGTGCAGCACACCAACATGGCACATGTATATATATGTAACAAACCTGCACTTTGTGCACATGTACCGTAGAACTTAAAGTATAATTAAAAAAAAAAAAATTTTTTTTCTAGCTATTCTCTACCTAAATGAGTTATCGGGTTAAATGCATTGTTCTCAGTGTGTATATCAATACCTGACCAAAGGGGGCGCCATTGTGGAGACAGTGCCATGAACTCTTCATGACAAAACATTCAATCAAGCATCATTTTCAACATGACTGAGTCTACAACATACAACTTGTGCCTTCAGGATTTGAGAAATAAAGGCAGTGGCACTGCTCTTTCCACTGTCATCATGGAGGGAAAGGAGACCGCCACCACTCACAGCAGCCCAGTTCTTCCTTCCCTGTTGGTATGATGAGGAGAGGCCTTTGTGGTATGGGATGATGAAATTACGGCACCACTGAATGTTCAGGCAGCTCAGCCATTTAATAATAAGTTGTCTGGGAGGGTTGTAACCTTAGTGGAATCAGAAGAAAACCAAAGATGCTCTCACCCTCTACCTCCATATCAGCACCAGCAAGTGAATAGTAAGACTGGGATTCCCATTTTCTCTTCCTGTCTCTTGTGCGTGGGTGGATTCCACTCGCAGGGGTAAACTATCTCCTTCAAAAGATTTTCTCCTCCCTTCTCTTGCCACCCTGCTCATCCACACTCACCTGCCCTCACAAGTATACTCAGTGTCACTGCTTCCCTCCAGGGCTTTCTGGAGAAGGATAAGAATGGTTCCATTACGTATAAAGCGGTGACTCTTTCATGTGCCCTTTAAATTTGAAGAGTCCACACAGGCAAAGCAGCCCTCAGTTGAGATCATTAGAAAAATCATAACTGCTTATATGTACAAGCTCCACTGGTCCAAGCTGCTCATGCTCCGGATGCAGATGTGGAGGCCCAGCGAGGCTAAGTGGTGTGTTTGCACGAGTTCTAGCCTCCTCACTGGGAGAACCAGTCTGGACCCAGCCTCCTGCTTTTGCTCCAAGCCTAAAAATCACCCCCATGATTTTATGAGGCACCAGTTCTGATTCTTGGTGGGTTGTCAGACTTTTGTTTTGAGATATGACAAAGTTCATGTGTGTGTGTGTTTTCTAAATATAATAATAATACAAAGCAAATATCAGAAATTCCTTCAAATAGACTGAATTTGCTAGTAGTAATGTGACTTTGAACTTTGGACTTTATTAAAATCCATCTAAAAACTATTACACAGACTTTAAAAATTAACCTTTTTTGGCCGGGCGCGGTGGCTCAAGCCTGTAATCCCAGCACTTTGGGAGGCCGAGACGGGCGGATCATGAGGTCAGGAGATGAGACCATCCTGGCTAACACGGTGAAACCCTGTCTCTACTAAAAATACAAAAAACTAGCCGGGCGTGGTGGCGGGCACCTGTAGTCCCAGCTACTCGGGGGGCTGAGGCAGGAGAATGGCATGAACCCGGGAGGCGGAGCTTGCAGTGAGCTGAGATCCTGCCACTGCACTCCAGCCTGGGCAACAGAGTGAGACTCCGTCTCAAAAAAAAAGAAAAAAATTAACCTTTTTGTGCAGCCTCCTTGGAGACAACAGCCCAGTTGACTCTTCCTGCTAAGCTATTTAACCCATATGTGAAATAATTCCCTTAAAGAACTCTATGTTTACTCAGTTCAACAGAAAGGAGGATTTCTTTTTTTTTTTTAGAGATAGTCTCATTCTGTCACCCAGGCTAGTGTACAGTGGTGCAATCATAGCTCACTGCAGCCTCAAACTTCTGGGCTCAAATGATCCTCCCGCCTCAGCCTCCCAAGTAGCTAGAACTGCAAGTGCATGCCACCATGCTCAGCTAATTTTTTCTATTGTTTATAGAGAAAATGTCTTGCTGTATTGCCCAGGCTGGTCTTGAACTCCTGGCCTCAAGCAATCCATCCATCTCGGCCTCCCAAAGCACTGGGATTATAGGTGTGAACTACCTAGCCAGAAGCGGGGATTTCTGCTCCTCAGTCCTAAAGGCAGATGCTGTGTTCCTTAAGCCCAGTGATGCTCAGAGATTGCTGGAGGCAATGTCATTATAGTCATCATAATAATAATAGCAAACACATATATGGAATTTATGATACCAAGAATGTTCTCAATATTTTACATGAATTAATTCACTTATGACAATTTTTTGAGATAAGTACTAATAATATCCCCATTGAATACAGCCAGGGAAACTGAGACACATAGAAGTTAAGTAATTTGTCCAAGTTAGTAAGCGATGCGACTCAAAGTAAAGGAAGAGGGTAGCTTTTGGAAATAGGGCAGGGCCAATGCAAATTTTAAGGCCAAATTGCATTTAGGGAGTCTGATGATTACCAAAAACTTTTAACCCAACTGATTATAATGGCTAATGTAACAATCTTTCCAGCATTTTGAATTCCCCCAACACAATTTAACATATAAACAGGTTCAATTTGGGAAGATAAAGTATTTAGTGACTGATAGTAGAAGTAGTATTCTCACACTGTAGGTACCAATCATTACCATTTATTTCTCCTTGCCAACCCTTGGGAAATTAGTATTACTAACCTTAGGTGTTTTTATTGTATAAGAGACAGAACTAAATTACTATCAGTGGAGATTCAAGCAATAAAGTTATATAAATGTACTTTAAACTCATTAGAACACTCAGCAAACAGTGAGGTAATATTCAACATAGGTGAAGTGTTTTCACTCTTAAACAAGTGTGTAATTAAGCATATTGATTCTTTGGTCATGCTAACTTAAATAAGAAACTATGAATCCTTCTTTGAAGACTCGTTTTAAGTAAACATTATTTTCTCTTCAAAGGATGCCATTTGAAGAAGATATGAAATATATTACCAGCTTCGTAGTCCTGCACAAGTAGGCCTACCTTTTAGGCCCAAAGTTATTGTCTTGAATATCTCTGAGTTTTTTTCTCCCAGCAAGGCATACTGGGAAAAAGGACTCTGTCTAATAACTAATCCCATTAAACTTGAGCACTATTCCATTCTGGAGATTTCTCTGACTGTTTTTTTAGATGTCAATATCGGGGAATAGAATGCAAGTCTATTAAATGTGGATCTCACTTTTAAATCGAATGTGATTTCTTTTCTTTATCAACCTCTAATTAATAGTTGGTTGAGCAGTTTAAACAAGCACTTCCGGCGGATGTGGTGGCCCATGCCTGTGATACCAGTACTTTGGGAGGCTGAGGCAGGCGAATCACTTGAGGTCAGGAGTTTGAGACCAGCCTGGCCAACATGGCAAAACCTTGTCTCTACTAAAAATACAGAAATTAGCCAGGTGTGGTGTCACACACTTGTAGTCCCAGCTACTCGGGAGGCTGAGGCAGGAGAATCACTTGAACCTGAGAGGCAGAGTTTGCATTGTGCTGAGATCATGCCATTGCACTCCAGCCTGGGTGACACAGCAAGACTCCATCTCAAATAATAATAATAATAATAATAATAATAAAAATAAACACTTCCTTCTAGTTGCCAGCAAGAAAAAGAGAACTGCCATTTATATTCCTTGTAAATATTTCATACCTTTCTGTCTTAAGTTTTGTTTTCATCTTTTTAATACTGATTTTTCTACCTGGAAAAGTACTGTATGGAGTTCGTTTATATCTTCATGCAGGTCAACCTCATTCTCTTCAGTTCATTCTGTAGGAGTGTCCTTTATTTCATTACATTTTTCTAGCAAGGTTTCTTCTTAGATGAGATCGTATTTATGCCTCCACAGATTTATTTGATTGATCTGAGAAAAAGAAGAATATCCACTCTCCAAACCTCCCTTTCTGTCCCTCAAAAGTGCAGACTTGAAGGTGGCCATATTGCAGCTCTTGCCCAGAACCTTCATCATGCATTCACTCATGCACCAAACACGCAAATCAGGTAGTGTGCTCATGATGCAAAGATGGCTCAGGCACGTCTGATGCTGTTGATAATTTTCAGTGTGAAGCAGCAAGGATGTGCACGGAAGCACTTAACAAGGAGGTGCATAGAGTGTCCTGCTGTCATTATTTCTAGTCCACAGTATGGCCAACCCTGATTCATCCTGGGCAACCCCAAGCACAGTAGGCTACCTTTATTTCTAGGTAAAGTATTTTAAAAACTTGAATGTAGCTTAGCAATTTAGAGTGGAAAAAAAATACCAGTGATTCAGTACTTTAAAAACACAGAATAAAGTGAAAAACTGCTTTGACCAGGGCAGCACTAGAGAGTGGTGCATACAAAAGTGCCCTGTCATGTTTGAGTGTTGAAGAACATGTTCCCCATTGTGTTCTGTGTGGTGAGGGCACCTCTCAGGCCTGAAGAGTATGTATGCAGGGACTGCTGGGCAAAGGCTCAATCCTGGGATCCACTCCTGTATCTCCCCTGTGCACCACAGGAGAGCAACAGAGAGCACAAAACAGATCATTCCTGCTCTGGGCAGGACGGGAAGGGTGACCCGAGTTTCACCAAGGTCTCCTGGAGTGCTTTAGAAAAGCATGCTATTGAGTCATGAGCTTAATTATTGATGACTCTGAACAGTTTCTTGGATCTTTCAGCAAGAACATGCGTGTTCAACTCATGAATCACGGCTGAAGTCCACCATTAATTTCTGCCACATTGTGGTCTTACTGCCATAATCGTAGGTATGGTATCTCTTGCCAGCTGTCCCCTGCCAGGTCTCTGGCATGGGGTTTATCTTTAAGGAAATATTGCCTTTCTAAAGGGAGATAAATTTGCCTCTGGGTGTGAACTTAATTCTTTCAAGTTAAATGTCTTAAGTCCTTGAGTTAATGACAAACGTACACATAGAGCCTGTTCTTACTCCTTGGAAAGCAGAGTTCAAAAGTGATTCTGAAACTACTGGTTACAAAATTTGCCTAATCAAAGTTCACTTCATCATAGAGGAATCTTGCTTATTTCTACAAAATGCACTCCCTGTTACCTGTCCAACCTTGGTTTTACTTTTCTCCAGCTTGGCATTTTATTATTATTATTATTATTATTATACTTTAAGTTCTAGGGTACATGTGCATAATGTGCAGGTTTGTTACATATGTATACTTGTGCCATGTTGGTGTGCTGCACCCATCAACTCGTCGACACCCATCAACTCGTTATTTACATCAGGTATAACTCTAATGCAATCCCTCCCCCCTCCCCATAATAGGCCTCAGTGTGTGATGTTCCCCTTCCCGAGTCCAAGTGATCTCATTGTTCAGTCCCCACCTATGAGTGAGAACATGTGGTGTTTGGTTTTCTGTTCTTGCGATAGTTTGCTGAGAATGATGGTTTCCAGCTGTATCCATGTCCCTACAAAGGACACACAGTCATCCTTTTTTATGGCTGCATAGTATTCCACGGTGTATATGTGCCACATTTTCTTAATCCAGTCTGTCACTGATGGACATTTGGGTTGATTCCAAGTCTTTGCTATTGTGAATAGTGCCGCAATGAACATACACGTGAATGTGTCTTTATAGCAGCATGATTTATAATCCTTTGGGTATATACCCAGTAATGGGATGGCTGGGTCATATGGTACTTCTAGTTCTAGATCCTTGAGGAATCGCCATACTGTTTTCCATAATGGTTGAACTAGTTTACAGTCCCACCAACAGTGTAAAAGTGTTCCTATTTCTCCACATTGTCTCCAGCACCTGTTGTTTCCTGACTTTTTAATGATTGCCATTCTAACTGGTATGAGATGGTATCTCATTGTGGTTTTGATTTGCATTTCTCTGATGGCCAGTGATGACGAGCATTTTTTCATGTATCTGTTGGCTGTATGCATGTCTTCTTTTGAGAAATGTCTGTTCGTATCCTTTGCCCACTTTTTGATGGGGTGGTTTGTTTTTTTTCTTGTAAATTTGTTTGAGTTCTTTGTAGGTTCTGGATATTAGCCCTTTGTCAGATGAGTAGATTGCAAAAATTTTCTCCCATTCTGTAGGTTGCCTGTTCACTCTGATGGCAGTTTCTTTTGCTGTGCAGAAGCTCTTTAGTTTAATTCGATCCATTTGTCAATTTTGTCTTTTGTTGCCATTGCGTTTGGTGTTTTAGACATGAAGTCCTTAATAGCCCATGCCTATGTCCTGAATGGTATTACCTAGGTTTTCTTCTAGGGTTTTTATGGTATTAGGTCTAACATTTAAGTTTCTAATCCATCTTGAATTAATTTTCGTATAAGGAGTAAGGAAAGGATTCAGTTTCAGCTTTCTACTTATGGCTAGCCAATTTTCCCAGCACCATTTATTAAATAGGGAATCCTTTCCCTATTTCTTGTTTTTGTCAGGTTTGTCAAAGATCAGATGGCTGTAGATGCATGGTATTATTTCTAAGGACTCATCTCAGTGTTCCCTAACATATATTATTCTCATCCTAGCCTGAGTTTTTCACTGATTTCCTACATATCTGAACTATCCTCTCCCCAGAGTGATTTTCTCCTAATTCTTTAAGGCCCAGCTATGGTTTCCTTATTCCAGTAGCCCTTCTGGATGTGATTCCCATAGGGTTCTTTTTCTTCCCTGCTTCCTTTTGGTTTGCTGTGTAATGTTACATATAAATTATGCAAAAATGCTTTCATGTATATAACTACCTTCTGCTACCTTAATTGTACATTGATGATGATGATGCCTTTGAACCCATTATGCCTAATATAGTGCTACACCTGTTTTGCAATTAGTGGATGATCCCTATGCCAGCCAATTGGACCTTAAAAAAAAAAAGTCCCAGCATTTCAGAAATTACACATTTGCTTTTCTTTGAATCGCCGTTTTATCTGTGGATTCATTTCTTTTGTTTGGCAGGTCAAAAAAATTCCAGTCATTTATTGAGAGCTGCTTGGTAAAGAATCACAGCCAGCGACCAGCAACAGAACAATTGATGAAGCATCCATTTATACGAGACCAACCTAATGAGCGACAGGTCCGCATTCAACTCAAGGATCATATTGATAGAACAAAGAAGAAGCGAGGAGAAAAAGGTTAGATGCATGTTTGTATTTCAGCAGCAAAAACAAACGATGGAGTGAATCATGGGCTCTTCGTGTATTTGGAGGTGACTATGGGGATTTCAATGGGTCGTGTGAGGGGCTGTCTCTGAGACCACAGCCTCTGGGCATCAGTGGTGTGAGACTACTGAAGTAGAATCTTTCATGAAAAAGAAATAGAACTGCAAGAAACATTACCTCTGCCAGATACTGAACAAAGTCATGTTGAGTGATACTATGAAGTACTTTAATATGACAAGTGATTTTCTTAATTCAAATTAATATTCATGTTTAGAAGACTAAAACTCTACAGAAGACAGATAACCTAAAGAAAAAAATTCATCTAGTTGGCATTTTTCTATACTGATATTCTTCAACATTTAAGTTTATGTGCTCTGAGGCTCATTTGTAATTCCATTATTTAGAAGTCAGAAATCATTTTTTTTATAGTTGCAGTGATACAAAAGATCATTAGGTTGCCAGGCTTGCTGAATGGAACATCAGATTTTGAGCTGAAGGTAATTTAACACAGTTCTTTATTTTATATATGCAAAAACACATCTTTGTGACTCTAGCTCTTACATGTCACTGTCTCTTCACTACATCATTGAAAGAACATGAGTCCAAACTTGGGGTCTCAGGCTGTGCCCTACCTTTTTGAATGGAAGCTTACATTTTTAACAAGCATAGAAATGGTATACTCATACTATATATTAGGGAACATTGAGGTGAGCTGCCAAATGAGAAAATGCAAGCCAAAGAAAATTGAAACTGAGGTTGGATGGGTAAGGGGGGTGCATTTGTAGAAATGAGCAAGATTCTCATATGGTGAAGTGACCTTTGATTAGGCAAATTTTGTAACCAGTAATTTCAGAATCACTTTTGAACTTTGCTTTCCAATTAACAACTCAGGAGTCATGGCTAAAGTTCACCATTAATTTCTACTACATTGTGGGCTTGCTGCCATAATCATCAATATGGTATCGCTCACCAGCACTCCCCTACCCTGTGCCTCTCTGGTATAGGGTTTATCTTTGAGGAAACAGAACCTTTCTAAAGGAAGACAAATTCATTCTTGGAGATTGACTAGCATATTGACTGTACCATGACCAATGTAAAAACTTGCATGGTCTGGAGCAGGTTTAATGGCTCGTTGAGGTAGGGAAAGTTAGAGCATGGGAAGGGAGAAATGGAGAGGACAGCAGTGAGGGCTTTCTGGGTAGAGAACAGGAGGGGGTTGCTGCTGGGAGGATGACAGTGAAAGGCAGTGTGAGGCTGGAAAGCTGAGCATTAACAGTATGGTGAGTGGAGAGTAGAGAGGAAGACCAGAGACCGAGGATGGGAGGGGAGGCACATGGTGATGTGCTTGTTCTTGCTTCCCTCCTCTTCATTTCTCTCCCCTCTTCAGTTCAGAGGCAGTAAGGGAGGGTAGCCCACAGCACGGGACAGAGGCTGCCTTTCTTTTACTTGCATTTCCTTTCTTCTTTGCCTCTGCAGTTAATACCCATAACACAAGCTGGGGACTAGTAGTGGGGGCGGTGACAGTATGAAAGTCAGACTGGATTGGAGAGGTAAGATCAGCAGAGGGCTAAGGCAGGAGGAGAGAATCTCAGTGAAGGTTCCAGGAAGAGTTCTTTTTTCTTTCCTTTTCTTTTTTTTTTTTTTTTTTTTTTTTGGGTGGAGGGGAACGAGGTCTCACTTTGCTGCTCAGGCTGGTGTCAAACTCCTGGGGTCAAGGGATCCTCCACCTCAGCCTCTCAAAGTGCTGGGATTATAGGCATGAGCCACCCGCCCAGCACTTTATTTTTTATTTTTTGAGACAGGCTCTCTCTCTGTTGCTCAGGCTGGAGTGCAGTGGAGTAATCATAGCTCACTGCAGCCTCTATCTCCTGGGCTCAAGTGATCCTCCCATCTTAGCCTCCCAAGTAGCTGGGACTACAGGTGCACACCACCATGCCTGGCTAATTTTATATTTTTTTAATTTTTAGTAGAGACAAGGTCTCACTCTGTTGCCCAGGCTGGTCTTTTACCGCTGAACTCAAGAAATCCTCCTGTCTCAGCCTCCCAAAGTGCTGGTATTATAGGCATGGCCACCAAACCCAGCCCCAGGGAAGAATTCTTATGCAGCTAGCAGGGACTTGAAGGAGTGTATGATCAGCTTAGACTCAGGAGTGGGAGGTTGTGAAGCTAGGCCAAAAAGGTGGCTCCTCTGCAGTTAATAAGAAGTCAATTAGACCCTAAGTTCCTCCAGTCCAAGCTACAGGAACTAGGCATGAAGAGAAATATATAGGTCAAACTCAAAAGGTCCAGGACTGCAACTGCTCCTTGTCCATGGGGCTACTCCATGAAGTCAGAATTTTTAAGGGCATATTTTAGAGCAGTGTGTCAGACATGCAACCATTAAATGCCAGCTTCTCTCAAAAGGACATTTTATTATATTGTGAATATATAGCATAGTTTAAGTGCGCTCAGACTCTGTTTTCAGATTCATATTCTGGGTTCAAATTCTAACTCTGCCCCTTATCAGTTATGTGAACATCACTCCAGTTTTCTCAGCTTTAAAATAAGATTGAGAGTATACTAATAATACCTACTGCCTCGAATTGTTGCAGAGATTAAACTCAATAATGCATTTAAAATGCTTGACATAATGTCCAGGACACAGATGCACTCAGTAAATATCAGTTATTCTTATTTAGGCAATTACTTATTAACCCATACTTTTTCATCACTTACTCAGAGTACTTTGTGAGAACTCATGACCCATCTCCCTCTGGGGCATAAATAAGAGTGGGTGAAGCCTGTGCCTCAGGTTGTTTCCACATTTTGCGGGGCACAAACTCTGGAATGTGACTCAGAACTCACCATGCCATGAAGATAGATCATTTTTAATGTGTTTGTTCTCTGCAGAGTGGAAAAGTAAGATTCTTGGCAATAGGTATATTCAAGAGTTATATGGTCATTTAAGGAATCTAAGCCTGTTTAGGCTTAGGGCCACCAGAATCATAGTTCTAGTCTCCTTTATGTCTGCTCCCCAAGGCAGGGTGTTTGATCAAATGAGATCTAATTTCATTTGCTCAGTTTAGTTAAATGACTTAGTTTGCTCTAATATTACTTTTCACTTTCTTAGTTGTTCTATGACCAACTTTTGGTAGAATCAATCAAAGCAATTCTATTTTGCATTGCTTTGTGATTTTTTAAACCTGATATTTTTTCCCTAACATATGTTGACCCATGCCAGTTTAACCCAGTAATATAAAAGCAGTCAAAACCAAATTTTGGTGAAGTATTACATATTAAATGGAGGAGCCTGACAAATGAATGTTTTACCCCAGAGAGTAGAAGTAATAGGAATAATTGTGTGCTTCTTTTCCATGCTGTAATTTCCTTTATTAGATAAAATTTCTGCATTTTTACTTTGAAATCTGTTTATTCATTTTGAAAAAGTTTAGAATATTTCATTTTTAGCGTGGAGTATTAAAAATACTTTATGCAGGTTCTTTATATTTTGGTGAACTAATGTTTTAAAAATAAGTAACCTGAAAGCTTCATACATACCTCAATGTATGAAGCTAAGTTGTGATTTAAAAAATACACTTGAACTCATCAAACTTTTGACTTTCTTTCATTATCTTTTTAATGGCTAAATAGTGTGAAAAGCAAGGCATGTTTAGCAAATCTGAGCATTCTCACTGTGTGACTACTGCCTCCTGGTGGTAACATAATTAAATTGCAGTTCCAGTTCTTTTTAGGGATGTGCAAATGTCTTCAAAGTTGTATTTATTAACCTACAGCTATGAAGAGATAGGAGTAATGTGACACCTTCCCTTGCTTAAAAGCTCCTCCAAGGGTTCCTCATTGCCAATAGGAAAGTTCTCAGCATGGCATTTATAAGAATCAGTGACCCTTTTCATCCATGCTAACCTTTCTCCCTCCATAAGGTTTTCTCACACCCAGGCACCTAACTACTCACAGCTCATTGTTTCCTGAACATATTATGCACTGTAATACTGCCAGCCTTACTCATGTGGATATGTTGCTTAGAATTTCCTTTTCCCACAACTACCAGCTGCTAACTGCCTGGAGGGCCACTGACCTTCCAAAGCCTAATTCATTTTTTCTTCAAAGACTTCAAGTCTCTTCATCCATTACGACCAGTGGCACTAGCTGCTCCTTTCTCTGATATCTCATTGCTTTTTTTAATGTACTGCTATTTAGCATATGTTGGAAAGAACACTGTTTCTTAAGTTGGAAAAGTTCTGGATTGAATTCTAAATCCAAATCCTAGATTGACCTTTTATTAATGAGATAACATTGGTTATATTACTTAACCTCTTGTAATTTCAGTATTCTCGCTTGAAAACCAGACACTAATTTGGAGGTTTGTTATGCAAAATAAATGAGAGAACAGAGTAAAATATCTAGCAGTAGTGACTGGCGTGGGAGATACCCACTAAATATTCCTTCCCTTTCTTCACAATCATGGAGGCTCTGATATTTACTCATTTCACATATTAGATTTGATCTCTTCCAAAGCAAAGCTTCAATCTTATTCATTCTCACATGTAAACTGCTTCCCATTTTGCTGAATTAAATGACTGTCCCTAGTGGACCAATCAAAACACATTTTAACTATATATATATATGTACACACACACATATATACATATATACACACATATATATGTAATTTTTTTTTTCTTTTTTTTTGAGACGGAGTCTCACTCTGTTGCCCAGGCTTGAGTGCAGTGGTGCGATCTCGGCTCACTGCAAGCTCCGCCTCCCAGGTTCACGCCATTCTCCTGCCTCAGCCTCCCAAGTAGCCAGGACTACTGGTGCCTGCCACTATGCTTGGCTAAATTTTTTTTTTGTATTTTTAGTAGAGATGGGGTTTCACTGTGTTAGCCTGAATGGTCTCGATCTCCTGACCTCATGATCCGCCCGCCTTGGCCTCCCAAGGTGCTGGGATTACAGGTGTGAACCACCACACCCAGCCACTATATATTTTTAATAGTACCTATTGTCAAAAGTTTCTTTGTTGCACTTATCAAAACAATCTAAAGACAGTTTGTGAATCCATGTAAGTCTTAATAAAATCCTACTTTAAAAATGGTTAATACCATCAATAAGTTACAAAGAGCCAGTGGGTTTGATATGGGTAGATTTATAGTGCGAATTAACACAAATTATTTTTAATTGAAATTAAATTAATAAATTAAAAAGGATTATTTTTTAATTCCTTATCTTCTCTTCTCATGTGAACATTAGGCACTGGGGACAGATATCTAGAGTCAGCCGAGACAGTCTTGAATGTGGTTAATTTCATATACTGATGGAAACCATTAAATCACAGCCTGGAGACTGTTCCAGCGCTGTGATTTTTACGTTAACTATGTAACTACGTAGTTAACTATGACTCTTTGGGTGTCAATTTATTTATATATAAGAGACCGGGTTGAGCTTTACTGAGCCATAGCATCTTTTTTTGTGCACTAACATGCTGGGATCTTTCTTCAGATGAGACAGAGTATGAGTACAGCGGAAGTGAGGAAGAAGAGGAGGAGAATGACTCAGGAGAGCCCAGGTATGAGAGCAAAAGCCAAGTCTTCTAATGTTCACATTCTGAATTGTGCTTGTGTGAAATTCACTTTCCTTTTGATTTATTGGTTCGTTTTTAAGAATCCACCAGGGTGGTCTTATTTAATTTATTGCCCATGAACATACTCATTAATTTGGGAAAATTTCCCTAGGCAGACCATTACAAAAATGTGGAAATCAGCATATTCTTTATTTTGTCCCCCAAGATTTATGGTCTCTATCCTAAAAGCTTGTTTTCTTACATATGTAACATGTAGAATGGGTAGAAGGCAATTATCTGGGCAATGCAGGACTAAAAATACTTAAAACTGCAACTTTCTGGAGACGTAAGTGGTATTTTCGGACTTGTGTTAGTTTGTGTCAGTTTGTTACTTCATACCTTTGAGAAACCCCTTCAGGCAGCCACTGTCCTTGTCACATGCCTTGGTATTTTCACTGCAGCCTAATCCAGGAGAAAGTGATTTTCAGAAAATCAAATTATATGTAGAGATGAACTCCAAACAAATACTTTTGGGCCATTCCTGTTGTCACCTGTTGGACCCCAGACTCCAGTTCTGTTTTATTGTCATTCCTACATTTTGAATTCCACTTGACTTTGATTCTGACTTTCTTCTAGTCTGCGTTTATAAGTAATTCAGGTTAGTGTGCTTGCACTGCCAGGATTTATCTTTGGTGAGCGAATTCAGCTTGGTCAGTCAAGGAGGGCAAGCCCACATCCCATGGTGCCATGCAGTATACCTGTGAAGTAAGGCTTGGGGGGAATTGCACAAGCAGAAGACTCACCTAGGTATGGCCTCTCTCCTCGAACCATCCAAGGAGTGGACACTAATGCTCCTGAAGGATCAGTTCCTGTATCACTGAGGGAGAGCTTTCTGACCAGAACAGGGGCCAGCTTAGCCACCACTGCTAGAATGAGCCAGATACCTTGTGTTCTTCTGTTATGCTAACTCAGACCTACTGAGCTGTATTCTTGCTAAGCTTCTATAAGAAGATGGAACTGAGCTTTCAGAGCCATCCAGTTTTTCTCACTTCACCTGCCACAGGATTCCTCAAGGTCAAAGACCGAATAATTCTTTCCTACCATCTGATACATAGCATGTTGGCCGCCCCCGGATTCGCTGCATAAAGAAGATGATTGCCAAGTAGTGACACAGAAAATGAACATTCCTGAAAGGCAGAGGACCAAATGCCCTGCTTTCAGAGAAGTTGTACACCAGTGTTCAAAAGCTTATCCAGAGGACTGTGTCAGCCTTCTGACCACTTCCTGTAGAACTGAGAAACTTTATCTTTCTAACACTTGCTGAACTGTAGAATGGGAGTCACTCAGCGAGCCACTCAGCCTCACCTTAACACTTCTATAATTATAACATGTCATTATATCATGCTGAAGATTATGTTCCAAGTCCTGTTTTTATGGACACATCTAATTAATCTTCATGAAATCCTGAGAAATAGAAAAGGACAATGGTTATCTCATTTTAGAAATGAGGTGACAGCTTAAGGGTTGCAACCAGGTCACACACAGAGTTAATGATTGAGTCACTCACACAGCTCAGATCTCCTGACATTGATTCAACATCAATTAATATTAATGGAGCATCCTCGTGTGCATGGGAGGCTGGGTTCCCAAGCCCCCTCCCCTTTGCACAGGGCAAGTGGCCTGTGTAGATAAACACCATCATTTGGGGTTTCAGAGTTTGACACAAAGGCTCTAAGTTTTAGAGAAGGCTTGTTAGTAGACACTAAGCATTGTCTATGGAACATCACGAACAAAGCCTTTTTATGTCTTTTCATGGCAGTATCTCACACAGCACACTAACCACTCTCCAAAATCGATCCTTGGTCCTCCTGTCAACTGCCACCAAACCTGCTCCTCCCCCAGCATTCCTCATTCCTGTTCTTGTCACCACTGTCACCCAGCCACCGAAACAGAACCTGCAAGTCATCCCTTACTCCACGTCAGATCTGCCCACAGGCTTCGTGACCTCTGTCCTCAAATGCTCCTTCCTTCCTCCATCCCCTCTGCTCTCGTCCTGGGTGGTGTCCCCACCCCAGAACCACTCTGCAGCAGCAGTCCGACTTGCTGTGCTTGCCCTTGTACTCCTCGCGGAGGTCATCCATTCAGCAGCCAAACCCATCTGCTCATGTTGCTCTTCTACATAAAACCTTCCTGCGCCTGCACGGCTGTGGCGGCCCGCACCTAGCTCTCTGACCTCCTCTCGTACCCTTCTCCCTCTCGTTCACTCTGCTTTGGGAAGCCGGGCTGGTGTTCAGTTGCTCAAAAATAGGGTGCACACCTGTTTTCCCCTCAGGCCTCTAAACCTGCTTTTCCCTCTGCCTGGAACATTCTTCCTTCTTCATCAACTGCTTCCTTCCCAGAGAGGTCTTCTGACCACCTGTCTAAAAAGCAGGGCCTCAAAGCTTACCTCAGCTCCCCGCCACTGTCACTCTTAAACAATTACAATTTTGGTCTTCTATAGAGCCTATTAATACCTGAAGTTATTTGTCTGTATGTGTGTCCCATAAGAAGATAAGTTTAAAGAGGGAATTTATCTAGCAACTGCCATATCCTTAGAGCCTACTACAGTGACTGCCACATAACAGGTGCTCCGTAAATATGTGTTTAATAGATTTATTTCAAACGGAAGCTTCCAGAAAGATTAAAAGGGCTAGGTTGGAATAAACAGAAGTCATTTCTCAGCTCCCTCTTAGGCTGCTGTGCAGAATCAAGGGGTCTGTAACTTTTAGTTGTTCACCTGCGAGTAGGGCAGCCCAGGAACACCAGCAAAGTAGGTAGAGCTTATTTACATCCTCTCGATCTCAGTCGCATGCACACACATTCATGTACAACCACCATTTTACAGAAGAGAAAACTGTTGCCTAAACAGAATCTAGGATCCAATGAGCTGGGTTGAAGTCCTAGCCTCACCCGCTGTGGCCAGAGCCAAACCAAGCCCTTTAAGTGTGGTACAGTCAGGCAAACCCTGACTTGGACTCAGCAAGCTTGGGCGCAGATCCTGGCTCTGTGTCGACCTTGACTCAAGGGTTTTCCATCGCTGGCTCATCATGACTTCACAGGAGCAGTCTGGCCTCTGCCTCATGGGGTTTGACGTGAGGGAGTCGTATGGGTGAGGCCGATCTGTGCTTGTCTAAGTAGAGTAGGTTCCCTTTTTGGCCACCATTGTCCATTTTTATTGAAAATAATCTAGTCTGGGGCTCATGGCTTGCACACTGGCTAAAGTCTTTAAAAACAAATCTTTGCCACGTCCCAAGGGCGAGGGAGTGGTGTGGACAGTCCTGGAGAAGGTGACAACTCTGAGAATGTGACATCCCTCTGTGGATGGAAGCAGCATTTGTTTGCCACAGTCGTACTGAAAGGGAGGCAAGTGTCTTATCCTGATGCTGTTTCTTTGGGGTGAATGATTGAATTAGTGGAGGATCTAGGAGCCTGTGCTCTTCTTTCCCTGTGTGTGGGTGAATCATCTGTCCTGCTTTCCTCCTCCGAGGCCTCTTGGTAGCCATGGCCTCTGCCCCACGTGGGATCCTGATCACTCTCTCCTGCCCACAGCTCCATCCTGAATCTGCCAGGGGAGTCGACGCTGCGGAGGGACTTTCTGAGGCTGCAGCTGGCCAACAAGGAACGTTCTGAGGCCCTACGAAGGCAGCAGCTGGAGCAGCAGCAGCGGGAGAATGAGGAGCACAAGCGGCAGCTGCTGGCCGAGCGTCAGAAGCGCATTGAGGAGCAGAAGGAGCAGAGGCGGCGGCTGGAGGAGGTGAGGACCTTCTCGGGCCACCTCAGACCCCAAGCCTCTCAGTTGTGGTCACTCCCTAGGTGTTCCCTGGGGGCCCACATCCCACCCGTGAGCACACAGAGCTTGGAGGCACAAAGAGCTTCACTGCAAGGGCAGATAAGTCCTGAATGCGCTTACAAACAAAAAGCTTTCCCTGCTTTTTGCAGTGGTGTGGTCTTTTCAGAAAAGCAGGTGAAGGTCATCACCCCTTCCTGTCTCGCTATATATCACCTTCTCAGCACCTTCTAAGCTTTACTTAAAGTCACAGCCCCTCCCTCCAGCATGTCCTATTTCCCTGCCCTGCCTTATTACTTTTACACAGCTCTTAGCACCTTCAAATATACTCTACATGTACTTTTACATGCCTGAATGTCCCTACTGGAATTTAAGCTCCATCAGGACAAGGGGATTTTCTCTCTCTTATTCCCTGATGTATCTCTAGCATGTAATAAGTGCCTCATAAATATTTGTGGAATGAGTAAATTAAAATATGAATGAATGAGTGAGTAGTTGAGAGGTGAAATATAGGTGTTAACTAGATCACAGCAAATAAGCAGATAAGTGGAATTTCAAGTATGGAAGAGTAGGACCTGCCTATTGATGCTCTGAATGCTAGGAAGAATGTTTCACAGATCCTTTCCCAGACATCCCTTAGTACCCAGGGCCTGTCCTCCAGCCTGTGGGCAAGACCTGCCTTCAGCAGCAGACACTGCTTATCTGTGTGGGAAGCCATACTGCTAGCCACAGTTGGCTGCATGCCTTGTCCTGGGCCAGACTCTCACCTTGTGGTCTTACAGACATTTGTGAAAGCCTCCTTCCCAGAACTTTGCCCAAATCTCTCAGGCCTCCTTCCTCTGCCAGATAAATCAAAGCCTCTAGACAATTAGGAAACCGAGAGAGCATATCTATTGGGGAAGCTGGGCAGCAGATGAAGGGCGCACGAACTGCTCGGTAATGGGGTAGTAATTTTACAGGTTCCCCAAACACCAGCTTGCTTCTCATTAATGGGCTTGCAGCAATTCACTTGCTTTGTCAGGTGGCCACTGAAGACTTAGAGGGTGGTGAATTGCAGTCACCAGGAGCAGATTGCTTTTTAAATGGTACATCAAGGTCCAGCCTCCCTGGTTTAAATTAGTGAGGGCCTCAGTTCCAGTTTGCAGTAAATCCCATCAACCTCATTATGTCCCTCGGATATCAGTTTCAGACCAGCAACAGTAATACTCAATGGTTACAATTATTGAGTGACTTCAGTGTGTCAAGTACCAGGCAGAATGCTTTGCTTATAGCCACTATCTCATCTACTATACTTATCTCTTTTCCTGTATCGATTATCTCTCATGCAAAACTCGTATAATCCCCATTTAACAAAGAAGAAACTGAGGTTCAGGGAGGGAAGTAATTGGTCCGATGTTGCAGGGTACTGTGTTTAGTACTTTACACGAATTGTCTCATTTAATCTTCACAATAATCTCCAGTCTAAAGATAATGTAGCTGAGTCTTAGAGAGGTTAGTAACTTGTTAAAGGTTGAGAAGAAAACCAGGTTTCAGATCCAGGGGATTGGCCTGCAGAGACTAAGCACCAAGTCACCGCATATGTTCTGTCTCTCCACTGATAAGTCAGAGTTGGTATGCTTTTCACATCCTTCACCTGGTCTCTATGTCTATGGACTTTTACCCTGAACATTTAAGTTCTGCACAAGGGCACAGAATCTGTGCCCAACAGATGCTCACCTTTGACCTGGGTTCTGTCTCATGCTCCCAGTCAGAGCTATTGTCAAGGCCTCCTTTGTGTCTCTTCTCTTGTGGCATTTGATCGAACCGCTACCATGGAGCAAGTCAGAGTTCAGCTGACTGAGGCATGTGCATCCACAGAAGAGACACACCCTGTCAATCCTGGCTTCACAGAAGACGTCAGCCAGCATGCATGAGGACATAAGCCTTTTGCTCTGTGTACCAATGGGCATGAGCCTTGGCTCTGCACCAGAAGCAGGAATGCTTCTGGCCACAGAGCATTGATAGATTATACCAGCTTTCTCTTTTGATCCTTCATCTTAGTCTATAGCACAGTGGAGAAGAACAAGGAATACTAAGTACTCAGACAGCTGTAAATTCTGAACCCCTAGGTCATGACATTCTCTCCCACCAGGAACTCTTCTGTCGTGTCCTGCTCCTGCCATGTCCCCTTCTATGTCTGCTTCCCTGGTCTTTGGTGATCAGTCGTGTTTCTGGTGTCCTGAGTAGGAACTTGGACTACATTGTCACATAGAAACTGTTAAAACCCATAGTTCAGCTTGGGAATTTAGCTTCATTGTGAGTCATTTTTCCTTTTGTAGGAAAAGCATTCCCACTTAGCTACTCCTTTGGTCACACATGACTATGTATGTTACAGCTTTTGGATTTGGTGATCTCAAATGTCACCTCCCACCAGAGGTTTCCTAAGGAAGCCCTGCACGTCCTTTACTATCTATGAGTAACCATGTGGATTTGGCTAAGCTCTCTAAATCAGTGTCTGTATATTCTTAGAAGGACTTTGAATATACACTGAATGTGGTCGTTGATCAGCTTTATGAAAAGGATGTGGCTTCAGGCCAATTAAATGGTGTAGAGAAGACTCAGCTTTTGACCAGTGTTGAAGTACAACCTATAACAAAGCTCCAGGAACTTGATGAAACCCAGCTAAAGTGAACAAGTCCATCAATGGTGAGAAAAAGTACAAGGAGGACCTCTTCTAGTTTTACTCAGCTCAATAAAAATTTCTATTACTTGGCATGAACAAAATACAACTTGTTTTATTCTGTATCATGGAGTTAGGATCCAAGAATGGGAACCTTCAGGGGTCAAGGCTTCTACTTTGGTAACTTGAGCAAGTCTGTGGTGATGTTTGATTCTACTCAAGAGTTTTGAAATGATATTAGTGATTTATATATGTGTTTCAAAATGCTGAGAGCATTCTATACCTTCATTTTGGGGAGCATGCCTTTAAGTCACAGGAATGAATCAAATAGACCTCAGAAGCACCTGCTCCCTGGTAGTACGTTTTATTCTTTCGAGACTTTTCAGGACACCAACATTCTCGTGTAGTGCCCTTCAAGACCATCCTAACATTGTCCAGTTATAAAAATAACCAGTTCTATCTGGCCAAAAAATATACACTTTGGCTCCATCCCATGAATTTTTTTTTTTTTTTTTTTGAAGAGGTATCACCTGTATCTTATTGGCCAGTAATCGTGGAGCGTTAATGTACAAAGTAGGAACCTGGCAGCCTAAAAATGTAAACTCTCTCTAAGCCTCTAACTTTTTATCGTGACTGAGGCTTTCAAGGATGTTGGACTCAATTGTTGTTGTTGTTTTTAAGCGTGAGGTTGAATGAAAACCTTTTCCCGGGGTGTGTAGGTGATCATTTGACAAATATTCAGTGAACACCTCTGTTGTGTGGGCACCATGCTAGACACTAGAAATACAGGCTCCCATTGTGACGATTAGATGTGTGAGGGAAACAGTCACGAAGCAAATAATCAGCCAAGTAATCATTTATCATCACAGCAATGACTGCCGTGGTGGAGGAGAGTGGCAATGCTAAAAGAGCATGCCCCAGGGTGGGAGGCTCACCTGGCTTGGTCGGAGTCCGTCGGAGTCCTGCTAGAGGAGGGAGTGAGGCATGGAGAGACACCAGGCAGGGAAGCCACGGCACAGTCATGCAGGGCTTTGTAGACCATGTCGATCACTTTGAATTTTATTCTAAGAAGAGTGGGAAACTATTGATGTGTCTTCACTAAGGGAATAGAATAAGATCTGCCTTTTTCAAATGAAACTTTGGCTGCTGCAGGGTAAGTGCTGGAAAGAAGCAAGAGTAAGTGGAGGAGACAAGTTAGTCCAGGCCAGAGAGTATGATGCTTTGGACAGATGATGGTAGAGTGGGGATTGAGAAAAGTGGACATGTTTGAGACAAATGTGGCCTGTGGACCATGCAGGATGTGCAAGTTGATTAGACATCAGGGATGAGGAAGAGCAGCCAACAGTAATAGTAGTCCAATCCATGCTGTTGGATTATGTAGAGATGGCCACAGAAGAGGGGCCAAAGATAAGAAAAGTAGGAATTATTGGTTTGTGGTAATAAAAGTACACATGAGAAGAGAGTGTGGGCCTGAGCTCTAAGAACTTAGAACAGGCAAGGAAGAGACAGCAGAGAAATTTGATAAGGGAAGTGGAAAGAATGCCTGGAGAGTTTGATGCTATAGAAGCAAAGGTTTAGTATTCAAGCATAAGGATGGAGCTAAAGGGGCCAGCTCTGCAGAATGCTGCTCAGAGGTCAGGAAGACAGTAGCATCTTTTGGTTTCGAATGACAAAGAGGATATTTCAAACATAGTTTTTGTGTAGTACTTCCTAGAAATGCTTTCATTTCCTGTCTGTTTCTGGGAAGGGAAGCAACCTGCCCAGGGAGTCAGTAGATCTGCACTTGGAGTGAAAAAACGTCAATTTTTGAGGGCCACCATGTACTACTACTACCTGCGTGCCCTGGCAGTTCTTATTCTCCCTGCACCTCCACTTCCTGAGCGCTACAGATGAGGTCAGTAGCAAAGCTTGTTCCCACCACCAAAGTCGTCCTGAGGATTAACCAGAAAAATGGATATAAAAGAACTTTATTGATTGCCAGAAGCTGGACAGACCTCACTTTTGAGGACTTTTCAAATTCAGCTTCAATACTTTTAACGAGACCCACCTTATGCTTGTGTTGGAACTTTTCATAATTCCATGCTCATCCATTTGCTGTCAGCTTTTTGTTCACATTCTCTGTTACCATACATTTTTCCTTTTTTCTCTTTTTTTAATTAATTAATTTATTTTTTGAGATGGAGTCTACTCTGTCGCCCAGGCTGGAGTGCAGTGGCACGATCATCTCAGCTCACTGCAACCTCTGCCTCCCAGATTCAAGCAATCCTTATGCCTCAGCCATCTGAGTAGCTGGGATTATAGGCATGCTCCACCACGCCCAGCTAGTCTTTGTGTTTTTAGTAGAGATGGGGTTTTGCCATATTAGCCAGGCTCGTCTCAAACTCCTGGCCTCAATTGATCTGCCTGCCTCAGTCTTGCAGAGTGCTGGGATTACAGGCGTGAACCACCGTGTCTGGTCACCATTCACTCTTCTCTTAGGGTAACCAAGCCAGTCTCACAGCAGCTCAGCTGTGCAAGCTGAAGCCCAAACCCAGAGAAGCCCTGGTGTGGAAGGTTGTTCTTTGGAACCTTAGTAGCTTCTTCCAAATGCTCCTAGACAGCCCCCACCCACAAAAGAGTGGTGAGATAGTGGGGAAGCTGCCAAGTTTCTTTAAAACTCACAGTGCAGGACAGCATGTTGATGCTCTGGAAGTCCTGGGACAGCAGAGCATTTGGTAAAATTCTGTTGAGCATGAAGTTGTATTTTGGTTGACAGCATGGAGTCTAGAACCTAAGACTGCCAGGGGTCAAATCCCAGCTTTCTTCCTTATTAGACGCATGACCTGAGTCAGTTCTTTAACTTTCCTGTTTTACAGTTTCCTCATCTGTAAAGCAAGAAATAACAATAGCATTTACCTCACAGGGCTGTTGTGAAAATTAAATGAGTTAATTCATAGAAAGCCTGCCGACATCACTAACACACAGTGAGCCCTCAAGAAATACGAGTTGTTCCTGCTATTGTTGTAGGTGCCTTTGACCAAAGTCAGGGAAACAAATTTCCAAAGTTTGAGCTTCTTTATGTGCTGCAGTAAAACGTTTTTGGATTTATTTTATTTTATTTTATTTTATTTTATTTTATTTTATTTTATTTTATTTTATTTTATTTTTTGAGACAGAGTCTGGCTCTGTCACCCAGGCTGGAGTGCAGTGGCGCGATCTCGGCTCACTGCAAGCTCCGCCTCCCGGGTTTATGCCATTCTCCTGCCTCAGCCTCCCGAGTAGCTGGGACTACAGGCGCCCGCCACCTCGCCCGGCTAGTTTTTTGTATTTTTTAGTAGAGACGGGGTTTCACCGTGTTAGCCAGGATGGTCTCGATCTCCTGACCTCATGATCCGCCCGTCTCGGCCTCCCAAAGTGCTGGGATTACAGGCTTGAGCCACCGCGCCCGGCCCGTTTTTGGATTTATTAAAATAAATGTAAATAGGTAAGCTTCTTTCCATGCTTTGGGAAGAATATTTGTTATAATACTAGGAAGAATTCAGTTCTATCATTAAGAGCAATAAATGTCTAATAGTTCTTAGATGGCCAGCTTTCGGTTCATGTAGAGGTAAAATACACCATCTTTACAGGCCAAGGCCAAGGTTTAATCCTAGCTGTGTGGTCTTGGGCAAATTACTTAACCTCTCTGAACCTCAGCTTCCTTATATGCACATTTGGTAAAAAAAAATATTTACTTTTCAGGATTGTTGAGAAGTAAATGAAACCATAAATACAGAGGACTTGGCACAATGCCTAACACAAAAACTGGATTGATATTCTTGGGTGAATATTTTATTGTTAGTTTGGAACTGATGATTTCAAAGTATAGTGCTGTTAATTTTTTCATTTTAATGGTGCTCTCTCTAGATAGCATTTCCCCATTCCCTGTCTTCCTTAATTGCTTAATGTACCTTCCCTGTTTAGTGTAAAACCTTGACTTTTTCATCCCCTTTGAAGGCGTTTTTCCAGAGCACATTTTCATTATGTCTTACTGGGCAGTCTATCTGCTGGTGACTTAGCCCGCAGTCCTGGCCTTGTCAGGACAAGGAGGCAGCCCATTCTTCATCCTTTTGTGGATGTCTTGTTTAGTAGGGTCAACTGCCACCTTGGGAAGCCTCCTTTTCCCAGTAAAACCTAGAGGACCTTCCCCGGGAGAAACTGCCTTCTGATGGATTATCTTATCAGAATTTCTTGCCGTCATTTCCAACACCGTATAATTATGATCCCATCATTGCCACCAAGTGGCTGCATGAAATTTCATTTCCTAACAATATCTAAATAAGGTTCATAGGAAACAGAGATCTTGCGCTGAGTGAATAACAAGCTTGCATCAGGGAAATAATACCTTACGAGTGACCCTTTCACCAAAAAGGTGAGAACATGGCAGTTCAGTAAGACATTGCCTGGGTTTGAATCTCAGCTCTGCCACTTACTGCCTTTGTAATTTTGAGCAAGACATGACTTCTCTATGCCTCAGTTTGGCCACTTACAAAATGGAATGTAATACATACAGACCACTTAGAACAGTATCTGGCAACTGAGTAAACACCTGAGGAAGTTCAAGGAGAGTGTTACATGTGAAGGGAAGAATCCTGCTTCTCATTACCTGCTTTGTTATTGCTGCCCTGGGTCATCTCTTTCCAGGGTGAGGGCTTGAAGCTGACTGCAGCCTGAGCAAGTGCAGTGGGCAGAAGCAGGAGACAGGAAAATCGTGTGGGTTTTTACCAGTGCAGCATTTCTACCCACTGGACCACACTCCCAGGCCCCAAGCTAGAGGAAAGCACTGTGAGCAAGAATAATTCTCCCATCTCAGAGTCTGGAGTGTTAACACATCAGCACTCCCGAGAAGTGGTCTTTAATTCACTTAATCTTTAACCACAGGTGTCCCAGTGTGTCCTGTGAGCAGTGGCTGGCTAGTTGGAGGCAGCACAGCTTTTTATTCCTGGATGTCATTAGCATCAACACAAGACTGAACACTTTCTAGCTGGGCTTTTGCTCTGTTATTTCAATAACTGAACAGAAATTATGAAACAGCTGGGAACCAGCCTGGCAAATCAGATGCTTATTGTCCAGGACAGAGCGTGCCCATGGGCTTTGGATAATGGTCAGTAATCGCATGCACGTGTAATCACACTTGTGTTTCAGGGAGCTATGTCATCTGCATGGATATAAGGAACCCCACCTCCCAGTGGATCCCCAAAGGGCTTCTTGTTCTAACTTATGTGTTGTGCCATAGGAGTTCTGACTTTGTCCGCTTTGTCACCTGGATCCTGTGATGGGAGGGGTTTCCTGCCACAGTGCGGAAGTTGGGCTGACATCCCTATCTTATAGTGTAAAATGATACTGAAATCTGGAGTCCTTTTGCCCAAGCTCCTGCCTATGCTTTTAAGACATAAGAAGGTAGAGTACGCTAGTGTTTTATACTTAACAGCATTTCATACTGAAAAAAAACCCGGAGTTAGGCAGTTGCTGATCCTTGGTGTATCTAGAGTACCTTGCATGGAAGGTAGGGATGGCTTTTTAGTGCCTGCACGCAACTGACATCACACAGACCTACCTTCCGTTGTCTAGGGTCTTCACAGAGCCACCTTTATTACATCTAGTCTGTATGTTTTGTGTGTTCACAGTCTTCTTAGTTATTCCTAACCATAGAACTCTGACAACAAAATAGTTTCACATGAAATCTTATTTCACATGATATTTAAGTTGAATTGCTTTTATTTTGACACTTGTTTTCTTTAGTGAGTGGTTTTATAGAATCATGGAGGCTGGGGAATATTAGGAACCTCAAAAGTGATCTCAGCCAATTCTTCTCTCAAAGCAAGAATTCCTTTTGCAATATTCTTCAAACAGGGTTATCTAACCTGTTTAACATATAATCTTACCTTGTATGTCCGTGAGCTTGAGGCAGCACATTCTATTTTTGAACAACTCCTAATGTTGGAAAATTTACCGTTTCATTGATTCAAGTTCTTGTGATATCCCTGCATTATTACAGGTTGTGCCAAATAAAACTGAAATTCCCTGCATATCTGCTCCAGAAATGTGTGAAGACACTAATAATGTTTTTCTACAAATGCTCCCAGTTCCTGCAACCTTTCTACATATAAGTTAGCATCTTTAGTATCATCTCGGGAGTACTGGTGTGGCCCGCTCTGTAAACACTGTGTTAATAAACTGACTGGCTTGTCTTCATAGGACTCAATCTGAGGGTCTCATACTAAGTCCTCAGAATGATGACAGTAGGAATTTGGGGGTTTCATCTGCATTTGACTTTCACAGTGACATTCAGAATCATAGGTACTAGGGATGTCCATCAAGCCATTCTTGCTCCTCTGTATGACACCCGGGAAATCCCATGTGGTTGTTCTCTCTGGAGAAACTGAGACTCAGAGACACTATGGAGCTTGTGAATAATCACATTGACTAGCATCCATAGAAGAAGCAGGATGAAAATTCTTCCGCAAGTCTCCGTGAAGCTCAGTCTGTTTAGAACTGTCATGCCTCTTTCTGTGTCCGTAAAGACCAGCTTGCACACATGTGCTTGACGGTGCTTAGCCATGGGGCTGTCTGCTTACGAAAAGTTGGTCTGTGAGCACAAAGAAAAGCCTTCATTTAGGCAGTTAATTTTCAGGAAAGCTCTCAAAGGGCAGGTTGGATAGTTTCTCTCTCATGGTATAAAGTAGGTATAGAAAGAAAGGAATGAGTTATATCCAGCCTGTCTAGCTTTCTCAATGTTCTCTGATTACTATTTCTGTGAAGAAAAGGTAGGTAACAAGTAAAGACAGAAAGAGGGGAAAATGGCAGCTTTAAAAAGCATTGGACAGTATCTTTTACTTTGTATATACGATGTGTCAACCTGCTTCTTGTGGACCAAAACGAGGCAGCATGGCAAGAGCCAGGCACAGAGTATAAGTCCTGGCCTTGCACTTACCAACCAAGTGAACTTGGGCAAGACATTGGCCTGGACGTGCCTCAGTTTCCTTATCTGTCAAATGGGGGTGATGACAGTATTACCTGCCTCAAAGGGTTTTGGGGGGAATTAAATGAGTTAATATGAGTGCAGTGCTTGGCATCATAGGATGCACGACGTAAGTGTTCTTCATTATTATTCAGAGTTAGCATTCTTTTTATTTCATTGTCATATAGTGAATTCAGAGGTGCCAGACTGCTTCCCCATCACTCTTGTGTCCTTACATAAAAAAAGGTTTGGAACCCCAGTTTTAGTCACAAGGAATCATGCCCTTACCTATAGTCATTGGTTTGCAATGATCTTTCCAAAACTAAAACTTTAGGATATGTTAAATGAGAAAACGGAATGCCCAGAAGCTGGAATACCTCTCATCACAAGTGTAGCTCCATGAAGCTTATACAGAACAGTCCTATTTAAAGTGAGGGGGCATGTGTGATGTGCAGTCAATTCAAAAGACCACACTGGGTCCTTTCATTCTGAGTGTCTTTGAACAGAGAGCCCCTGGGTGGAGGGGATGGTTTGAGGTACTTCCCAAGGAGCCTGACTTGATCTTGCACCAGCCGTTTTCCTGTCCTCTGGAGGCCAACTCGGGTCTTCCACTGTCACAGTGGGGTTTCGTCTCACCACTTTCAGGAGGTCACCCAAGATGAAAAGCAACAGGAGCTCTCCAAGGGCAAATAAGAATTCTGCTTCGTTTCACTCTGAATGGTTAGATTTTTGCTTTGCAATGTAACATAATCTTGCTCTTAGAACGAACAGATTTGCAAGATTACTTAATCTCCCCCCTCATTGAAAGTTTAGCTGAAGGTGACTTACTCAAGGTCAAACAACATTCATTCATTCATCACTTTTTTATTTATTTATTTATTTTTTTGAGATGAAGTCTCACTCTGTCACCCAGGCATGATCTCATATAGTGGCACGATCTTGGCTCACTGCAACCTCCACCTCCCGGGTTCAAGCAATTCTCCTGCCTCAGCCTCCCGAGTAGCTGGGATTACAGGCACGCACCATTACACCCAGCTAATTTTTGTATTTTTAGTACAGATGTGGTTTCACCATGTTGGTCAGGCTGGTCTCAAACTCCTGACCTCAGGTGATCCACCCATCTTGGCCTCCCAAAGTGCTGGAATTACAGGTGTGCGCCACCACACCCGGCCATCAAACACATATTTACAGAGCGCTGCTATGTGGTCTTCAGTGTTTGTATCGGTGGCAGTGCAGGACCAGAATCTAGTCTTAGTGTTTCCAAACCATTTTATTATTTCCCTGTTGCCTCTCTTGCCTACTCCTCTCTCCCAATGACACGTTGCATTGCGGCTATAGGATATTAATTCTCAGATGTGGATATCACTTGAGTCCATATAATGGGAAATGTGATGTATATAAAAGGGGGACCAGGGCCAAGGTTTGTTTCTCATTTTTTTGGCTTATATTCTTCTTCATGACTTTTCCTCATTCCACAAGGGGACTTAAGGTGGCTTAAAGAGATTAATACTTTTAATTAAAAGTAAAATAAACAAGGAGACAAAGTAGAAGGGAATATAAAGTAGAAGAGAGAAAGAAGATGCAGGCAGGAGCGGGGTCAGTGCCCAGAATGCCTGCACAACGTGGCATCAGCGCTGTTGCCCAGGGCGGTCACTAATCTGCTCTGAGGCCTGACATTCGAGAAAAGAGACAAATGTGAAGTGGTTGAGATTCATGTTGTCCATCAGATAAATCAGTTACTCAGGCAAGCTTTCTGAGATCACACTGAAAACTATACACTTGCCTAGTAAGTAGTGCAATGAATAATGTCTGAGGCAATATTCCCGGCATAAATGCAGTGGTTAGCTTTATTCATCTATTTTGAAGACATCATAAAATGCAATTTTATGGCATTGCAATTCACCAAAGTCACTTCTGTGAGAGCTAGAACACCCTACTGTAGTGCAGACTTTTCTGCTTATCTAAAGTAATCTAGGAAGAGCATTTAAAGAAAAAAAAAAAAAAAAGGTAAGACTTGACTCCACAGCTCTTGTGAGGAACATGCATGAGGATTATTTCTTACAACTAGACCTCTAATAACAATTCAGAATTTAAGGGTTGAGGTGATATTCTCTGCAAAGAATTTAAACAGTGAAAATTCTACATAGCCAATTTGGGACACATGTATTACCTTTGAGGGCCCCCTGAACAGGGGGGACAAAATTACTATTCCCTCATTAAAATTAACTAACAAATTCACATGCTTGAAAGTGCATCCACACAGCCTCTACCTAGAGGTGGCCTGAGGGGAGAGTTCAGTTCACAGGGAAGATCAAAACTGCCCCCAGTAGATCCCCAGATCCAGCAATCCCACCACTGTATAGCCAGAGGAAGGGAAGTCTGTGTGTTCAAGAGATAGCTGTGCTGCTTTGTTTCGCAGCACTATTCACAATAGACAAGATATGGAATGAACCCAAGTGTCAGTCAGTGGATGCGTGAATAAAGAAAATGTGGTACTTATATATAATGAAGTACTATTCATCCATAAAAAAGAGTGAGATTCTGTTGTTTGCAGCAATGTAGATGAATCTGGAGGACATTATATTAAGTGAAATATGCCAGGTACAGAAAAACAAATACCATATGATCTCACTCACTGGTGGAATCTAAGATGTCGCTCTCATAGAAGGAGAGAGTAAAATAGTGGTTACCAGAGGATTGGCAGGGGGCAGTGCTGAGAGACCCGTCAATGGCTGCAAAGCTATAGACGAGAGGAATAAGTGCTGGTGTTCTATTGCATAAGAAGATGACTAGAATTCACAATGTATTACATATTTCAAAATAGCTATAAAAAGTTTTTGAATACTTTCATCACAAAGAAATGGTAAGTGTTTAAGATGGTAGATATGCTAATTATGCTGACTTGATCATTACATAATTTATACATGTATCTAAACATCACATTTACCCCATAAATATGTCCAATTATTACATGTCAATCATAAATATTTAAAAGAAATTTTAAATATTTCATGCCTTTCTCTAATATTTAAAATAAGAAATTTTAAATATTTTAAAATAAAAATAAAAAAGAATTGTCCCAGAAAGAAATTATCCTTGGTGAACACCAACAGAAGACAAAAGGGATATGAAGTCCCTGATTATCTACTCCATAGAGTAAGGCAACAATTGTTAGGGCCTGGAAAACTTTAACAGTAGGTTCTATCCATGATCTCCCCACCAGGAAAAATAATTAAGAAACTTATAAAAAGCCAATGAATGTCCAATTTTAAGGAATATAACTTTTGGCAATGCCTACAAGAAGACATGGATGAAAATGTACTTCTAGGCAGTTCAATATAGGTGGAGAACCTGCCAACAGTTTTAGAGTAGTTGGTTTAAGCCATTCTTTTCTGATAGCAGGACCACTATCTTCATTATGCATAATTTGAATAAGATCTAGGAATGCTATTTGATTCTCCCCTTTCCCTTTTTTTCCAGCTTAGACTCTTATTCCCTTATTTTTCACGCCTTTCTCTAAGATGGCAAACAGGTACATGCCAGTGCCAACTATAGGTGACTCTTTTTAGAAGAACATTCTCCAGTTATGTCTGTGCTCAACATAAAAGAATGTTCCAGCCAATAAGAGCTACTTAAGAAGGGCATCAAAGAGCAAAGGTCTGGTACAAAGCTCTGCAGGGCTTTCGCCTTTTCTATTACTTATCCAATTTGCAGTATTCAACACAACAGATATCATTGGTGGCTGGCCTGATATGGAAACAATGGGAGATAAAAATAAGTGGAACAGAGATCTTGCCCACAAACAGCTTTCAATCTAGATTGCAAAGTTGGTAAGATATACTCAAATAACCATACTATGAGGTATGGAAAGATAGCCATGCCATCAGTATTGATAGGAGGGAAAATTCTACAAAGAAATTTAAGAGGATACTGTGTTGTCTTTTCCTCAAGTTTCTTACTCTGTTCAGCTCAACAAACTCTTAGGTGCACCCGCCAGGTGCCAGGCCCCCATGTGAGGGGTTGGGGTACAGCAGAAATCAGGCACTGGCCTTGCCCTCAGAGAGCTGCTTCTAGCAAGAGTCATCAAAGCTTTGTAAAGGTGTCTGCCTGAGGCCAGGGACTTGGTCTTGCATTGATATGTTTTTATATATCCCCTCCCTCAAACAGCCCCATGCGCAGGAGGAGAGAAAGCAAACATTTTTTCAGGAATGGCATTAACATTGAGACACAACAGCTGGAAATTGGCAGGGTGCCCTCAGAAGGCTGGGAAAGTGATTCATTTTTCCAGCCTCACCACAGGAACCGAAGCCCTGGCAGATGCCTCCATGTGTTAGCGGCGGCTGATCCGAGTGAGATCATTATTAATTATTAGTTACTTTTGAGTGTCTTTCGCAGAAACTACAGAGTACTTGGGAAGCCCAGACACTCTTGAGTTGCAATCAATACTGTATACACCTTGCACGGGAACCTGAGTGGCATGTAATTATAAACCAGTATTGATTCCTGGCAAAGGGGTTCAAAATGTATAAATCCTTCACATGAAAATCAGCTAACTCTTCAAAGGACTTGATTATTTTCCTTTCCTTAAGAAAGAGATGGATGGTTGGAGTAAGAAACTTGAAATGTTAGCTAAATTAGGGCTATTTCCTGCCAGGATCCAGATCTGTACACATAATTATTTTATTCTCTGTGCTGGCACTGATTCACTTTGGTTGAGTATTGGAAATGTCTCTGTTTTGGGTCTGTAATCCAAATTATTCAGTCCGTGTCTATGCTGATGTTTTCTACTCGCATCTTCCTATATTATTTTTCTGTAAAACAAATACTCGCATGTCTGGGATTTGCCTCATGCTGGTACCCACCCCACTCCTGCTTTTCCTGCTCTTCTCTATCCCATCGTCCAGTTTCCCCTTGGCCCGGAACTTCACCTGCCCTCTTACAACCTATCGTCACCAAATCCTGCCTATTTTATTTTGGCCTAATTCTAATTTCTGCTTCTAAATTGGTGTCCACTGAAGTCCTATTAGAATGACCAGAAATCTGTATAGTTAGTCTTTCTTCCTCTTGGCTGTGTCTCTATCCTCAGCAGTGGTTACAAACATGGACTCTCATCCCGCCTTTGCTGAAATCATCGATGCCCTATCATTTTATGCCTAGATCCACAGAATGGCCTTGCACTGCTTTTCAGTTTCTAGTGTTGCCCCTTTCCATGGCTGATGGGAAGGCCTTTTGAAAATGCAAGTCTGATCAAGTCATTTGGCTGCATGAAGTCCTCCAATAGCTCTCCTTCACCTGCAATCTAAGATGGACAAATCACTGTTGATCTGGAAGTGACAGAAACTGAGTCTTAAGAGATGCAGCTTATCTCCCAAGACCCAGAGGTTATTGGAAGACAGCAGGTCCAGAGGATTGCTGCAGGAGCTCCATCGGGAAGGCTTCCCCATGAGCTTCTTTGGCATTTTGAATCTCTGTAGTTGGTTTAGCTGGGGCTGAGACACGAAACTTGTGTACAAAACTATCTCCCTGGTTGTGTAGAGCTAACTTACCAGTGTGAGACAGTCACAATTTACTCTCCTCTGGGTAGGTACCTCATGTTTCCTGAGCCATGCAGTGAAATCGTATTGAGAATGTTACAAGGGAATGGGCCCCCTGGTATGTCCCCTCTGAACTTCATATATGAGGAAAAAGAAATCCCAAAGCCAGTAAAGGATCTGACACAAAGGGCCAGCCGCCTCTCTCAAAAGGCACACTAATGCCATGATGTATGAGAAAACACTTGGTAATATGTGACAATCCTGTGCATTGCAGGATGTTTGGCATCATTAGCCTCTCATGCTAAATGCCAATCATGCTCCTCAGTCATCGGAACCAGCAAAAATACTCCTCACATGCCCTTAGATAGTTGCAAATGCTTCAGCGAGAGGTAATGGCACTGCCCCTACTTGAGAACCAATGGCTCCTGTAACTGCTTGGCCTAGTTCTGACTTCTAAAATGTTCTCCTTTCCTGAGAGTATAATGAAGAGCCAGATACTTTGTAATCTTCCTATCACTCATCTGGCTTCTCTGTAATGATTGAGCTCGGATGCTGGACTCACATTGTCTGGCTTTGAAATCAAGCTCCACCACTTACTGGGTGTGACCTTGAACCATTACTCAATATCTCCATACCTCAGTTTTCTCAGATCAAATGGGAATAATAATGACATCTACTTATTTTTGTGAAGATGAAATGAAATTAAGCATGTAAGCTGTTTATCACACTGTCCACTGTTGGAGGTATGGTAATTGTATGAGGTGATGATGATGATGATGGCTCCCAAGCATAAGGGTCTTATTCAAGCAAGAACTTGAAACTCACACTTAATAATGAATACTCCAGAAAACACAGACAGGCAGCATGATATATGAGAAAAGGTAGCCGACTAGGTGGGAGTCAGTAAATCCTGTTGCATCCTCTGCCATCAATTCTGTATGCCTTTGAATATGTCACTTCACCTCTCTGATTTTTATATACTCTGAAATTTTTGTGTTACATGGTGTTAAAAGATTGAATGACTTAAGCAGTGTGAAGTAATTTGATAAACAGCTTGATGATATGTAATAAATAACCTGTTTGCATTGGTGTTTTCTACCCCTGACTTGAAAACCCTCACCAGCCGTGGGGAGAACACACTTAACAGGAACTTCTTGGTGAGAGTCCACTTACATGGTAAATGGCAGGATGTTAGCATGACACTGAATCTCTGTCTCACCCACTCCCTGCCAGTGTACCCCCCAACAGCCCAGGAGAGAAGAGCCTTGGAGCATTTAGGCATCTCTCATTAAAAGTTCGTGTCTGGGGTTCAACAGCTTTTCCTGCTGGCTCCCTGACACCCCCACGAGGGCCTGTTGCCTTCATGGTTGTCTGCTTGTTGCCCCACAGCAACAAAGGCGAGAGAAGGAGCTGCGGAAGCAGCAGGAGAGGGAGCAGCGCCGGCACTATGAGGAGCAGATGCGCCGGGAAGAGGAGAGGAGGCGTGCAGAGCACGAACAGGTACAGCTGGGACCAGGAGCCCCAGTGATGGCCCCCTGGGAACCCCAGCACCAGTCGTCTCTGGGGCGTGGGTCACCTTTTCTGAGGAATGCTCAGTTTACATGGGTTTTTACTCTTCCTCAAGCAATTATGCTCGCCTATTCAAGAAGCCAAATGCACAGCCCTGGCATTGCCCACTCATTCAGCCTTGCTTCCTACCCAGAGTTTCCTGACATACCCGGATCTTCTGATTCTCCCAACCCTTGGTATCTGATTCGAAGGTAGCACTGAAGCATGAAAAATCAGCCAAGTCCCACTCTTTCACTGCTTCAGAAGAGCTTTTCTACTCATGCCATCTCTGGTCTTTATGACTTTGAGTTATTGCTGCAGGCCCCTCTCTGCTAGAATCACATTCTGACAGCACAGTGAAACTCGGCAGGATGGTTCCATTACAGAGACAGTGCACGATGGCATTCAACAATTGTCTTATCCCTGCTGCTTGCACAGGAGCCTGTGAACTTTATAGCACTGTTAATTCCAGGTAGTCCATAAAGAGAGGACCCTGGAATGAAAAGCTTTAACATGTAGCTGGGCTTCTTAAAACCAAGTAGTAGCAGTAAAATGCTGAGCCATCTCAGTCAGCTGTTACAAGTAGAGGGGCTTGTGCTTTTCATTATGCTGAAATGCATTTGCTTCCACGTGACATACTCTTCCTGCTTTGTAAGGAGGTATTTGGGTATTTTCCCCCTCCTTTCTTCTATACTTTACTTAGCAGTTCTTGTCACCTTTGAAATTACTGGTTCATTTCTCTTTCTTTCTGTTCCTCTGAATTCTCTGCTGCCTACCTCTCCAGGAATACATCAGGCGACAGTTAGAGGAGGAGCAGAGACAGTTAGAGATCTTGCAGCAGCAGCTACTGCATGAACAAGCTCTACTTCTGGTAATGGGAAAGCCAAGAGCCAGCTGACCTGCTCTGTGTTCATCTTGCAAGTGTTTGTGTGTGTGTGTGTGTGTGTGTGTGTGTGTCCTTCTAACATGCCAGTGCAGAAGAGGGGATCTTCCAAGCCTCAGGGACCTCAAAAACCTCATAGAAAATTAATACATTTTCCGATTGATTTTGCTGAGTCCTAATACATTTAATACAGTTGTTATGCATTCTTTATTAACTCCATTTATTTCTAAAACTTGAGTATGAATCCAGCCTTATTATAAGTACAAACTGCTTTTGAGACCCACTGTGTTTATTGCAGAGTAATTTTTAAGGCCATTTGCAACATGCTGCAATACAATCACAGCAAAATGTGCCTCTCCCATAAGAACCCACCAGCTCTACAGTCATATTTCATTTACAGACTATTAGCTTTACCCTTATGATGGGAACATTTTGTGTCCCTTGCTCATGCAGCTTCCACTTGAAGTACAGTACTTTTTTATTATTATAGCACTGCTCTCCAGATGGGCTTTTTGGTGTATTTTTTTAAACTGAACTTTTTATTTAATGGCATTCTGATATTTTTTAGCCTGTACATAAGCTTGCTAATGGCCTTTGTAGGTCCAAGTTTTATTAAATGAAAGATGATTTAGGCAGTATCTTTTGGCTGCTTATTTAGTTTTGTACTTAATTGTACATGTGTGAGTGGTTTAATTACTAGATCAGGAAGTGGGTGACTTTTTCTAGGGGTTGTATGCTGACCATTTAAATGTCCTCATTATTGCCATTTCGTCACGTGTACTTAATTCATCAGGGACAAGTCATTTTGTAATTGATGGGGTTCGGTAGGGATTGCCATTTTAAAGCAATAGCGTTTTCATTAAATGACACATTCTTGTGTAGATACTAACACAAGGCAGTAGCTTATTTCTGTGGTACATCCTGACATCCTCCTGTCATTCTGTTAGTATTAAGATCCTTCATTATTTAGCATTATTTTGCCTCCATTGCATACTTAACTGGTACTGGCCGATGATTTCTATGTGATAATTTGGCCTTTTCTTTGCTCCTCTTTCCTGATCTGGACAGGAATATAAGCGCAAACAACTGGAAGAACAGAGACAAGCAGAAAGACTGCAGAGGCAGCTAAAGCAAGAAAGAGACTACTTAGTTTCCCTTCAGCATCAGCGGCAGGAGCAGAGGCCTGTGGAGAAGAAGCCACTGTACCATTACAAAGAAGGAATGAGTCCTAGTGAGAAGCCAGCATGGGCCAAGGAGGTAAGTAAGCAAGTGTAGCCTCACCCTGTTGGCCAGGCTTTTGACTCTAATGAGTTTGTCTGATAGAAGTGGAGAGTTAACCCAGTGCTGCAAAGTTGGAAAACAATTCATCATAAGATACATGTTTTGCTTTTGGAAGAACCATAACATTATTTCTGTAGAGAAATGGCAAAATACCTTCCTCCATTTGTGGGGTTTTGTTTTGTTTTTTGGTATATCTTTGTGGTTGCAATGGACTTTTATAGGAAATAACAAGATAGAAAAAACCTTTTTTCTGATACTCATCCAATTGAATTTGTGGCATGAGGATTTTTAGTGACCTTTTTGTTGAATAATGTGATTAAGGATTTATAGAATTCTAGGAAGAATCAGTTCCTGTCCATGCCTGGACCCTGTTACTGATCATTAACATTGTCACTAACATAACTTTGTTCACCATGATACTACCAGCAGATGCACAGTTAACCTCAGACTTGTAGTGGTGGTATTCACTTTTAGGATCAGAGGTCATTCGTGTTTCTTCTACCCATACTTCCTTCATTTGCTTAACTACTAGACTAAGAAAGGATTTTCAGGAACTTAGCGCTATGTTGAGCTATTTTAATAAAAACTGCTTGGATGGGAGGGAAAAAAAGGGTGATAGCCAGACAGGTAAAGCAAACAAAATAACTCCAACCAAATCAGCAACCTTTCCTGGGAGTCACTGTGTGAGGTCATGTGCGTAACATGCTGGTTTTCAGTTCAATCATTATTTCTGGCATCTAGTGATTTCCTTTATTTTGTGGTGATTGTAGCTAGTCATTTAAAAGGATGTTTTGGGGTTATTTTGTATTTTTACCCAGAATTTTTATATATTGATAGCTCACACTTTTTTAAAGTTATCTAGAATACAATATTACTAGAACCAGATTTCTTACATGAGATCCTGTTTTTCTGAAAATAATTCTTTGTATTTCTCTAACCTATCTGACATATGTACAGAAAACGTTTGATATAATGTTGTCCTAATGTTAATGATAGTGGTTTATGGGAGGAGAAAGTAAAAAAAAATGGATTTTTAAAAACTTTTTTGTACTTTTACATATTGTTTAAATCCTTTATAGTGATCATGTATTTTTTTGTGAAAAAAAACTTTTTTCTTTTAAAACTTAGTGTGTGGAAAAAATTGTTTTGATTTGTGATGAAGAATTTTTTATCACATTCCCTTATATCTGTAAACATGATCCATATTTACATAGCTATGTCTCTAACATCTGCCTCTTTCTCTTAGATCAGTAATTCAATTTTGTGATCCTACTCCCAGGTACAGCATCAACCACTTAATAATCCACCTATTCTTCCAGCTAAGCAAAATCAGTATGCTGCTAAGCAGCAGCTGAAATGCTTCTTGGCTGGCAGAGATGCACCACCTTCCTCTACTGCTAAACCGTTTTCTAGCCATGCTAAGTTGAAATCCTCAGCTAAGCCAGACCCACAGCTCCTGACCATGGCAAGTGTTCAGACAACTGAAAAACTAGCCTCTACAAAGCTAATGGCAGTAGCACCTGCAGGAATTAATGATTCCAGATCAAGACTCCTGTTTGAGCATCACCCATGGAAGAAAGATGGACCAGCTTGCCCTATTAGACTTGGTTTAGAAGACCAACTGAAGCCTCAGGAAGCCTTGAGGACCATAGTGAGATCTCCAGGGCAATCTCACTCCCAGGGATGTAGCCCAACTCAAGAGATAGGATCTAAGGTCATTTGTATGTCTTCTCTCAACATCTCCAAAGTGATAAGCCCTGAGTTGTCCATTACTGCAATTCAGGAGGGCCTTAGAGATTAATGTAGAGCTTGCGGCAGGAAGAGCATGAACTCATGCATCTTTACAAGTGCTTCTACTCTTGTAAGAAATGCTGCATCACTAAGCGACCTCTCCTTGATGCATGACCACTTGGCTTTCAGTGTTCCCAGCCCCAAGCATGAGTTTAGGAGAGGGACACCTACAGATTCCATTGGAAATGATCATGATTTTGTGCAACACATTCCAGAATTTCTTCTTTCCCCTAGACAGCTCCCTCATGCACAAATGTACCAGAAGACAGGGAAAAGCATGGAGCAGTTTTCACTTCCTTCATTCAGCCTCTACCCAGCACCTTATGATTTGAACTTGTCTACCTTGACTTCATTGTTTTCCAGTTGCTATTTGTCCTCATCACTAAATTTACTGGCCTGTCCTCTCTATTCAGAACTAGTTCATAGCTCCCAAGCTTTCAGGAGACATGGGATTCCTGGGGGCAGATCTTTGCAGATGTCATCAAGGCACTTTTCTAGACCTCTTAATTCCCTCATGCTTCCTGGTCAGGCTCCTAGCAGTAAAAGAAACACAGCATTTGAGCATGCAAACAACATGCCTGAGTCATCAAGCACTCCTGATATGAGGTTTCCCAGTCACCGTAAGTCTGGGCCATCTCTGGTGGGTGACATCTTCCAAGGTCCCTGGCTTCCTGGCATGTGGTGTGCTTCCTTTGGGCTTCATGCATTTCCAGAGATATATGGGAACATTCTTTGGGGATTTCATATTTAGTCCTCTACTCCTGCGTGTGGTTAACTTCATCCAGCGTCCAGCTAACCATTGTCTGTTCATGAAACAGTTCCCAAGTCTTAGAGTGGGTGATCATATTTTAGAAGAAAGATGAAACATTTAGTTGATAGAAGGAGAGTGACAGTGCTAAATTTAGGACTGGAGCAATCAATGTACAAATAAGAACAAATAATTGTCTGCCTTGGTTTGAGTCATCATTTTTAACACCCACTTCTTAAAATAGGAATAAAAATGAGTGTGAGGATCTTTATATTCTTGATCTTTTAATGCTTCTCATCAGCAATGTATGAACTTTTTATGTAAAGCATTATTTATGGATGTCTTTTTTCATATTAGGGAGGCAGGGGCTCAAAGTGACCAAGTAGTAATATACGTTGCAAACCTTTAGACATGAACATAGCTTATCAGTATCTTAACTATCAAGTTATAAGAAAACCTGGGTTAAACCCTCTGGAGGTAAAATAAAAAGATGCCATTTTCTTTTTTTCAAATGCACCCTCTGTGCCCATGCCACCGTCTCCTGTTGTGTAAGGTCTGGACTATTTTGCCCCATGTGCCACTGAAGGTATCACCTAGCTGTCTTCCACCTATTGCAACCTCTTCTGTAATCTGTTCCAGCATTTGTTTTCTAACTCAGCTCTATGCCTTCCCATCAGGTTTTTTTTTTCTTCTGCTTTGCTTACTTTACCATCTGCTTCTCCTCTTCCTCATTCCAAATCAGTAGTCCTTCATCAGCAATGTAATGCTTTTATACTGCTTTGTTCTCCGTGTTCTTGTTGCTTCATTTTGTAAAACACAATTGATCATTGTATTTCTCAGTACCTTTCTGATTACTATGTTGGATATTGTAGAGCAAATGAAAATGCTCAATCATTTGCAAATCCTGTTGAGCTCTTCCCTCGCTCCTTTTACTGAGTATTCTTTCTGTCCTGGATGTCACATTGGCCTTGATTTTCAGATTTTAGCCAGAAAAGAACATTAATGTCTCTGCATTAAAAAGACAGCTTGGAGCCGGGCACAGTGGCTCACGTCTATAATCCCAGCACTTTGGGAGGCAAAAGCAGGAGGATCTCTGGAACCCAGGAGTAGTTAGAGACCAGCCTGGACAACACAGTGAAACCTCGTCTCTACAAATAATAATAAAAATTAGCTGGGCATGGGGGTGCATGCCTGTGGTCCCAGCTACACCAAAGGCTGAAGGTGGGACTGGAGCCTGGGAGGTTGAGACTGCAGTGAGTCATGATTGCACCACTGCACTCCCGTCTGGGCAACAGAGTGAGACCCTGTTTCAAATAAATACAAAAATAAATAGACAGGTTGGGGGCATTCTCATTTTTTTCAAATTATCTGCCATTTCTGAGTTGGGATGGAAGTCAGGTATGTATTGTGAAAATATCAGTATGATGTTCTGTTGAACATCAGCAGAATTTGAAGGTCTTCTTCCTCACTTTTTGGATGATAGAGATTCGTTTTTCTTATTTCTGCTCCTTAAATGGCATGGGATTTTCTGGGCCTGGCAAGTAACTGTGGGGGCTCCCCTTCCCTTTCCATCCCACATACTTAAAAAAAAAAAAAAATTGTACCAAAGCTCAGCAGTGAAAGAATGCTTTGTTTACATGAGTATTGCATGAGATTGTATTTTAATTTTTTTAACACTCCATCATGTTCTCTTTCTGTGATATATGCCCGTCACTGGCATGTTTGTTTGTTTGCAAACAACGATCTGATAAGAGCCAAAATATCTGTTTATTTCCATTAGCTCACTGGACTTTGAAATCACTGTATATAAAAACTCCTCCTCCATCCAGATTTCTCGGCTCTACACCAAAGTGTTTTTTTTTGTTGTTGTTATTTCTTTTATATGAGTTTATATATAAAGTTCTCAAACAACCACTTCGAGAGTTTATATCTTTCCTCCATTTCTGCGTATCTCTCTTATGATTAAATATAGGAGAGACCTGGAAGGAAATAGTATGGAGTATGTTTGAGTTCAAGTTCTTCCACTTCCTGGCTGCCTGACCTAGGGTGTGCCTCCTGCTTTCCTGAGATGCAGCTTCCTCATCTGCACATCTGCCTCACAATTGGGAAGCTCATGGGCAATAATGAATGTGCACGTGCCATTTAAAGTTACATACTACACAAATACAAATGAAATACGGTATTCAACGTATTCCTATTTTGTTTCCAAGACTGTTGTAGCTCACCAGGAACAAGTGCTTTGTCTCGTTTTGGTCTGGATTTCATATGACCAATTCACTTGCGTCTCCTATCTCTTCACCCACCTCTCCCAGGTGATAGATAAGCACTTCTTTATTTCCTGTATCAACTTTCTAAGACTTTGCTTCATTACTTTTGAGTTATGTGCTCCATTCACAATGGGATCTATGCTTTTATCTGGAATATTGGTAAGAAGTTGACCTGGGAAAAGAGTTCAGGCCCTTAGAGTCAGACAAGATTGCATCTTAAGCATTCCTTATGAATGAGGGTCTCTGCTGTGCTCAGAGGTGACCCAGAGCAGGGGTGTCATCAAACTTGCTCAGTAACCATCTGCCCATGTGGTTTTGCCCAACTATATTACTCAACTCTTTATGTGACTAGTGAGTGCAGGGTCAAAGTATCTAAGGAGCACTTAAAAGTTACTCACTGGCTTCTTTCTCTTTCTCCAGCATCGCCAATAAACACAAAAACCAAAGTGTTTTGTCCAGTTGGGGGAAAAAAGAATACCCATATGACTGTGTTGGACTCACCATGTACTAATTCTTCAGTAAAGCCTTCTGAGATCTTCCTAAACCCTGTGGACTCTACATATTATGAAATATTATTAGAATGCACCCATATAACATAGTAAATATATATTTGCTGTCAACAGTTTTAAAATTACTTCTATAAATTTGTTTTGATATTCTCAGTAGATGTCATTCATTATTGTAAAGTGAGACACTGTAACCTACAAATTGTTTTAAAATATAAAAAACAATCTGACAATTGACATCGATACAGTGTTTCTCTTTATTTATAACGTTTTAAAAAATTTGTTTTGAAATTGTTTTGGAAATCCTGTAATTAACAAATTTATTTTTAAGTTGTCTATATTTGCATAGCCTTTATATATACCAGAGGCCATAGATATTACTCCTGTGCTATGCAGTGGACAACACAGACCTGTCTAGAGCAGAATTTTATTTCTGAGACCACAGTTATTTTTTTCACTATATATCATGCTACAGTAAATAATATAGCATTTTTGCAGAGGTGATCCAAACTTCTCCAGAGTTATTTTAGTTTTCATATTGAAATGATTTTTTAATAAGAAAAAAATACTTTTATAGTAAAGTTGATCAGTCTCTGCTAATCTTCTCTGTATTTCTGATAATTCCTTCTACTATGAAATCATTTATAACAGCTATCTTTTGCTGTTATAGTCTAGCACCTTGACACTCTATACCTGATGGTACTGGAACACATTCTTAGTGGTGCTCCTGGCATCTTATGTCTTCTTGGAAGCAGGCAGTTGGAGCAGAAACTTGGCTCCTAGACTTTTTTGAACATCCTCAGGCATCAAAATATATCTTCTTGTTCCCAGTTTTTAATCACTTGTATCCTTCTAGATGCGAGAGGGGTTGGAGGGAGACTTTCTTTTTTTTGTCTCACATATTTATTTCCTGTTCAATTAGTAGACATAAGTTGTGATAAAGCAGGGGACAGGCCTCTGTCTAGTATGAAAATAATGAAAAGGGCCTGCCTAGATACCCTATCCAGCTTTCTCTCTGTCCGTCTGAAGGTGTTATTAGGAGAAGTACCACTTCCAATGTTTGATTTGATCCTGTGCTCCAATTCTTAAGGTGAGCCTACAGTGTAAAGACACTTGGGCAGCATTATCTTCCTAAAGACTATAGGACTAGGTTTTCTTGAGACAAAATACATAATGAGATGCCTCATGATTACACCCTTTTCTTAGATTTTCAATTTTCTTTGGACAAACTTCAACCCAGGAAATTTCAGTACATGGGAGCCTTCCTGAAATAATTTTCAAAGCGTAACAATTACTTATGCCATATGTTTTTAGAATGGTACAGACTAAAATATACTAATGATAGAATTTAGTATGTAAGCTGATAAAGCATAAGAAATTTTTACTAGAAGTACATTAGCAACATCTATACATGACTAATCAAATCCATTAATTGCCTATGAAAACCAGTACCCTAGTTTCTACCCTGTTCATTTCTAATGATAGCTTTAGGGCCCCATGTGGCCTGTGATCCTATTAGCAGCAGGGATGCTTAGACTGGAGCCTTGTTGCTGACACTTCCCAAAAGAATTATCTCAAAAGTGGTTTCTTTGCTCAAGATAGAGTCTTTGGGGACAAACTTTTCTACTATTGTTTTTAATGTTCTGTCCCTTAATGTATATTTAAAGCTATCAATGTATTTTATAGCGAAAATAATAATTACAAGTATTCCTCACTCTGCATATATTTGGTTCCTGAATTTTGGATGACAAGTGGTTTGGACGGTGGAAATTCAGACACTGAAGGATGCTTATGTATAACTTACCTATTAATGATCTACCCTGAAAATAAGAAAATGGATAATATGTGACCAATTCCAGTGGTCTAGAAATACTAACCTTCTTTCAAAGAGTCTGGCATTTGGAAAAGTGATAAATTGCATGCCTTGATCTCAGTTTATCTATTGCTGTCTTTGTGGGACTTTTTCTTCTTTGTGGTCTTATCTCAAAGCTGGCTTTGTTCTTTTGCTCAATGTAATAGCCAAATAATTACTGCTGATGTAATACTTTGCACACATGCACACACAAAAAGTATACATGTTCTGGTTTATATTCCTGGCTTTTTGCAGCAAATTTTACTTGGTGTGTGGTAAGCTTCTGGGACTCGGGATTTCAAAACCAAAGCCAATTGTATGTACCCTGCACAGCCATGGTGGGGGAAGAGATGTTCACATTCCTCCTCAGTAGAGGCAAGAGGGCTGTTTTTCATTCTGCAGCTTATCTTATTGTGTTAAAATATGTGAGGTTAATATGAGTTTAAAAACAGACTTACTTTGTATATTTGATTGAGTCTGCCTCTAGAAAGATTCAAAATGGGATAGGAAAGATGGGGGAAAATCGCTCTTTCAAGTTTTTATTTCAAATCAGGCAGTAAAATGAATAAAGACTTTTAGCTGCTACATAAAAAATATGCACACAGACATGAATATTGAACACCTGCATGTGGGTTCTTAAAATGCTCAGTGAGTCAGCAGAAGAGAATTCAGGGCTCACTGTAAAGGCCATCAGTGTGGGGAGAATGGTTGCATTATCCTGATGGCTTTGGGAAGCACAACAGTCAAACTGGTCCTGAAGAAATAAAGGACAGGACACAGTAGATCTGGAAGAAAAGTCATAGACTTCTTGAAGTTGTCTAAGATCTTAAGCCATATCTTAGAGTGTGCACCTTGTTTATCTAAGTTTCTCTTTAAAACTGCCCTCCAAGGCAGTCTTTCTGCTGTAAATATGTACTAAAGGTAATGATGACCTGTTTAAAAAGGGCATTCACTGGCTCTGTGAGCATTTCCCATGAAGCACTTGGGATCTGTTATCTGCTTTGGGTTGAAAGAGACTCTGGAAGAAAGGGAATGATAAGGAAATGAAATAGTCTGAGAGAAGACAGGGTTAGAGGGGAAGAGAAAAGGAGGAGAAGCAAGAATGAACACCACATGTGTAGAAACAGGGAGGAAGAAAGGGGAGAGCAAGACAGTGGAGTCCAAGCTGGGCATGAAAGAATGAGACGGGGCAGTGTATTTGAGGAAGCAAGAAAGACAACTGGAAAGAAAGACCTCTAAAGACAGAAAAAGAAAGTGACACAGGAAGTCTGTTTGAAACAGGCTATGCTCATTAAGCAGGCAGCCTGGAACACCCACTCGCCTATCAGTAGAACAGTGAAGAAATGGAGGGTGCGTGCACTCAGCTTCATCCTCTTGTTCCTCATGTTCCATGAAGCAACCCAAAGCAATTTTCTATGTTCCCCAAGTCATCTAAATGCATGCTACCATTCCCTTTGTCTAGAGTGCAAACTGTCTTCCTCACTGACCCCATGGCATTGTGACCAATCAGTAAGATAATATCACAATCAATACAAGATAAACTCTTAGCAGGTCACGAATTCCCTGCTAACTGACTAACACAAGATAATGAGTAATGGAAGAGTGATGGCTTGGCTGTTCTATGTTGTTGTTGCTGTTGTTAGTGTTTGCTCTTTGCAAATTCTTGATGCAGTGCAGAAATAGAGTTTTGGCTTCTGAAAATCATTTAATCAGAGGATTCAAATGGCTGTGCAGGTGACTACAGAAAATCCTTACTAGAAGGTGAATCTACTATACATTGAGGCTGTCTTCTTTTTTTTTTTTTTTGGCTTGTAGGTAGAAGAACGGTCAAGGCTCAACCGGCAAAGTTCCCCTGCCATGCCTCACAAGGTTGCCAACAGGATATCTGACCCCAACCTGCCCCCAAGGTCGGAGTCCTTCAGCATTAGTGGAGTTCAGCCTGCTCGAACACCCCCCATGCTCAGACCAGTCGATCCCCAGGTACAGTCTTGCCTCCATTCCATCAGGCATTCCTATAAGGTGCACAAGAAAACCTATTAAAAGCCTAGGGAATTGTAACATGGATTCAGGCATAGCGTCAAATTATTATCCTTAATATAGAATTTATAGTAATATAGGTGGCCCCACTGATTTTGAAGAGTAGAAGAAAAGGTGAGAAAGAAAAAAGCGTCACCCTTAAACTCGAGTCAACCACAAACTCACTTCTGTGTAAACTGGCCTCTCTGGAGACCCACAGGAGTTTCTGCAAGGTGAGAACAAGCATTCTTTTAGTTACAATTATCAAAACTAGAATTCATAGAAACCTTTGAAGTGTGTGTATGTGTATACATTATATATTTTTTGTTTTCTTGGGACTTTGGCATGAGCCTGAAACTGAAAAAATTAAATAGACTTGGTTAAGTAAAATTATATCTTCTAAGGCAGTGGTTCTCTAAGTGTAATCACTGGACCTGCAGCATCAGCCATCACCCAGGAACTTGATAGAAATGCAGATTATGAGGCCCACTTCAGACCAGCTGATCAGCAACTCTAGGGGTGGCGGAGGCCTGGCAGTCTGTAATTTCACAAGCCCTCTAAGTGATTCTAATGTACTTTAGAGTTTGAGAACAATTATTTAAAACTATAGGGTAAAGAAAAAAGATTACTCTACTTTTAGGAAAGGAGGTGGTTTCTGGAAGTTGTTTTTTTTTTTGTTTTGTTTTGTTTTTTTTTGAGACAGAGTCTTGGTCTGTCTCCCAGGCTGGAGTGCAGTGGCCCAATCTCAGCTCACTGCAACCTCCGCCTCCCAGGTTCAAGTGATTCTTCTGCCTGAGCCTCCCAAGTAGCTGGGACCACAGGTGTCCGCCACCACGCCTGGCTAATTTTTGTATTTTTAGTAGAGACAGGGTTGAACTCCTGACCTTGTGATCTGCCTGCCTCGGCCTCAAAAAGTGCTGGGATTACAGGCATGAGCCACCACGCCCAACCGGTTTCTGGAAGTTCTATGGGACTTTTATATATGCTAAAAATGAAATATGAAGTGAAATAGATTAAGGAATTCCATGAAAAATAAAGATAATATAGTTTCTTCTGCCAAATGTCTTAAATTTCTTCCAGGCATCCACCTGTGTTAAGACTTCCACAAAAAATTTAAGGTCACCTTTGAAATATGTAATGCTGTTTGAACTGGAGTTTAAAAGAGTCGTGATAAAATCAAGTGTTCTTTAAGTTTGCCTTTAGTAAAGTCCAGGATTTTTCAGCACCAGCCAGCTTGGCCTATCTTCCTCTTGGCTGTTTTTAATTTGTATGTAATTCCTTCATGCCTAACCCTCAAAAAGATACATTTTTTTAACAGGAATTTCTATTTTAATGTACAAATATCCTCTTTTAAACCCCCTAGCTTTGACCTTGGAAGGTACTTTGGCCTTTAAAGGGGAGAAGAGAGAGAAAATGTACTTTATGAGAACAACCAGAGAGTGAACATGTAGCTATTTTGTGACAGTTGATTCACTTACGCATTCTTCAGGCGCTTCAGTTCGGGGGTTGTGTGGTGTGTCTTTTTTATTTTTTATTTTTTTGGCTCTTTTAAAGGGGGTTTGTGTTTTATACTTGATACTTTTCTAAAGGGGCTTTGTTTTAATATTATTATTTAATATATTTAATGATATTTAAAATTAATATATATCCGGTAGATTCTCTTCTGGTCGAAGCTTAATGTTCAGCTAAACTGGGCTTTGAGGATTTCCTCTGAGCTGTCATTAGTAACATTCCAGCACTTAAATTTCAAACCAAAGAGGAGTTGACAGGTCCTTGCACAAAAGAGATATTGCACTAATGTTTGTTGAATTAACAGTTTAATTTAGAAGGCACTCTAGATGTTTTCCCAACCAGGATTTATGGGACACCTTCCCCAAGCCAGGCACAGAGCTAGCCTAGGAGATATGATGCCGAGCATGACAGACATAGCTCCTGTCTCCAGGGAGCTCACCTTCATGAATAGGAGACACACTTAGATAAGCACTAACTATGAGGTGTGAGCAGTGCTATGGCAAAGTGTTGCCCTGCACTCTGGATTTTAATGATTTGTCTTTTTTTTTTTTTTAAATTTATTTATTATTATTATACTTTAAGTTGTAGGGTACATGTGCATAACGTGCAGGTTTGTTACATATGTATACTTGTGCCATGTTGCTGTGCTGCACCCATCAACTCGTCATTTACATCAGGTATAACTCCCAATGCAATCCCTCCCCCCTCCCCATGATAGGCCCCGGTGTATGATGTTCCCCTTCCTGAGTTTGAGTGATCTCATTGTTCAGTTCCCACCTATAAGTGAGAACATGCGGTGTTTGGTTTTCTGTTCTTGTGATAGTTTGCTAAGAATGATGGATTCCAGGTGCATCCAAGTCCCTACAAAGGACTCAAACTCATCCTTTTTGATGGCTGCATAGTATTCCATGGTGTATATGTGCCACATTTTCTTAATCCAATCTGTCACTGATGGACATTTGGGTTGATTCCAAGTCTTTGCTATTGTGAATAGTGCTGCAATAAACATACGTGTGCATGTGTCTTTATAGCAGCATAATTTATAATCCTTTGGGTATATACCCAGTAATGGGATGGCTGGGTCATATGGTACTTCTAGTTCTAGATCCTTGAGGAATCGCCATACTGTTTTCCATAATGGTTGAACTAGTTTACAATCCCACCAACAGTGTAAAAGTGTTCCTATTTCTCCACATCCTCTCCAGCACCTGTTGTTTCCTGACTTTTTAATGATTGCCATACTAACTGGTGTGAGATGGTATCTCATTGTGGTTTTGATTTGCATTTCTCTGATGGCCAGTGATGATGAGCATTTTTTCATGTGTCTGTTGGCTGTATGAATGTCTTCTTTTGAGAAATGTCTGTTCATATCCTTTGCCCACTTTTTGATGGGGTTGTTTGTTTTTTTCTTGTAAATTTGTTTGAGTTCTTTGTAGGTTCTGGATATTAGCCCTTTGTCAGATGAGTAGATTGCAAAAATTTTCTCCCATTCTGTAGGTTGCCTGTTCACTCTGATGGTAGTGTCTTTTGCTGTGCAGAAGCTCTTTAGTTTAATGAGATCCCATTTGTCAATTTTGGCTTTTGCTGCCGTTGCTTTTGGTGTTTTAGACATGAAATCTTTGCCCATGCCTATGTCCTGAATGGTACTACCTAGGTTTTCCTCCAGGATTTTTATGGTATTAGGTCTAACATTTAAGTCTCTAATCCGTCTTGAATTAATTTTCGTATAAGGAGTAAGGAAAGGATCCAGTTTCAGCTTTCTACTTATGGCTAGCCAATTTTCCCAGCACCATTTATTAAATAGGGAATCCTTTCCCCATTTCTTGTTTCTCTCAGGTTTGTCAAAGATCAGATGGCTGTAGATGTGTGGTATTATTTCTGAGGACTCTGTTCTGTTCCATTGGTCTATATCTCTGTTTTGGTACCAGTACCATGCTGTTTTGGTTACTGTAGCCTTGTAGTATAGTTTGAAGTCAGGTAGCGTGATGCCTCCAGCTTTGTTCTTTTGACTTAGGATTGTCTTGGAGATGCGGGCTCTTTTTTGGTTCCATATGAACTTTAAAGCAGTTTTTTCCAATTCTGTGAAGAAACTCATTGGTAGCTTGATGGGGATGGCATTGAATCTATAAATTACCTTGGGCAGTATGGCCATTTTCACAATATTGATTCTTCCTATCCATGAGCATGGTATGTTCTTCCATTTGTTTGTGTCCTCTTTGATTTCACTGAGCAGTGGTTTGTAGTTCTCCTTGAAGAGGTCCTTTACATCCCTTGTAAGTTGGATTCCTAGGTATTTGATTCTCTTTGAAGCAATTGTGAATGGAAGTTCATTCCTGATTTGGCTCTCTGTTTGTCTGTTACTGGTGTATAAGAATGCTTGTGATTTTTGCACATTAATTTTGTATCCTGAGACTTTGCTGAAGTTGCTTATCAGCTTAAGGAGATTTTGGGCTGAGACAATGGGGTTTTCTAAATATACAATCATGTCATCTGCAAACAGGGACAATTTGACTTCTTCTTTTCCTAACTGAAGACCCTTTATTTCTTTCTCTTGCCTGATTGCCCTAGCCAGAACTTCCAACACTATGTTGAATAGGAGTGGTGAGAGAGGGCATCCCTGTCTTGTGCCAGTTTTCAAAGGGAATTTTTCCAGTTTTTGCCCATTCAGTATGATATTGGCTGTGGGTTTGTCATAAATAGCTCTTATTATTTTGAGGTACGTTCCATCAATACCGAATTTATTGAGCGTTTTTAGCATGAAGGGCTGTTGAATTTTGTCAAAAGCCTTTTCTGCATCAATTGAGATAATCATGTGGTTCTTGTCTTTGGTTCTGTTTATATGCTGGATTATGTTTATTGATTTGCGAATGTTGAACCAGCCTTGCATCCCAGGGATGAAGCCCACTTGATCATCGTGGATAAGCTTTTTGATGTGTTGCTGAATCCGGTTTGCCAGTATTTTATTGAGGATTTTTGCATCGATGTTCATTAGGGATATTGGTCTAAAACTCTCTTTTTTTGTTGTGTCTCTGCCAGGCTTTGGTATCAGGATGATGTTGGCCTCATAAAATGAGTTAGGGAGGATTCCCTCTTTTTCTATTGATTGGAATAGTTTCAGAAGGAATGGTACCAACTCCTCCTTGTACCTCTGGTAGAATTCAGCTGTGAATCCATCTGGTCCTGGACTTTTTTTGGTTGGTAGGCTATTAATTGTTGCCTCAATTTCAGAGCCTGCTATTGGTCTATTCAGGGATTCAACTTCTTCCTGGTTTAGTCTTGGAAGAGTGTAAGTGTCCAGGAAATTATCCATTTCTTCTAGATTTTCCAGTTTATTTGCGTAGAGGTGTTTATAGTATTCTCTGATGGTAGTTTGTATTTCTGTGGGGTCGGTGGTGATATCCCCTTTATCATTTTTAATTGCGTCGATTTGATTCTTCTCTCTTTTCTTCTTTATTAGTCTGGCTAGTGGTCTGTCAATTTTGTTGATCTTTTCAAAAAACCAACTCCTGGATTCATTGATTTTTTGGAGGGTTTTTTGTGTCTCTATCTCCTTCAGTTCTGCTCTGATCTTAGTTATTTCTTGCCTTCTGCTAGCTTTCGAATGTGTTTGCTCTTGCTTCTCTAGTTCTTTTAATTGCGATGTTAGAGTGTCAATTTTAGATCTTTCCTGCTTTCTCTTGTGGGCATTTAGTGCTATAAATTTCCCTCTACACACTGCTTTAAATGTGTCCCAGAGATTCTGGTATGTTGTATCTTTGTTCTCATTGGTTTCAAAGAACATCTTTATTTCTGCCTTCATTTCGTTATGTACCCAGTAGTCATTCAGGAGCAGGTTGTTCAGTTTCCATGTAGTTGAGCGGTTTTGATTGAGTTTCTTAGTCCTGAGTTCTAGTTTGATTGCACTGTGGTCTGAGAGACAGTTTGTTATAATTTCTGTTCTTGTACATTTGCTGAGGAGTGCTTTACTTCCAATTACGTGGTCGATTTTGGAGTAAGTACGATGTGGTGCTGAGAAGAATGTATATTCTGTTGATTTGGGGTGGAGAGTTCTATAGATGTCTATTAGGTCTGCTTGCTGCAGAGATGAGTTCAATTCCTGGATATCCTTGTTAACTTTCTGTCTCGTTGATCTGTCTAATGTTGACAGTGGAGTGTTGAAGTCTCCCATTATTATTGTATGGGAGTCTAAGTCTCTTTGTAAGTCTCTGAGGACTTGCTTTATGAATCTGGGTGCTCCTGTATTGGGTGCATATATATTTAGGATAGTTAGCTCTCCCTGTTGAATTGATCCCTTTACCATTATGTAATGGCCTTCTTTGTCTCTTTTGATCTTTGATGGTTTAAAGTCTGTTTTATCAGAGACTAGTATTGCAACCCCCGCTTTTTTTTGTTCTCCATTTGCTTGGTAAATCTTCGTCCATCCCTTTATTTTGAGCCTATGTATGTCTCTGTGTGTGAGATGGGTCTCCTGAATACAGCAGACTGATGGGTCTTGACTCTTTATCCAGTTTGCCAGTCTGTGTCTTTTAATTGGAGCATTTAGTCCATTTACATTTAAGGTTAAGATTGTTGTGTGTGAACTTGATCCTGCCATTATGATATTAACTGGTTATTTTGCTCGTTAGTTGATGCAGTTTCTTCCTAGCCTCAATGGTCTTTACATTTTGGCATGTTTTTGCAATGGCTGGTACCGGTTGTTCCTTTCCATGTTTGGTGCTTCCTTCAGGGTCTCTTGTAAGGCAGGCCTAGTGGTGACAAAATCTCTAAGCATTTGCTTATCTGTAAAGGATTTTATTTCTCCTTCACTTATGAAACTTAGTTTGGCTGGATATGAAATTCTGGGTTTAAAATTCTTTTCTTTAAGAATGTTGAATATTGGACCCCACTCTCTTCTGGCTTGGAGAGTTTCTGCTGAGAGATCTGCTGTTAGTCTGATGGGCTTCCCTTTGTGGGTAACCCGACCTTTCTCTCTGGCTGCCCTTAAGATTTTTTCCTTCATTTCAACTTTGGTGAATCTGGCAATTATGTGTCTTGGAGTTGCTCTTCTCGAGGAGTATCTTTGTGGCGTTCTCTGTATTTCCTGGATTTGAATGTTGGCCTGCCCTACTAGGTTGGGGAAGTTCTCCTGGATGATATCCTGAAGAGTGTTTTCCAACTTGGTTCCATTTTCCCCCTCACTTTCAGGCAGCCCAATCAGACGTAGATTTGGTCTTTTTACATAATCCCATACTTCTTGCAGGCTTTGTTCATTTCTTTTTCTTCTTTTTTCTTTTGGTTTCTCTTCTCGCTTCATTTCATTCATTTGATCCTCAATCGCTGATACTCTTTCTTCTAGTTGATCGAGTCGGTTACTGAAGCTTGTGCATTTGTCACGTATTTCTTTTTTTTTTTTTTGAGACGGAGTCTTGCTCTGTCACCCAGGCTGGAGTGCAGTGGCCGGATCTCAGCTCACTGCAAGCTCCTCCTCTCGGGTTCACGCCATTCTCCTGCCTCAGCCTCCCGAGTAGCTGGGACTACAGGCACCCGCCACCACGCCCGGCTAGTTTTTTTTGTATTTTTTAGTAGAGACGGGGTTTCACCGTGTTAGCCAGGATGGTCTCGATCTCCTGACCTTGTGATCCGCCCGTCTCGGCCTCCCAAAGTGCTGGGATTACAGGCGTGAGCCACCGCGCCCGGCCTGTCACGTATTTCTCGTGTCATGGTTTTCATCTCTTTCATTTCGTTTAGGACCTTCTCTGCATTAATTACTCTAGCCATCAATTCTTCCACTTTTTTTTCAAGATTTTTAGTTTCTTTGCGCTGGGTACGTAATTCCTCCTTTAGCTCTGAGAAATTTGATGGACTGAAGCCTTCTTCTCTCATCTCGTCAAAGTCATTCTCTGTCCAGCTTTGATCCGTTGCTGGCGATGAGCTGCGCTCCTTTGCCGGGGGAGATGCGCTCTTATTTTTGGAATTTCCAGCTTTTCTGCCCTGCTTTTTCCCCATCTTTGTGGTTTTATCTGCCTCTGGTCTTTGATGATGGTGATGTACTGATGGGGTTTTGGTGTAGGTGTCCTTCCTGTTTGATAGTTTTCCTTCTAACAGTCAGGACCCTCAGCTGTAGGTCTGTTGGAGATTGCTTGAGGTCCACTCCAGACCCTGTTTGCCTGGCTATCAGCAGCAGAGGCTGCAGAAGATAGAATATTTCTGAACAGCGAGTGTACCTGTCTGATTCTTGCTTTGGAAGCTTCCTCTCAGGGGTGTACTCCTCCCTGTGAGGTGTGGGGTGTCAGACTGCCCCTAGTGGGGGATGTCTCCCAGTTAGGCTACTCAGGGGTCAGGGACCCACTTGAGCAGGGAGTCTGTCCCTTCTCAGATCTCAACCTCCGTGTTGGGAGATCCACTGCTCTCTTCAAAGCTGTCAGACAGAGTCGTTTGCGTCTGCAGAGGTGTCTGCTGCGTTTGTTTAGTTTACTGTGCCCTGTCCCCAGAGGTGGAGTCTACAGAGACAGGCAGGTTTCCTTGAGCTGCTGTGAGCTCCACCCAGTTCGAGCTTCCCAGCAGCTTTGTTTACCTACTTAAGCCTCAGCAATGGCGGGCGCCCCTCCCCCAGCCTCGCTGCTGCCTTGCTGGTAGATCACAGACTGCTGCGCTAGCAATGAGGGAGGCTCCGTGGGTGTGGGACCCTCCCGGCCAGGTGTGGGATATGATCTCCTGGTGTGCCTGTTTGCTTAAAGCGCAGTATTGGGGTGGGAGTTACCCGATTTTCCAGGTGTTGTGTGTCTCAGTTCCCCTGGCTAGGAAAAGGGACTCCCTTCCCCCTTGCGCTTCCCAGGTGAGGCAATGCCTTGCCCTGCTTCAGTTCTCGCTGGTCGGGCTGCAGCAGCTGACCAGCACCGATCGTCCGGCACTCCCCAGTGAGATGAACCCAGTACCTCAGTTGAAAATGCAGAAATCACCGGTCTTCTGTGTCACTCGCGCTGGGAGTTGGAGACTGGAGCTGCTCCTATTCGGCCATCTTGCTCTGCCCCCTTAATGATTTGTCTTTAAGAGCCACAGTTTCGCTGAAAGACTGCGTGTCTTCCCTGCGTGAACAGTATCACCACATGCCCAGTTGGGCCAGTTGAGATACTTAACTCAAAAAGTTACATCGTGGTGTCAAGAGATAATATGACAGCATAGATGGTAAGAGTCAGCACAGCAGAAAGTAGAATATCATAGAGGTTAGGTTTATGGGCTATGGGTGTAGAATGCCTGGGTTCCAGTCCATGCTCCAGCAGGTGTTATCTGTGCAATCTAGGGTATTGCTTAACCTCTCTACACCTTACATTGCTCGGTGTAAAATGAGGGAAATGATTGTGTCCACCTCAGGATGGACTCAGTGAGTTTGTAACAAGTAAGATATTTAGAGCAGTTTTTGTTTTACAGAGCAACACTCTCTAACGTAAAAGTTAGGGGTTTTAAAGGAGGAAGTTCATAATATTAGCAGAGAAGTGCTTATAAAATATATTGCATTGCTGGTCAGTAAATATTCACTAAATATACAGTAGTTATTGTTATTTCTTCACTTATTCCACTGACTTAGCATTCCCAAGTAAATCATTTAACTTTGTGCCAGCCCTACATATCGTTCCAATGGAAAATTTTGAAGAGAGCTAAAAAAACACGCTATATATAGTTGTGATAGACTCTCTATAGTCCAATTTTTGTGCCCTTGAACTTTTTTTTTTTTCCTTCAGCTGACTGAGGTACTGGCTGATCTGCCTTTTCTTCTAATCGTGCTGTTTTCATGTTGTTTTGATGCTTAGATCCCACATCTGGTAGCTGTAAAATCCCAGGGACCTGCCTTGACTGCCTCCCAGTCAGTGCACGAGCAGCCCACAAAGGGCCTCTCTGGGTTTCAGGAGGCTCTGAACGTGACCTCTCACCGCGTGGAGATGCCACGCCAGAACTCAGATCCCACCTCTGAAAACCCTCCTCTCCCCACTCGCATTGAAAAGTTTGACCGAAGCTCTTGGTTACGACAGGAAGAAGACATTCCACCAAAGGTAGTATTTACTGGGGTGTTTTGTTTAATCATGAGCATCACTGATGGTTATTATTACCACTATTCCAGACCTTTCGTAGTAGTGGAGAATGTGATCATGCCAAAGCACTTTCCCTTCTCATGTTTGTTTTGGTCCCTCTTCATTCCCTGGCTATGACTTGGATTGTCATTTACCATGTCTGACCTTTATTTCCCCCACAAGAAAACTGAAGTGAGGTAGATTGAAGCACAGATCCTACATCCAAAGTTAGAACTCTCAACCCCAAGTACTCCAAACTGTTATTTTGCTGTCCATATTAACAAATGAAGTAATGGATATTTCATTGATGACTGAATCTACATCAAGACAATTGAAAACTTCCAGATAAAAAGTAGAAAATTCATGTATTCCTATTTTTAACAACACAAAAGTGAAGCCAGATTTCAGGGGTTCAGAAGATAGTATTGTTCTTAGGATATTTTAGTTGGCCCCATTTTAAGGAAAGTTCTTTCTAGGCCAAGTCGTAATTTATTTCCATCTTTAATTAACTACTGAGGAAAAACTTTAGGGTAAAATGACCAGCCATTCCACTGGACAGAACAGCCCCAAGTCTGTTTTCCTCTACCAAGTCATTACTCATTCCAAGAAATGTTCTAGAATGTGGCTGTCTGCATCTAGCTACAAACAACCTGGAAGTATTTCAAAATACTAGAGACATTTTTTGCATCAGATTTTTCCTGATTCAGGAATCCCCCTTTTCCTGAGCTTAGCATAGAGGCTGTGACAAGTAGAATGTTCCACAATTTGCAGAAAATGCCACTGTTAATTCCAGAAGAAAAAGAAACTTCTACTAAATGATTTACAAATACATTTTTTCATCTTCCTCTTAAAAGGATATTATAACAAGAGTCCCATTATTTTGAAGATAAAAATAGCTGATAATTTTTTGAGATTCTTTGTGGTAGCAGAAATGTCATCAGAAAAAAAAAAAAGGTAAATAGGGAGCAAAAGTCAGTATAAAAAAATAAGGTGGGCAAAGGAGCAGACACAATAGATGGAAAAGTGGAAAACTGAATTTATTGGTTCCATTCTCTAAAAATATGCAGGCACACAGGCATGAAGCTGAAAGAAAATTTTAGATGAATTCAAAACTTAGGTTTAAGAATATGTTAGGCTCTTTTGTCTCTACAACTATTTATATTTACGGTAAGGAAAAGAAAAAATAGTAATAGGAATAGTAATATTTAATTTGAACAAGTGGTAGCATTGATTTGGTCATTCTGCTTTACTGCACTGACTCATCTTGATGTTAAAATGAATAAAAATTAAATTTTCAAAACAAAGGCTGACACTTTACACTGAAAGTAATTTTCTATACTAGGATTCATATGATTCTTTTAAATAATGAACTCCTTTAGTAGACTTAAAATATTTAATTTCATTTTTTAAATGTCTGTTTTATAAATTGGGACATACTTCAATTCTACCTTAGGTTGCTTCCAGATAAGATAATACATTTTCCTCCAGTCTTGCTGGTATTTACACAGCCTTTTTGAAGATCCTTCCAGTATTTTCAGTATTAATTCTGCTTTGTATTATGTTCTATTATGTTCACTCATTGACCAAAACACAGTGCTTTTGGTTTTTGGTTTTAGTACGTAATTGCAAATCAAGTAGAAAGTAGAAACATTCAGGATCTATTGTGGTAGGTTCTCTGAGCTCACCAACATACGACTTACGTCCTAAGCTCTATCCTGATATTCTAGTTTCTCACCAGATTTCATTATTTCCTTATCTGTTTATTGTGATGTAAGCTAAAAATGGAACTTGCTTCATCTGGGTGGCTCTTAGCTGATGCAACTTCCAACGAGTTAATGATACCCTAAAGAGATTCCTGGTATTTACCACTTTTGCCCAACCAAGAGAGGTCAGTTATTTTTAGCTCAGTGTATCAAAATTGTTAGTTTTACCTATCTTTAAATTTGTTTTTAAGATTGAGGATGACCCTCTTTAATGGTTCCCAAATTTGCTCATTGTTTTTTGCCAGTAGACCTTTGTTTGATTTTGTTTAGGGAGTTTAATATTTCTTTGAGGAATGAATGAAAGATAGTTCTTTACTGTTTCAGATAGTTTCTGTGGCTTGTGGCAAATCATTGGAAAGAAGGATTTTCTGACAATAGGCTATGGAAGCTACTTTATGGAAACTATTTCTGAATTCTGGTTTCTTCCAGGTGCCTCAAAGAACAACTTCTATATCCCCAGCATTAGCCAGAAAGAATTCTCCTGGGAATGGTAGTGCTCTGGGACCCAGACTAGGATCTCAACCCATCAGAGCAAGGTAAGGAAGGAAGGTGGTTAAGGTAAAAGAAAAAACTCCTACCCACCATTGTCATTATTGCTTTCCTAGAAATGTCTGTGTTCTTTTTTCACTTCAGAGGCATGTTGACTTTCCTTGTGCACTATAAATGTTGATGGTCCAGAACACATGCCTTTTATTTCTTCAGTAGCTTTTCAGAGAAATCAGTATTCAGTGGGGGGCTCATGAATTAATGGGGCAACCCAGAAACCAATCAGATGTACCTTAGCTGACAGTTTTTAAAATCTGAGAGTAAAATTACAAATATCAATCTGGTTGCAGTGCCCTAAACCATTACTTCAGAGACCACTTTATAGAGTCAACAGAACAAAATGACCTGTTATGGCCTCTTTCGAGGTGATTTTTAGCATCAATTCAAGAACCATGCCCTGGAAACCACTGAGACATTACAAAGCAATTACCACGGAAATAGTGACCATCTTCAGAGCTTCTCTAGCTTGGCAGCTATAGAAGAACTAGCTCTTATGAGGAAGTTGCCTCTTTGGCATTACGAATGTCACTGAGATACAGTTATGCTTCCACTCTTGCTGTGTTCTCCTTCGAGAATTTCCTATCAATAATGCACATTCCTATAGTCAGGAAGTTGCATCCACTTCCACTGGTTGGTGTAGAGGTCTCAAGAAGCTGGAAAGTAAATAGTATCTTTACAGTGTCTGAACAGATTTTTTGTGGTAACAGATGCTGTTTGCTGTTATAGTTCATCAAGCTTCCCTCAGATTTTTCATGATGAATACATCACTTTTTAGGATCAACTGAAATAGCAAATGGCCTCTGCTGAGGCTATAAAAAGGATGTGATTGGGCAGGCTGTTTTCTTCTTCATTGTGTTCATAATAAAAGGACCCTCCTTTGCTAGTAAGAGAGAATGACTGGAAATGAAGCTTATGATTACATGCACATACTTTAAAATATGGAATGCTTTAAATCATAAAGCTTTAATTTTCCTCTTCAAGTGAAAAGCCTTAGGGAAGGTGTCAGCCCAGCAATAACATGAAACTATACTAAGAACACGAATCCCTTTAGGGCAAAGATGCTAGCCCATTCTGTGTGGAATTACCAATTGCAAGAGGCTCTGAATGAGCCATTGTTTTCCAGTGACTTGTCAGATTCACACTGAGCTCGTGTTGCTAAGCAGCTAAGCAGCACTGAGGAAGACTAGAGCCACTGTGACCAGGCAGCCAAAGGCACGTTAGTGCTGGATTGCCAGCCTGAACTTTATCAGTGCCCCTCTTCAAGCAGTGATAAATCCCCAATTATCAGTGCGGCTGCTTCCTTTGAACCCTGCCCCTGGGGCTCTGTTCATTGGATCAGTTGCTTAGAATTTTAGTTTCTTTAGATCAAGTATTATTTCAACTTTAAGTATTTTTGCTTCTGTCAACCAAAAAGAGAGAAAATTACCATTGTATAGTCAAATAAAAAGCCGTTTTCATTCCCTCTGAAGTGCTATTTTAATGATATTAAGGCCTAAGGTAATTGGTATTTGATGGTCAGTGGCTTACAAAATAATGAGCCTTTCCTCTTGGAGCCACTTGCATATTATACTTTATCCAAAGAATGCTGACTTTGTGAGAGACAGCTAACATTTTTCTACTTAGAGAGGAAGGGATGAAGTGAGCTAAGAGGTCATAGTTACTCACCTACAATGAAAGTCAGAGATTGGGGGTCGGGGGTGAAGAAACCTCTTCTTTGCATGTAGGACAGTCCTGTAGAACACCCCTTTTTATGCTATCATGTATCTCCATGTGACCAACATTTAAGATGTAAATCAGATTTGCGGCTCTAGATTGGATTGCATGTTTAAAAGCTTTACGATTTGGTTTATTTACTGTGAGAGCCATATCTTTAGTTCACCTTTGCTGCACAATATAATCACAAGTTGAGTGACCTGAAAAAATAACAGTTTAATATTTCTCACGATGCTGTGGGTTGCCTAAGGAGTTATGCTGCTCTCACCTGGGCTCACTCTTGCAGTTGCACTGAGCGGATGGGTCCGCTGCACCTCTTGCTCCACGTGGTCTTTCATTCTGGGCTTCTTTACCCTTTTGTGACCTCAGAAGAGCATTTCAAGAGAGAAAGTTCCAATGCACAAATACTTTTGAAGCCTTTGCTTGCATCATCTTTGCTGATAACCCATTAGCCATCACAAGTCACTTGGCTAAGCCCTGAGTCAGTATGGAAAGGAACTCCACCGGGGCAGGGACACTGGGAGATGTGATTTGCCAGGGGCCATTACTGTGACACAGACCTCTCCTACTGTCTGCTGGTCCTAATGAAGTCCTTATAGTTCTTTTCGTGCCATTTGTCAGATGACCACCCATCCATATAGTCTCTTTAACAGGTGTTGCTTTTAAATAACCTGTCCTTTACAGTGCTTCTACACTTTCCTGTACTTGGTCAATATTCTGTTTTTCCTCCTAGTCTTTTCTTTGAAGTGATTCCCAAGGGTGACTAGAAAATTAGCAAAGTTAAAATGGATTCCAGTAAAAATTACACAGCTAATAAAGGACAGATTCAGGATGTTTTGTTACTATCATTTTTTAATTCATTTGCTAAATTCAGCAAATACATACTGAAGCTGCATGTGGCCCTGGGATCCAGTGACTCAAACCAAAACTGCCTGACTCTAGGGCCAAGGGGTCATAATATACCTGCTGCTCTTTGGGACTGCGGGTACCAGTAGGGGCAAAATTGTATTTCTTGCGTCACTTTCTTATTTTGCTTTGAAGTAAATATGTGAATTAACTAAAAGAGGCAGACCTCTCTCTTCTGTGGCAAACTTAGGGACCATACGTTTAAGGTAACATGTCTCAACCCAAAAGGAACCTGGACCCCCAAGTCACCACTTAGAGAACCATCAAAGGAGATCTTAGAGAACCATCAAAGGAGACCAGTTCTACCTGTGTATATTATGATGTGACTGAGAAATAAACCACTGTTGTGCTAAATCAATTTTTAAAACAAAGAAAAACAAGGCAGAGCCTAATGGTTAAGAAGCTCAGTTTTTGCTTCCTGCACTTAGTAGTAATGAACTCAAGTTACTAGGTGCAAGATGTTTTATAGTAACTGCAGAATGTGTGATGTTTTTTGATAATTTGGGACACAATATGTTTAAATCAGTAAACTACTTAGTACCCTGAAGAGAAGACTCTTGAATTAAAATCATCAGTATGCAAGGGTGTACCTGTAACTTGAGGACAAAAATAAAGCTTTTACTATTTTGAATATCATTCCTTCTCCCCAAAATAACTCCCTATTATGTCACTCTTCCACTGTTGGTAGGCACCATACCAAATCCAAAGAGCCCTATGGAGAATTTTTATTTTATTTTATTTTATTTTTTTGATACGGAGTCTCACTCTGTTACCCAGGCTGGAGTGCAGTGGCGTGATCTCGGCTCACTGCAACCTCCACTTCCCAGGTTCAGGCAATTCTTCTGCCTCAGCCTCCCAAGTAGCTGGGACTACAGGCACCCGCCACCACGCCCAGCTAATTTTTTTTTTTTTTTAGTAGAGATGGGGTTTCACCATGTTAGCCAGGATGATCTCGATCTCCTGACTCTGTGATCTGCTGGCCTTCGGCCTCCCAAAGTGCTGGGATTACAGGCGTGAGCCACCGCACCCCACCAGAGAACATATTTTTTAACTATATACATTATTGAGCAGGTACAGCTGTGCAGGCATCAATTGGTCAAAAAAGTGTTAGTGGGCAATGCCTGCAGTTCCCTGCCTTCTGCCTGATTCAGGGCAATTTATAATTTATTTCTGTATTTAATGAACATCTCTGGAGCACACATACACATACATCTCATATATATGTATTTACTAATTTAAATGTATAACAACTCTATGAGGTGTTGACTATAATCACCATCATTTTACAGAAGGAGAAATTGAAATTAACATGTGTCCAAGGTGACAAAAGTAGTAAGTGGTAGAGCCAAGATTTGAGCTCTGATAGCCTTGCACCAAAGTCTACATTCTTGAGCACCATTCTGTGCTAATTTGTTTGGCACAGCTTGGGTGCAGCTTGCTTTGCTGTCTCATTTTCCCAAGGCAAAAGAGCCCCTGATTTGTTGACTGACACAGCACCATTTTGTTCCCACCTTTCTCACCATGTGCTTTAGTGAGTCTGTTAACACCTCCTCTTTTTTTTTTTTTTTTTTTTTTTTTTTTTTGAGACGGAGTCTCGCGCTGTGTCACCCAGGCTGGAGTGCAGTGGCGCGATCTCGGCTCACTGCAAGCTCCGCCTCCCAGATTCATGCCATTCTCCTGCCTCAGCCTCCGAGTAGCTGGGACTACAGGCGCCCGCCACCACGCCCGGCTAGTTTTTTGTATTTTTAGTAGAGACGGGGTTTCACCATGTTAGCCAGGATGGTCTCGATCGCCTGACCTCGTGATCCACCCGCCTCGGCCTCCCAAAGTGCTGGGATTACAGGCTTGAGCCACCGCGCCCGGCCAACACCTCCTCTTGATCTTATTGGTATTTACCCTTATGTTGCAATATTTACTACCTTTTCAAAGTTGTTGTCCCATGAGACCCATTTATAATGCAAACACTTCCCTTCTGGAGCTAGAACTAGTGTCATCACATGCTTCTGATAGTTCCCTTCCTAGATGGCTAAAGTCTGGGAGATAACACAGTCACCCTGACCCCAGGCAACTGTTCCTTGTCCTTCCTTCTCATGCATATGTAGCTGGGAATTGCTCAGACTGCAATATCAATAGGCAATTCTCACCTGCTATGTAAACTCACAAATGCCTTATGCTGTGAAGGTGATCAGTTAAGTTCAAATCAAAATTTGATTTGACCGTTTTAAAATACTATTTTTAAAAATCAGCCACTTTCATACTTCACATTGTATATGTATTATTTTTAAAGCAAATTAAAATTTCATCAGTTACATTCTGAATATGAAAAGATTCAAATTAAGACAGAAATACCCAGTCCAACCCAATGACTAAATGATTAATTTCAAAAACTAATTCTGTGTCCCATCCCAAACTTATTTTCTTATGGCTCATTTCTTCTCATTGGCTGTGTCATCAAAGAACAAAATAAAGTGAAATTTGGCAGTCAGCCAGTTAATTAAAGACTTGGCCCAAGTATTTGGGCCACAAAATTACTTTGTAATCCCAATTTTCTGTTTTGACTTTTTATGATTCAACTGAATGGAATAATTGCCACATTTTCACTTTACTGTGAGTTTTATAGACCTAGCAGCATTATCTGCAGGATGGCAAATGCTGAACTAAAAGTTAGCATTTAAAGAAATCCATTTGGATGTTTTCAGGTTTTTACACATTCGGATCTGAATAGGCTCAGTTCAGATGTGAACAAGGGATATCTCTTATTTCATGGGATTCTTCTGAAATTGATCCTCTTAAGAGCATTTATCTCAGACCTCACAGCCCCAAGGCCAGATCATTTAATACATAATAAAGGAGAGAAAAATGTGAACAGCATGACATTTTCTCAAACTACTCATGTTTTACCAAAGGAAAAGGTAGAAAAGGCATTGTAAAGTTTTCCCTATTTCTATGTGTGGTAACATAGAGACTAAATACTTCTTTCAGTCTCCAGCAGCAAAAATAGCAACCGATTAAGATCAGCACCCACACTGGTTAGCTCTGGTGAGGAGAACTTGTACTAATGAGACTCTGGTCAGGGATTTAATGCCCATGGGATCCAATTAGCTTCACACAGGAAGAGACTCTGAGCCCACTGGGGACGTAGGCTTATCCCAGCTGCTGCTGCTAATGCCCATGCTCCTTTTTACACGGGACATCCCTGCCCAGGCCTCATCATCTGACTTGGCAGCAGCCTCCTAAACTGGTCTGCCTGCCTCTCTCCTGGTCAGTCGTTCATGTGTACCGTGGGAGGTACACATTCTCCTCTAGGCTTTAAAGGCCATTGTTATACAACTTGCCCTTTTCCTCTGATCACTCCACTCTCCCAGTGTTTCCTAACACAGATTTGGCACTTGATTTGACCGGTGTCCTCTCTGCACCCACATGCATCAGGAAAAACAACCCAGTCTTGTGTCTGCTCTGACTGTTCCCCAGCCTTCGGGCTCCAACCCCGGTCAAGTTCTTTCTCCTTCATAATACTGCCGTCGACCATTCCAGTCTGCACTAATTGTTCCCCAAATGCCAACAGTACTTAGTCACTTTCACACACAACATACAGTTTTGCCATGCTCCCTATTGTCTCCTCTGCATGAATCTCATCTCCATGATTATGTTGTAACTTGACTATATGCCCTGTGGCCCATGCTTCTCCTCCATCCCTCATCCCAGTCCAGTAAGTTTCACAAAAGTGGTGTTTAACACAAAGGTTTTGGCTAAATAATCAAAGGAGTGCTACATTAGAACAAGTAGCTCTATTCTGCTACCACACCACAACTACCAGGGAAGAAAACTCAGAGCATTTATCACCAGCTACCCTCCTCTCAAGAGATTTTTTTTATCTTTTTGTAATACAAAGAACACTGCCGTTCCACAAAATGAGAGCAACTCCAAGAAACCTTAACATGCTCATCATTCTTAAATCTGTAATATAGTTGGTGAGCAGTACATTTTTTAGAGCAAATATTTTTGGATTTAATTATGCATAATAATTTTTGACCACTATTGTTTAATAAAAGAGGGTAGTGTGGAAGAATTCGCTATTTGGGAATTAAAAGAGATGAGATTGTTTATTTATTTTAACAAATGAAAAATTTGAAATGTAGATTATTTCAGAGGTATTACACATTTATCATTTTAGACATTTTCTAAATGAAGGGTATTTCCAGTATGGAGCTGAATCTATTTTAGTCAATTAGATATAAACAATTGTCATAAAAATAGTTACTTCACAAAGGAGTGCCATTAAAATATCAAGAATTTTGGAAGTTTTTCTTAAGTTTACAAGTGATCACTCTGCAACTGATTTTACAGTTAAGTTGACTTAGCAACCCCTTTACCACAAGAGTTTCAAAGATAATATTGTTAGGGTCTACATTTATATGATCAAATTAATGAATCATGAGAACATATTTATTTTTACATGTTTTCTGCTGCATTTTCCCACAGTCACTATCTATTTCTGCTCAATCAAATGTTTTTGACAGATACATTACCACAAAGCAAGATTCTTGAGTTTTTAGAAAGAAATTAATTTGGTTTAATTGCTGCTTATAAAGTTGCCATTGTGACTGAGTTATTGGTAGACTAAACTAATAGTGTCTCAAAGGAAGGGGTCATATCCAAATGTATGGGAGAAATGTCTAACATCCAACACAGTACAGAGTACCTGATACATACTTGGTACTCTTAAACTGGGCAAAGTGAAAGCATAAAATTACATTTTAATGTAATATCTCACAGCCTTAAAATCATAGCTGTATGGTAACCGTTAACAAATTCTCTTTGGGGAACTGAAGATGTTAGAAACAGAGAGGAAGCTGACATCAGATGTTTCTCTTCTTAGCATCTGGATGGCAACAGATTTGAGCTCTGAGTTTCAGGTCTCCCTAAATTATCCATGCCCAGCATTGTGTAAATCTAACAGAAAAATAAAAAAGCCTATGAGTTATAAACTTTAAAGGAAGAGATTTATAGAAGCCTTGAGAATGCTGCTTTTTGTTTTTAAAGAAAATCATAAAATCCTCAGCAGCTGCCTCCCACTACCACTGCTTAGATGTCCCCTCTTTCGATACAGCTTTCCTCATGGCCAAAATTGGCCTAGGTGGTCCTGTCTCATGCTTCCATATGGCTCTGTGCTCACCACAGGCAAAGCATGTTGAAATGGGCTGTGTGTATCCAGCTAAGCTCACAGAGGGCATAAGCTGTGTCTTGTTCGTTATCATATCTCAAATGCCTGACCCAGTGCCTAGTATAGAGTAACTGAGTGAATGAATACTGCTTTTTTGGTGGCAGTAAAGATATGAAGACAAATATGGTAATATATTTTTTAAATGGGGGTAGTAGCCTACCAACAAATTTGGTCTTGAATTAGCCTTTTTTTTTTTTTTTTTTTTTTTTTGAGACAGAGTCTTCCTCTGCCTCCCAGGCTGCAGTGGCACGATCTCGGCTCACTGCAAGCTCCACCTCCCAGGTTCACGCCATCCTCCTGCCTCAGCCTCCCGAGCAGCTGGGACTACAGGCGCCTGCCACCACGCCCGACTAATTTTTTTGTATTTTTAGTAGAGACGGGGTTTCACCATGTTAGCCAGGATGGTCTCGATCTCCTGATCTCGTGATCTGCCTGCCTCAGCCTCCCAAAGTGCTGGGATTACAGGCGTGAGCCACCGTGCCTGGCCAAATTAGCATTTTATAATAAATATCAAAAAACTGTCTTCCCTTCGGTAATAGCCTAAGTATATAAAGACTTCCTGCAAGAAGATAATAAAAAAATACAAAGACTCCACAAGCTACATGAACAAAGGACGTAATTAAGCAATTCACAGAAGAGAAATTACAAATGGCAAATAAATATGAATAAAAATCCTTCTACCTCAGTAACTTTTTAAAACTGTACTTAAATAATGAGATACAATTTAGCATAAAACCTTGTATAGAGTGAAATGGACCATCACATTTACTTCAGTGAAAACTTGTCATACCTTTATATACTCATACACACATATGCACACACACAAGCATACACCCTAAACTTACGCCTTTTCACCAAAGAATTCTAACCTCAGGAAATAGAAATGCGATTGGCTATATGTATGCAGGGAGATTATTGTCTCACTGTTATGTGTCACAGCAATGTATTGGAAGCACCTTAATATTTAACAGTCGAGAAATGGTCAAGGTAACTCATCTATATAATAGACAATTAATGAAGCTATTACACAGCATAAGAATATGCTCACTATGCAGTTAAGGGAAAAAAGCAAGATGCAAAACAATATACACTGTGCTTCCATATATAAAAAAGAAAAAAAAAACTGAATATGCAGTATGCTTCTATAGATACAAAAGAAAAAAAACCCCAGCAACTCTCATTCTATTCTTTGTTTCTATGAGTTTGATGTTTGTAGATTCCATGCATCAGTGAGTAAATAGTACAATAGTAAAATATAGTTGAGTATTTCCTGATGCAGAGATTATATGTGTTAATTCCTTATTTTTTCCCTTTTAATATTTTTCAAGTTTTTTTACAATGAGCACAGAAAAAAATGTTTACAAGAAAGCCTTCTTTGAAGATTCATCATCCAGAGCTAGTACTTTCAATGTGATGAACAAGAGTTCATCCTGTCCACATCCAGTAGCTGATCAGGAAATCTACAGAGAAAGGCATGACTATCATCTTCTGTTGAGCCCTTCCTCTCAAGGTCTTATAAGTGCTCTTTTTATTTCCTTGCACTGGGGACTGGACTATGCTTGTGTCTACCAATGGCAAGATCTTGTCCCCCCTAGATTTACCGAGGTATAATTGACAAATAAAAAGTATATCTACACAGTGTACATCATGATGTTTTGATATATGTATACACTGTGAAATGATTACTAAAATCAAGTTAATCAATATATCCATCACCTCACATAGTTATCATTTTTTGTGATAACATTTAAGGTCTACTCTCTTTGCATTTTTCAAGTAAACGTCATTATTATCTGTAGTCAACATGGTGTACAGATTTCCAAAAGTTACGCATGCTGTCCAACTGAAACTGTAACCTTTGACCAACATCTTCCCATTCTCTCTCCTTCCTAGAGCCCCTGGCAACTATCATTCTACGCTCTGTTTCTATGAGTTGGGTGTTTGTAGATTCCCCATATAAGTGAGATCATGTAGTATTCGTCTTTTTGAGAGACAGATATATCACATTTTCTTTATCCATTCATTCATTAGTGGACACTTAGGTTGATTCCATATTGTGGCTACTGTGAATAGTGCTGCACTGAGCACGGGAGTACAGCTACCTCTTCAATATACTGATTTCATTTCCTTTGGATATATACCCAGAAGTGGAATCGCTGGATCCTATGATAATTCTATTTTTGGTCTTTTGTAGAACCTTCATACTGTTTTCCATACTGGCTGTACTATTTTACATTCTCACCAACAGGGTACAGGGGTTCCCTCTTCTCTGCATCCTCACCAACACTAATTATCTTTTGTCTTTAGAATAGCCATTCTAATTGGTATGAGGTGATAGCTCATTGTGGTTTGGTGAGGTTTTAAACTTTTTTTATGTTTTTATTTTTTGAGACATAGTCTCACTCTGTTGCCCAGGCTGGAGTGCAGTAGCATGATCATGGCTCACTGCAGCCTTGATCTCCTGGGGTCAAGTGAGCCTCCCACCTCAGCCTCTCATTTAAGTGGGATGACAGGCACATGCCACTATGCCCAGCTAATTTCTTGTAGAGATGGGATCTCACTATGTTGCCTGGGCTGGTCTTGAACTCCTGGCCTCAAGTGATCCTCCCACCTCAGCCTCCCAAAGTGCTGGAGTTATAGGTGAGGGCCACTGTGCCTGGCTTGTTGGAACCGAACTGTCGATTCCCTCCTGGGCAGGGGTCGCCGCGAAGGATCACCGACACGAGATTCACAGCAGAGAGTTATTTATTACTAGCGCGCTAGGGTCCCAAGCTCTAAGTTGGCCCTGGGACCCCGACTGCTTGTTACAGGCTGTTTATATAGGCAAACACAAGTTCAAACACAGCTTAGGGCGCGAAATTCAAACAAAGCTTTAGGCGCGTGGTAATTGGGTCTGTCTATGGCCTGAGCAAGGTGTCTTTTTCTAATTGGTTAGAGCAGGACCTTATGAGGTTTTTTTCCTGGAGTTGTTGATTCCGGGAACTTCGAGGCAGGGTGGGACCCCTGGAATTGGCAGGGTGGGACCCCATGAGGTTGTTTCCCGGAATTGGCAGGGTGGGACCCTATCAGGGTGGGACCCTATCGAGGCAGGGTGGGACCCTATCCAGAGCCACGTGGTGTTAATTTTTTTAAGTTCTTTTTTTATGAGGCCTAGTTTCTAAGTTTTATGCGGCCTAGTTTCAGCTCATTGTGGTTTTAATTTGCATTTCCCTGATGATTAGTGATGTTGAGCATTTTTTTCATATTCCTATTGACTATGTGCATGTCTCGTTTTAAAAAATGTCTATTCAGGTCCTTTCCCCATTTTTAATTGGGTTATTCGTTTTCTTGCTATTGAGCTGTTTCAGTTCCTTATATATTTTGGGTATTAAACCTTATCAGATACGTGATCTGCAAAACTGGCAAGGTCTGTGTAACCAGTGTGCTCTGCCACTCACACAGCAACCCTGATCTCCGGAGAACTGAGCCCATCTTGGAGAGTCCTTTGCAGAGGACCAGCAGTGGCAGTTCCTCCAGCTCCAGCACACCCAGCTCCCAGCCCAGCTCCCAAGGAGGCTCCCAGCCTGGATCACAAGCTGGATCCAGTGAACGCACCAGAGTTCGAGGTAAAACTTTCTCTTACCTTTACCTGGCAATACTGCCTGGGAGGAAAGCTGTGGACGGGGAAAGAAAGGTTAGTTACTTCCTGACTCTAGTCCAGGCATGGCCACCACTGGGTGATCCTGAAGAGCCCCTCAACTGCTCTCAACCTCAGTCTCCTCAGGGGAGTGGGCCACTGTCCCTAATTGTGTGTGTGCCATCAGTATGGACAAAATCCTTTCTTATGTCAGATACCAGTGTTTTCCAGGGAGATCACCAAATATCAGACTTACTTGAAAATACAGTCACTTACCAGTCACCTGAATTCCTGTTTCGGTTTGATTGCCAGTTTTCAGAGTTTCAAGTACCCGCAAATGTCCTGTACCCATTGCACCAATTGTCCTGTTTAGTATTCTGAACATAGTTCATAAGCACAGTTCAGAATACCATGTATTTCTCAAAATGAAATTCAATGAAGACTAATGTAGAATACACTTGAAGGAAGGAATAAAATCTTTTACTTAAAAAACATATTTAGGCTGGGCGCGGTGGCTCACGCCTGTAATCCCAGCACATTGGGAAGCCGAGGCAGGCAGATCACCTAAGGTCGGGAGTTCCAAGACCAGCCTGACCAATATGGAGAAACCCCATCGATACTAAAAATACAAAAACTTAGCCGGGCGTGGTGGCACATGCCTGTAATCTCAGCTACTTGGGAGGCTGAGGCAGGAGAATCGCTTGAACCCAGGAGGCGGAGGTTGCGGTGAACCAAGATCACGCCATTGCACTCCAGCCTGGGCAACAAGAATGAAACTCCATCTTAAAAAAAAAAAAAAAAAAAAAAAGACTCCTCTGGTTATTCCTATTAGGTGAAAATTAGTCTCTCTAAATATTTAATTCAAATTATTCATCATTGTTTAATTTCCATTAATGGGGAAGCCTATGAAAAACATTATTATTGTCCAGGTGATGATACATAAGAATACATTGTTTCTAGCTAGCTAAAATTCACTCTTTTTGAATCAACTTCTTCAGAAGATAATTTTGCTTCCAAGTGAAGGACCAGTACTTTAATTGCAATTTGACAAACATTAACGTACTTACAAGTTTCTCTGTCTGATGAAAGCCTGATGAGAACCTTCATTTCTTCTTTCTTTCTTAGACTCTTTATTATATACCACCTCCTAATACTCTTAGTTTATCTCCTAATACCCTTTCAGGGTTTTAAATAAATCACTGTATTTCCATTTTAAAAAGCTTGGTATCTAACATGTGATTGATGTTCATATCTCTGAATTGGGATATGGACTGGTCAAGAGCTGCCTCTATATGCATTCTTCTGATCAGTGGCACATCTCAGAGGTACTTACTGTATGTCTTTGTTGCCTTGATCCAAATATAAATTTCCTTAATTTAGAAAACTACCATGTGTAGTGGCTTATGCCTGTAGTCCTAGGTACGCGGAAGGCCGAGGTGGAAGAATTGCTTAAGCTCAGGAGTTCAAGTCTGCAGTGAGCTATGATGGCCCCACTGTACTCCAGGCTGGGTGACAGAGCCCCATCTCTAAAAAACATAAAGGAAAGAAAGAAAACAGCCATTCTTTTACCTTTTTTCTATTTATAGACAACTTCATATTCTTAGAGCAAATGTTTAAGTAAACCAAACTTAAACACATACCATTTTAATTCTGTGATCTAGTTCAGGCTTACTTTTTATTTCCTTCAGCCCTTTATTCTTCTGGATTAAAAGCACTCTTGTATCCCCAGTATGTCCCTGCCCAAGAAAGACTACTTTTTAAAAAATAAAAACAACCTCTCTTACCCTAAATTACATCTTCTCTATCTGTAAGCTCCTAGACCGCAGAGAGGCTATTCACTCTGCTGCTGTCGGGGTCCGCCTTGCTCTGTACCTCCAGTCTAGGGCCCTTCTCCTGTAACAACCTCCTTCCTGCCCTCACCTCATTCTTTTATTTTTAAATGGCTGAGACCTCTCCCATCCCTAATTAAAAACCGTCCCACCAAATAAAATAAGTTTCTTTTTTTTTTCCACACAAAATTTCAACAAAATAACCTATCCTGATTGGACAGATGATAAAAGAAGAAAACAAGCATAGAACCTTAGAGGCTCATTTAGCATAGTGACTGAGAATAGGACTTTCAGAAATCAGAACTCCAGCTCTGTGTATAATTTCAGTGTGACCTCAGGACAGTCGTGTCATCTTTGTAAATCTGTGTTCTGTAAAATAGGAAAATAGTGCCACATCATTGGGTTGGAGTGAGGATTAAATGAGATAATTGACATAGAAAGCATTTAGCACTATGCCTGACACATAAGAAGTGCTCTAGTGGTGATGGTACTTGCTACAGTTTTTTTTTTTTAATTGTTACTAGTGATTTCCAGGTGACAAACCTAAATGTGTTTGCCTGAACATTATATTTTTCATGGATGTGCTTGAGGATTTGCCCAAGCGAATGACGTGTCCACTGAGTAATCTCAATGTGATGACACATCACAGATGATTCATTCAGAACCTGAGCCAGCACTTTTTGATGGCCATCTCTTTCTTGGTCCTCTGTTTTTCCCTCTAGCCAACAGTAAGTCAGAAGGATCACCTGTACTCCCCCATGAGCCTGCCAAGGTGAAACCAGAAGAATCCAGGGACATTACCCGGCCCAGTCGACCAGCTGTGAGTGCATTTCTCTCCAAGAGTTTTGAACTCTTAATTTACCAGAGAACCCACAGGATTAAGTAGTTGGGGATACACTCATGATACGAACAAAAATTGTCAAGATTAGTAAGAACAGATGCTAGAAACATCCAGCAGAAAGTCATCCTTGATTAGGAAAGAACTGAAGAGATCTTGGATTGCCTCCTCTGCCTTTGGCTATTTGCTGATCATTAGCAGTCCTTTAACTATACAACAGGAGGAGAAATAACTTCTATCATTCCATAATTTCTACTCAGCAATTTTGGCAAAAAAGAAAGAAGAAGTTAAAGAGGCTTGGGTACTTTCTGTGAATTTCTCTAATCTCTTCTACCCTTTCCCCATATTATTTTCCACGTGAATTAATATTACAGTTTTTCTGCTATTTTTCATACCTCCAGGACAATATTTTTCTGGACCAAACTTATTAAGCAGTGTCCAACAGGTGTCCTAACAACTTAATATTCAGCTTCACTGCTGTAACATGATAAACCCCCAAGTAGTCTTAAAGAGGAGTATGGAGGCTGAAATTTGAAAGTTGAAAATTAATTTGGGTTGAATTACTATCTACTTTTTCTATTTAAATCTCTTGAGAATCTTTTCTGTGAAATGAACGTGAAGCTTTTTGGTTTATTCTTTTTTAACACCTTAAAGTAAGGACGTATACTGAGAGTAATAATGAAGGGATTTGCATCATCCTGGGTTGACATTCTCTTCGCCCTTTTGTATTTATCAGTTGCGTACTAACAATTCCAATTTTGTGTCTAATCTGCTGCCTTTCTGCTGGCTTTTCCTCCTTCTGTGGATTCTTCTGGATTGGGTTCCTCTCATTTCAGAGCTATAAAAAAGCTATAGATGAGGTTAGTATTACTTTTTCTTGGTCATGCTTTCACAAAATGTAAATATTAAACTTGTTTCCTAATGTTGACATTCAGAAAGGTGGCCAGTGGGAGCAATCTGCTGGGAGGAGATTTGCAGCAATCTGCTGGGAGGAGAGCCCCTTCAAATGGAAGCCAGTTTTAAGACCCTCAGACCTACCCATATAGCTTCAGAGACCTTCCTTCTAAGCTAAAATGTCACTTTTCCAATGTTCCAGTCTGGCTAATGACAAGTATTCATGCTTTATTAATGGCAGTTTCTCCTTCCATTATCTTCCAATAGCAAACCTGTACTAGCCAGCCTTGCTAGGGAATGGCTCTCAGCAGTTTTACTAACAAGAAAAGAGATATCATTCTAGGGCACTCCAAATTTAGTGTGTGTGATTTGTGAACAAGGAGTAAGTAGGTATTGTTAGATTAATTTTGTGGGACATTAACAACAGCATCAGCAGCAACATCAGCTTTAGTTAATGAATCCTGGAAAGTTAAGTGACTTTATTTCCTTATCTGTGGAGACGTTTTCCATTAGAAAAATATATGGCTTTGTCAGTCGTAGGTAGCTTGCTAAGAAGGATGACTGCTTTACTGCTATTTGTCAGACCTGCATGAATACAGCAGAGTAGAATTTGTTTTTTTAAGATCCAGGCCTTGCAGAGAGTCCTAAATGCATGGAATCTAAAGACTACCATCATGGCTTTAAAGCTGTCGTTCTGCTGAGCACTACTTTTGTGAAAATTACGTGGAAAAAGCACTGGCTTTGAGGTCAGCAAGCTGCATTCAAATCTTGGCTCCCCCAGTAAATAACTGGCTGAAACTAGTCTCATAACCTCTCTGGGCCAGAGTTTCCTCATCTGTAAAATGAGAATAAAAACACCTCCCCATCCCACTTACAAGATTGTTTAGGATCATTTAAGGTAATGTTTGTGAAAGCATTTTATGATGTGTAACATGCTGCGGAAAGCCAAGGGTTTGATTAAGGTTTGGGCCAGAGGCATGGAGTTATTTTGGCAGGTGGGAGAAGCATGTTTCCATGCATCTGGTCTTCACCAAAGAGCTTCACTTTTTCAGACTTATGGCCACCTCACCACCCAGAGTGACTGAGACAGTTATAATCATAGTTGAAGGATTGTTGCTTATAAAAGAATGAGACTCTGCATGTTTGCAGTGTGTGGATGGCATTTACAGAAAGGGAAGAGGGGAGTGTGTTTTTAATTGCTCTGTGCCATGGCCTTGCTTGCCCCTCTCTCTCATAATAGCGAGAAGGACAGGGATTATCACAACTTTTGTCAGTTTTTCTCCCAGAACAGGTGAAGAAAGACAATGAAGTTCTGGCGCTACAGTTCTCAATAAAACAGTTGTGCATATGCACAACTCAAGAGGAAATACATGAGTTCAGAAATTGGCTTGGAGGGGCTTTCATTAAGGAAAAGGCTCTCACAGATTTCATCTGGTTAACCGAGAATATTTTAGGCTTTGAAAAATTGCTCTACTAATTTTTGGTGTACTGCATTGCACTGGACAGAGATGAAAGGGGGCAATGGAAGTATAAGTAATTACAAATAATTGAGGGGGTGTGACCTGCTTACTAAAATCTCTGGAGCTATGTATGGTTAGAAAAGCCCTATCCCAATCTCTTGAGTATCACTGATCCAAACCACTACAATAAAGCGGTTCTACCTAACCCAGTGGCTCTCAACCACGGCTGATTCCTCCACTCCTCTTCCCTTAGGAGACATTTGGCAAAATCTGGAGCCAGTTTTGGTTGTCACAGCTTCAGAGTGGGAGGCAGTGGTACTGGTGTCTTGTGGATAGAGCAGAGGGGCGCTGCCAAACATCCTATGGTGTACAGAGAGCTCCCTACAATAAAGAATTATCTGGCCCAAAATGTCAACAGTGCCATAATTGAGAAACTTTGAACCACACCTTTCTCCCTTCTCCATTCATAGGTTTTGGTAGGGCTTTCCTCGCACTGACTGTTTTTACAATTTAGATAACTGGGATTGAAATGAAAAACCTAAAAATCATTTTTGAAATATTGTTGCTTGTTATTTGCTAGTGATTTAACTTTTTGTAAAAATTAATTTGTGGGAGTGTACCTTAATTTGACATTTCTTTCTAATGGAATATGAGATTTTTGCAGCATAGTCTAATTATTTAATATAGTCTGAAAATAAATGTTCCTTTTTTGTTGGCACAATTAAATATGTCTCACAAAGATTATATGCATAAGCAAACACTGTTTTTACCACTTTTTTTTAATTAATATGTGGGAATCAAACATTTCAGAGCACATCAATTTAGATTGGATGGAATTTGAGCAATAACTAAGGGTTCAACCCCCTTTTCCCTCAGATGAGGATATTGAAACTAAGTGGCTTGCCCAATGTCATATCTTTAGAGTTCCTAAAAAGAAAATAGTTTAATACAAAGAGAAAAAAAACCAGCTAAAAAAATTTAAACAAAATAGTTCAAAAATTGAACTAATATTTGACTAAACTATGTTGTTTCTAAAAAGGGACCTAAAAGAGCGCCTTTCTAGTCAACGTGTGCATAATCGTTAAACAACCTTTGTTGAATGAAAAATTATATCTAGTTGATTCTAAAAACTGTTAAATAAGCCTCTTAGCTATCTTCACATTTACTCTGTAGTCAAAAATTCTTACCATTTTGCCATATTTCTTTTTTAGCTATATATTCTCAAACATTTTCATGCTAAATAGCACTTTTATTTTGTTTTTTAAATACTTTTTAGCTCCAGGCTTGAGACAGCCAAGTAATAAATTACCATGAAAGCTCGTTATATGGGGAAATTTGTATTGTCTAAGAATAAAATATATGAAAATGGAATTGAACCCAATGGTGTTAATATTAGATTGTGTTTATTTCCTATAACTTTGCTATTATAAATTTTTCAATACTGGATGGATAAGAAACAAAACTTCAGCTGAACACATAGGTTCTCAGCAATGGAAGATTAATTTTCTTTGACTACAGGTATTACTTTTGAATTACTCATTATTTTTACCTTTTCAAAGGGATTCTCGTATATGTCTCGCCTCCAAACTGTTAACAATTAAAGGAAATTTTCAGTTATTTCTAATGTTTCAGGGCAGAGAGCTTTTTAATAACACAGAAGCAAAAAATTATAATTAAAAGCAAAATTATTAAGCAGTTCAGAACTTTAAAGTGTTTCTAAATACAATGTTTCGAAAAATGTAGGTCATTTTAACAAGCGAAAGTTTTTTTAAATCAGTAGCCTGTGGACTAAATATTTCTAAAATAATTTTGATTTTTTAGAATTTCTTTTGTCTCGTTTTGAAATGTCAGCGATAAGGAAAATAAAGCGCTGGGGAAAATGTATCATTAATTAAAATAAACCATAGCCAACAGTATTATATTTTACTCAGAATTATTGACAATGGAAATAAACTCTTTTAAACCATATTCTCTCTTTAAATTGTATAAAATGTAATTCTTAATAACAAGTAACATTTTAAATGCTAGCTATATTCTTTGATGAGACTTAACACGGTCCTAATATATAGATATCAGAATACAAAATAAATTTATCTAATTTTTCATTATTTCACTGGTTTTCTTTCATAGCCTTAACAAATATCTAGACTTTATTTTCCCAAAGTACTCAAGAATAGCATACCCTTCACTTGCTTCTTCATTTGATAAAGATAAGCATTGACAATTGCCAGGAGGAAATAAGAAGTAAAAGTTGAAATTCAGATATTAGCTTTTCTTATTTTGACTAATTGCCAAAGAAACCAGAAATAAATTTGCATGAAATTATACCTATGTTATGGTTTTCCTCTTCTTTTTATAATATACATTATATTTAAACACAGTTGGGCCTTTTAAATACAATTCTATTTTCACTTTCACAGATGGGGCAAATACATTCACTGAGATTGAGGCATGTGCAAGTGTGCCTGTGTGCAAAAGCCCTACCCAAGTGTGTTTTTGTATGTAATGCAAGGGTTGAATTTTTAGAAGCTTCCATTTTTTAAGGGTTTCAAATCAGGTGTCGTCAAGACAAATTTAAAAGTCACTTTGCTTTTGATTTCTATGAAATTAGAAAGAAATGACCCTTCAGTTAACACTATGAATTGCCTAAATTTCTAGACCATGTAAAACACCTAAAGCGTTTCCTTTCCTAGTGTGAACCAAAATAGTAATGCCTGACATACAGGTGGCAGTAGAGAAACATAATGTCTTGTTGTATTCTCAAAATAAAATTATAATTTAACTATACACATTTATCACAGCTTTTCTTTTAACCAGTTAGGATAGATTATCAAATGTCATCACCCAGGTTGCTCTAATCCTACAATCAGGTGAATTGGATGTGTACATTTTTGGATTGAAATAAAGAGAGAATATGGCCATAGAAAACTGTGGGATTTAGTATTTTTCAATGAGTTTCTTTCTCCCTAATCCCCTGTCTCTCACTGAATGCTCTGATTCCCACATGGGTCACTAATATAGGGAGAAATGGTAAGACTGATGTCAAATTGCTTTTTCCTCATTTGCATGCTGTGTGCCATGGGCAGTTTAACCCATGCAAATTAGAGCGGCCATGCTTTTGCAGAACTGCTTCCCTCTGCATTGCTCTGAAAGCATGTAAAATAAAAGGTAGTCGGATATTCAGCACACTGCCTGCAGTATGCCTGGTGATTAAATACCACATCATCACATCCATAAGGCTAAAGGTTTCATCATACTCATGGAAAACTCAAAATTATCTCTTCCTTTTGGTATTTGCACATTCATTTTAGTGTTCTTCACCAGGATTTCTGCCAGATGACTGGAATTTAAAACAAAAGAAAATGAAACACCTATCATTTTGGAAGAGAACTCTTTTTGTTGTTGTTGTTGTTCCTCTTGATTAATTCAGTTCTGTGGCTGTAAATTTCAGTGGCGCTAGGCTTTAGGATGGGCCATGATTTGATGTGGTACCTCTATTCTCCAGGGAATGATGACACACCAAATGAGTCATTGTAGTAGCTGGAACCTTGGGAATTGCTCTGTTCTATGACTGATGCTAGATTTTGGTACAGTAGCAATCACAAGAGGGGAAAAGCTATCACTGTGGCTTGGGCAGGAGTCCCAGAATACCGGGGTACAATTTCTAATCCCATGTATTTTCCCATTAACTCTGGGGGTGACCAGCTTCACCTTTCCAAAATAAAATGAGAACCCAATGTTTGTATATATGTGTATACATACAATGCACATACACATATGTACACATATATATTCAGAACTGAACAGTCTCAGTCTAGCTATTGGTTTTGAACAAAGTTTAAATTGATTTCATCTTTCTTTTCTAGCTTCTACACGCTACAAACATCATTTTCTTAGTTCCATGCAGTAACTATGTTTGTCACAGTTCTATATAGAGCTTTTTTTTCTCGTTGCTTAAGCTGGAGCACTGACTTGCTGAGAGATGTAGCTTTGGTCAAATCTACCATTCATATGCTGAACAAATTTTTTCTTTCATAGGATCTGACGGCATTAGCCAAAGAACTAAGAGAACTCCGGATTGAAGAAACAAACCGCCCAATGAAGAAGGTGACTGATTACTCCTCCTCCAGTGAGGAGTCAGAAAGTAGTGAGGAAGAGGAGGAAGATGGAGAGAGTGAGACCCATGATGGGACAGTGGCTGTCAGCGACATACCCAGACTGATGTAAGAGAACTACTTTTAAAATGTAGACAAGGAAGGGACTAGGTTTCCAAAATAAAAGGACAAAAAATATGAGTTAAATGTAAGATTGTATATGGGTCTGTGGCAAGATAAACTGACTTTGGGGACTTGGGTTTTTGTTGGAGAATAGTTCTATAATTCTCTCTCTCTATGGACACATCACTTAGAATATGTAGCATTTTTGGACTGCATACACTTTATCCATTGCCAATGGATTGACTGTCCTTTGGTGACTCTTTGTTGGTTCTTTTCATCTCAAGGGCAAACAATATCGACAACCAGACCATTGATAAGTGCCTTCCCCTCTAAAACTGAAAGACTGAAATCATGGGCAATGACATTTAGGAATCAAAATTAACAACAGAAAACATGTATTTCATTACCAACACTACCACCAACAAGCAAGGAGAAATGTACAAGCCAGCGTGCGTTACCATCCCAGCAAAAGAATCAGGACTCAGATAATCATGCAGAGAAAGTTCCAAAATATATCCCCGTTATGATTTTCTACTTTATTCCCTCCATGGCTTCTTTTACTTGATCCATTTTTCTGTGGTCTACAACTTTGCCACATACTTTCTGTCAGTCTCTTTGCAGTTTTCTTTTAATATATCTACATGTAATATTTATACCTACCTATATTTTCTTTAGTAATTGTAGTCTTTATTTTTCTTTCTCTTTTTTTTTAAGGTGAGGGGAAAGCTCTTTTTTTTTTTTTTTTTTCGTATTGGAGTGGATCCCATGAAAGAACCTGTTATCCCCTGTTGCTTCCCCAATTCCTCCACCTAGTAAACACAAGGTGTTTGTGCCCTGGTCTGCTACAACCTTGATAGAATGAGATGCTAATTTTTCCAACTTCACACTCCAATCACCTCTATTTCTTTGGCTCAGCTACTAGCATTGAATATCAGATCACACTCACTCTATGTAGAAAAGAAGCCATTTCAGGCCACAAATTATTGTCCAATTCAGCAGGGACTGGAGAGGCAGGGCTGGCCAGTCTAAAGGGAATGTCATCCACTGATTAACATCATTACATACAAGCAATTCTAAGAGGCAAATCTAATTATCATAGCTGAAAAATCCATACTGGTTATTTTGCTGTTGATGACCCAGTTTTTGACAGCTGTAAATATGCTAAAATATGACATTTTGAAACAAATTGCATTAAATTGCCTTTTTAAAAGTAAATAAAATTGTTCTAGAGGCAAAATCACTAATCCAGAACATTTCTGCAAAACATGCTGGCCCTTTTAGTTTTTGTCTTGACTCAGAATTGCTTAATTCTTCTGACAGATGTTTTCAACTCCTTTTAAGCATTGAGCATGCAAGTATCAGGAATTAAATCATGAAATGAATTTTAATCATGATATTAAAATATTGCTAAAACTCTATGTGTTAGCCACCTTGCTGAAGTCTTTGAGAAATTTGATAAGTTCGTACTTGGATTTTGTCTTCCAAAAGTTTATATGCTAGTTGGAGAATGACAAAATTACACATGGAAGAGTGCAGGCTAATATAAATATTTGGAGGAACAACCAAAGATGTTAATTAGCATTTGGGTTTTAGGTCCCCTATCATATTTTACAAGGCTATTAATGGTGTTCACCCTCCTACCTTTAAAGGAAAATCTAGGACTTCTTCCCCATTGCAGAAACACCCACCTTTCTAAAATTTCCTGAATAGACCACGCTGCACTTCTGTCTGGCATTTCCTTTTCCTTTAGAAATCACCTACTCACAGCCCCGCCTGCACAGGTAGAACCTGTCCCCTCTTCTGTGCTACCACTGTATCTTCTGTGTATTCCTGCATCTTCATGTACTGCCTTGAATCAGGATTGTTTATTATGTGTCTTTGTCTCCTTTTCTGGACTATGATATCTTTCAGGGTAAGGGTTACGCCTTACTCATCTCTCTTGCTCTTAACACATTGCATGGTATCAGGCATACAGTGGGTCTTCAGTGACTATAATTTACATTTAATTGCACTGATTTGAATTTGCAAGTTCTGACTTTGAAGAAGAGTTTATAGCCAATTCTATGCAAATAACTGTAAGCAAGATTAAAAATCTAAGGTAATATTAGAATCCCAAGCAGGGGGAAGAGTTAAAGTAAAGACACAGAAAGTTGACTTTGGTGGGAATGTATGGTGTATGGAATGGAGGGGAGTCTGGACTAGTGAAATCAGACCAAGAAATGTGCTCTTTATATGTAGCCACTGGAAACCATTGAATGTATCTTGAGTTCAGTGTTATATTTGAGGAAGATTATTTCAGCAAGATGATTTGAAAAGGGAACAGACTAGAGACTGATAAAGCAATTCAGAGGCTCTATTACTATAATCTACATAAGAAATAATAAGCTGAGGCTATCATGGAATGCTGATAATGGAGGCAAGACTTGACATGGTCCTTAAGGGATTGGTAAATTTTAGATAGATGGAAATGATCATTAAAGAACATTTAAAATATGTGATTATATATGTGAGAAAATAAGGGTACGAAGGGTACAAATGTATGTTTACTTCAATTTGTAAATATATGTATTTTTATATTGCATATAAAATATATATAGTCTGTTCTACAATGTGATGGTTACATGCCTGAGAAATTTCATACTATTAAAAGTTCATTATAAAACAATAGTTTATTTAGGAATTGAGTATTTGGGGGCCAGAGTGCCTCTTATATACATTCTTATTACCTTTATTTTCTTTTGTTAAGGTAAACCTCTATATTTTGTGCTATATATATTTAAAGCAGAAAACAAAAATATATTGTAGCACAGTTCCCACCATGAAGTAAACACAGAAAAGCTTCTCAGAAATGGAGCACCAGCCATTTGGAAAAACAGCTGTGGTTTCCGATGTTTAAAACAATAGCTTTTTTCTATGCACTGTGCTGGTTTTGCATTTATTTTATAAGATATAACTTATGAGAGTGCATTTAACTAAGTTTATATTCCCTAACTCACCAACTGCACTATTTCCCAATTCTGCATGCATAGAAAAATAATGAGTGGAGGGAAATACACCAAAATTATAGAAATGATTACCTCTGGGTAATATAATTATGGGAGATTTTTATTTTATGTATATCCCCAATTAAATGATGGGCATGGACTAGTTTATAATCAGGAAAAAAAAAAAAAAAAAAGCTTTATAGAATAAAAAGAATGCAAGGAAAGGCATTTAATTTGATTTGCATCACATCAAGCAAGCCAAAGAGGCAACCTTCTGTATTAGTATCTTCCCTCAAATACCAGCACCTGCTCCAGAAGGGAAGATTTTGCCACTGTAAAATGACTCTTTTATTTCTCCTTTTTTCTATGCTGTACCCTTTGGAAGGAAGCCACTATGTACAGCCCACACTTGAGGAGTACGGAATCATGCTTCCCTCCTGTAGGGTAAAATAGCTACATAATTTATTTAGAATTCTTCTGCACTGATGTGCCTCCTCTAGTTATTTATTAATTTATTCCATCATTTATATCAGTATAGATTCGTGGATATAATACTTCTTTATTTTGCTGCTCAAATTTTCTAGTTTTGACCATTGGGAGCTCTTTCAATTAGCTCCTGTGCCTCTTCGACTGACATGCCACCACTTGTGTTTGGGTATTGTTGTGCATGTACATGTGTGTGCATCTGAACACTCTTTACTTTCTGACACTATAAGATGCTCCGATCCGGACTCATTTTGTATATTTCCTATGCCAGTCCTGGAATCAGCCACTTCTTCAGTAACCCTGATTCCTTTCATTGGATGATATTAGAAGCCAATATCTAGGCACCCAGTATGCTCATTACTACTACAATGTCACTTGTTTTAGGCCCTCTCAGCTAACACAGCAAGGAAATATGTGTGTGTTAGTCTCAAGAACTGCTAATCCATGCCCCCATGCTTAACAACATGGCTTTCTCAACTTTTAAAGGATAACAGTTATCCAACGCCTGAGCCCTATCTATCACTCTCATTGCCACTTCCCTAACAGTACATTAACCCATGTATATACAAATATTTCTGTATGTAGCCATTTGTACCTATATTAAGCTAAATGTGAATTCATACTGACATCTCCAGCTCTAATCCATCACAACAACATGGATCACTCTGACCTCTTCCACTTGCTTATTTGTAAATTCCCATTCCAACAGTCAGAAACCTGGCTTCTGCCATCAACCACTGTATTAGTCCATTTTCATACCTCTATGAAGACATACCTAAGAGTGTATAAAGCTATAAAGAAAAAGCGGTTTAATGGACTCACAGTTCCACATGGCTGGAGAGGCCTCACAATCATGGTGGAAGGTGAATGAGGAGCAAAGGCATGTCTTACATGGTGGCAGGCAAGAGAACATGTGCAGGGAAACTGCCCTTTATAAAACCATCAGATCTCATGAGACTTATTCACTATCACAAGAACAGCACAGGAAAAACCCACCTCCCTAATTCAATTACCTCCCACCAGGTCCCTCCCATGTCATGGGGATTATGGAAGCTACAATTCAAGATGAGATTTGGGTAGGGACACAGCCACACCATATCAACCACCCATTTACTTAATTGTGCACATCCAGTATTTTTGTATAGCAATATCAAATTTGTTAACCTGTATTCTCATGGGAAACAGTTTTGTCAACTAGAATGTATAGTGTTTATGTGCAGTTCCTCTTGCCTTTAGTATTATAGACTCCACTCATTTCCAAGGTTACTTAGATCAATGCCTTTTTCCCGCATTTCTCCTCACTAAAGTTGTTCATACAATTGTAATATGGTGAGATTCTTTTATCACGGTTTTTAACATTCTTTCCTGGCAGCTTCTGATCTCAATGATTTTTTAAAATGTGTATACATTAACTCTTTCTCCTGTAAAGTTCTATGACATATCTGAATGGATTTTTTGTTATTCTATGATAACCACCCAATTATAAGAAAATTATTTTGGCACATCCTAGTGAACCCAATTTCATAAAATTACAAAACTTACCATTGATTGCTCAAGACATTTTAAATATGCAAATAATATCCTGGTAGCCAATTACTCATCAATTCACAGAAGAGCTATATTTTTACAATAAACCTGAATGAAATCTCTGTTAGATATTAAACAAAGCCCTTGACCCAAGATCTTCAGCGATTTAATAAACATTTATCATGTGCTACCTGCATTCCAGGCACCATGCCTGGCACTGAAAATACCAACATTAATGAGATCTGATCATTGCAGGACTGTGTATTGAATGCAGTGGTAGAGATGCACAAAGGGCAACGTGGAGGGAGAGTGGAGAGCCACCTAAACCATTCCAGTGAGGCTGGGATGGGTTTGGAGGTACCTGAACTATAGCTTAAAGAATGAGTTAGCCAGAAGGAGGCAGACAATAGAAAAGAATCTTCCAGGTAGAGAGGGCAGGCTAAAATCACCAGGGATTTTCTAGCATAATGTGCATAGGAATTATAAGTTAAATGCTGGTAGAGTTAGAAGTTGGAGCAGGATTTTGTTAAAAAATTAGGTTAGTGAGACAGGCAAGAACCAGATAATGGACAGCGTGTAAGCCACAGTAAGGAGCTTCAAGTTTATCCTGTGGTTGATGGGAAGCTACTGAAGATTGAAAGTAGAAGAGTGACTCGGACTTGGTCAGATTTGTGTTTTGGAAGGCTCACTTTCGCAGCCGTGAGGAGTGGATATGAGGGGAAAGGACTGAAGATGGGGTGGCCAGCAAGAAAACTGTTACTCAGGTAACAGAGGAAGCAGGTCTGACTAGGACAGGAGAACTTGATTGTACAAGCATCAGCCTGGCAGATGCCACCAGGCCAGCTGAGCCCCTGACAATAGCAAAGAATCCCTGTCTGATAAAGAAGAAAAGTGGCTGCCCTCATGGAAGACTCTTGATAAAAACTTCATTGATTTGTCAGCTTTACATCATTTTGTTCCAAACAAGTACTAAGGCACAAAGTAAGAAAGAAGAGAGAAAGAAGAGCAAGAAAAAAAATGAAAGATACACAAAAGATAAACAAATGAGTGAAGAAATGATATTTTGAAAACTATGATTTACCAATCTACCAAAATGCCAGGAATTCAATTTTTTTCCCATGTCTCTGAAACACCATTAAAAGCTCCTTTCTAGGAATGAAATGTTGAAAATGCAAATGCCTCTTTGGAATTTCTTCCCAAACACATCAGTTCTAGCCCATATTTAGATTCATTCAATCCACTGGTCCAGTTTAGTAATTGCAATGTAAGCTTCTTCACTATACATTTTATTGTCTGGACTCATCCTGTCATCTTTTCACCTGTTTGTTATGGATAAAAATACTTGAAATATGTCTTTCTCTGCCCCAGAGACATCATAAATCTTGTGTATTTCTTGTTTCTTAGATGGAAGATTCTAGTAATTCTTTGGACTTACATAAGATCCAAGAGGCCAGAGATATTTTTAAATATATAAGTAACAATGAAAATAAAAGAACAAAATGATATAAGTTGCAATTAATATGCCTAGAGAGAAATAAACCTTGATAACTTTCCTATTTTTAGAAAACCCACTTTAAAAGAGAGGCAGATGCTACAAAAGGAGAACAGCAAGTATCGCATTAACAACCAAAATCCTTCTTCCAGAAGCCATGTTGTACCAACCGCAACCTGTGGTTGAGCCGCATGACCTGTGCGATTCTCAATTCCCCTGAGCTCCTAAATCAGAGAAATTCTGTGTCATGCAAATGAGGCACTCCTGATGAGAGGGAAGCTCACTATGGGCAGTCAGTCATCACTTTTTGAGCCCTGGCACTGTGCTGTGTGCTACAGGACACAGGAAACATCAGTCTGTGTTCTCAGGGAGTATGTTGAGATCCTGTTGCCTTCTCTCATTATACTGTAAACACGATAGCAAGAAAAGAACTGAAAATAAATATGCCACCATGCAGGATGATTACAGAGGCTGAATGTTGTTTACGTTAAAGCCCCTAGTTTATGGATGCCCCAATAAGCCAGAATGTTCTTAGTAGATATTTATAGAAGCATAAAGCCCATGGATCTAATGATTATTTTTTGCATTCCTAGTAAGTGACAACTCTAGGCTGGGTACTAGGTAATAATAATGAGCAAAGAGACAAGGATTTTGCCCTCACAAGCAATGAGAGGGAAGGAGAAAGAGAGAATTCAAAAGATAATTGCAAATTGTGATGAGAACTATTAAGGAAAAAGGGTGAAGAGAAAAGGAGAGAGGCTGTTGGGATAAGACATAGGTGATAAAAGCAGACTTCTCACAGAAAGCATCATGTAGGATGAATGAGAGGGAACCAACCAAGGCCAGAGTGGAAAGAGCTTTCCAGGCAGAGGGAACAGGATGTATAAAAGCAGGTCAGGTTGTCTGCTGCTCAAAGAAGGAGGTGGGGGTCAGGGGAGATCATGCAGAGCCTGGTGACTCCTGGTGCCAACTTCAGTGTTTTTGCCATGTAAAGCCAAACACTTGCTCAGTCTGGCTACTGGGCAGAGAATAGGTCAAGAGGGGCTACTGCAAAAGTGGGGCCAGTCCAGACATCAGCAAACATTAAAATTAATATGAGATGTGCTTAAGACCACTGACATGTACACTTAAAATTGGTACAATGGTAAATTTTATGTTATTAAAATGTGTATTTTACCATAACACGAATAATGAATATGGACAGGAAACAGATATTTCCTAAAGCTACATTGCCATGAATGTTGTTCCTTCTCATCTCAGACCAACAGGAGCTCCAGGGAGCAACGAGCAGTACAATGTGGGAATGGTGGGGACGCATGGGCTAGAGACCTCTCACGCAGACACTTTCAGTGGCAGTATTTCAAGAGAAGGAACCTTGATGATTAGAGAGGTAAGTTGGTATAAAACCTGTGTAGAGGAAATGCCATTTCTTAAGTGGTTTTTACATTAAAGCTTTCACAGAGAAAGTCTATGACATGTATTTTAAGTATGGGGAATTACTGGGGGAGGGAGGACCTGTGCTTCTAAATAGTTGAGTGATTTTAATTGTCTGCTGCCTTCTTTCCTGTATTCTTCTAAGCTTTGGCAGTGTGACTTAATTACATTAGTGCAAATTCTTCAGTAGGAAAGTAGGAGCTATGCAAATCAGAATATAGAATTTGGGCCTGAGGATATAAAATTGCAAACTCAGATGTTTCCTACAACAGGAAAACAGAAATGAATGATCTCTCTGAATAGCATCACTGGCCTTGTTATGTCTCTTCTGCCTATGGTTTTATCTTTGTGGATTTTGTATAAAAAATGCTCAATGGTTCTGAGAAATGATGATATCATCTTATCTAGTTAAATTAACATTAAAAGAACCATTAAGTTATTTTATTGAAAGAACAAAGAAATATGCAGATCTACTTTAAAAAATGTACCTTGGCACTTTGGTTGAATTCTTTTTAAAACTCTAGGAACATCATTTCATTTTGGGGGTGGCACATGTTCCCTTTCATCTGTCCTTCTGACATGCAGTAACTCCCCACTGTGTCCATGCTAACCAGAAAGACCCTGACAAATTAAAATCAGTATTTTCTTCTTTTTCACTTCATCATCACCATGCAAGTTTGAGTGCAGATATTTACTTGAAAGGAAAGAAATGGCTGAGAACATTGGGCAAATGTTACCTGACCTCTCCCTGCATCCATCTATAAAATTTTATAAATAATAGCATACAACTTATAAGATGGTTGAGGATATTGAGTTAGTAAATTAAGCATTCAATAAATGTTAACCATTTTATTTTATTTCACTCTCTTCTCAGAAATGAATTCTCCTTTTACTTGTTATCACCATCCAGTCCTCCCTCTGAAACATAAACATATGTCATCTGTTTTTCCTCTTCAGCCAGGACAGAGTTGGGAAATTCTAATAGCAGACTTTGCTCTCCAGAAAGGCAAAGGGCATCTCACTTTTGTAAGAAAGAAAGGAACTGTAGTTTTGAGATGAATAAGGCCTTTGAAATAATAATTGTCAGTGGGGCTATAACTGAAAGACTAGTTCACAAAGCAACTTGCTAGAATTTCATTTTATGGCCTTGTTGAATCTTTCAAGTAGCCTTTAAAGGGTCCTTTCACATATGCCTGAAATGAAAAAATGGACTTGGCTGCTGAAATTGACACTGTGTAGTGCTGGTATATAAATCTCTTAATGTGGTTAATGGATAATTTCAATGGAAGTATAGAAGGTTTCTATCCCTATAACTTACCACTTAGGAAAACATGAGGGAGAATGTTCTGGAGTGAGTTGCTGTTTGACTCCTGATAAAAGGACTCCGATTTCTAATGTGGCTTAAAATTTGCTTGAGTCTTTACGACATGGTAAATAACTCCAAGTAGACATTTGGAGCCACATTTTCAGTTCATTGCCAGCCACATCCAAATGGCTCCATGTTATTTATAGCACTCCAGTATTCTATGACCACAACCTGTCACTTTGAAAATAGCATTTGCAGCCGGGCACGGTGGCTCATGCCTGTAATACCAGCACTTTGGGAGGCCGAGGTGGGCGGACCACAAGGTCAGGAGATTGAGACCATCCTGGCTAACACAGTGAAACCCCATCTCTACTAAAAATACAAAAAATTAGCCAGGCGTGGTGGCGGGCACCTGTAGTCCCAGCTACTCGGGAGGCTGAGGCAGGAGAATGGCGTGAACCCGGGAGGAGGAGGCTGCAGTGAGTGGAGATCATGCCACTGCACTCCAGCCTGGGCAACAGAGCGAGACTCTGTCTTAAAAAAAAAGAAAAAGAAAGAAAGAAAATAGCATTTGCCAGTGTCTTATAGGAATTTGATCTATTAAGGAACCCAAAATCTGTTTGTCCTCTCAATTTCCAATTCTGCCTTCCTCAAATGTGGGTTTTTTAAATAACAAACTGTATTAGTTGCGGTTCTCCAGAGAAACAGAATATTTACATATATATATACAGAGAGAGAGACTGCTTTATCTTTTTATTTTATTTTATTTTATTTTTTTGGAGACAGAGTCTTGCTCTGTCCCCCAGGCTGGAGTGCAGTGGTGCCCTCTCCGCTCACTGCAACCTCCGCCTCCCGGGTTCAAGCAATTCCCCTGCCTCAGCCTCCCGAGTAGCTGGGACTACAGGCACATGCCCAGCTAAATTTTTGTATTTTAGTAGAGACGGGGTTTCACTGTGTTGCCCAGGCTGGTCTCAAACTCCTGAGCTCAGACAATCCGCCCCCCCTTGACCTCCCAAAATGCTGGGATTACAGGTGTGAGTCACCACGCCCAGCCGAGAGACTGCTTTATTGTGAGGATGTAGCCTATATGATATGGAGGCTGAGAAGTCCCATGATCTGCTGTCTGCAAGCTGGAGACCCAGGGAAGCTGTTGGTGTAAATCCCAGTTGGAAGCTGGGTGAAGATGAGATGAAATGTCCCACTTCAACCAGTGCAGAAGAAAAAGAGGGAGAAAATTCCTTCTTCTTCTGCCTTTTGTTTTGTTCAGGCCTCCAGCAGATTAGATGATGCCCGTCCAACTTGGAAAGGGCAATCTACTTCACTGAGTCCAGCAACTAAATGCGAACTGCATCCAGAAACACTTACAGATACACCAGAAAAAATGTTTAACCTAGGCACCCCATGGCCTAGTCAAGTTGACACATAAAAGTAACCATCATCAAACCTTGAGCTGAAAATTACCAAAAATACATGTTTAAACAAGATAAATGCAGGTTAAAGTTTATCCCTGACAAAGTAAGAACATAAAATAAAAACTCATTGTAATAAGATTTCGCTTATACGGTGCTATTAGTACATTTCTCCAGGATGAACTATAGGAGGACTCACTCAACTTGTCACTGTCATGGAGTGGACTAGATGGTTCTGTAAGAAGATACTGCTCTAACACTCATGATCTTGTCAGATGCACAAATTTCCCCTTGTAGTGCATACCCTTACCCCTGTGGTTCTACCTATCCCTATCCTAGAGCCCCACAGGACCACTTTTTACTCACTTCTAGAATATACCACACCAGCTGTGAGCTGCCATTTGTGAATGGAAGCTCATCTGCTGGAAGAGGTATTTTGCATTCTCCACTGCTGCCCACCCTTCACCAAGCAGGTCCCTGTTCTCAATCTTCCTTATTTCCTACAAGCCTCTACTGGGACTCCATGGACCTTCATCCACAGCACCTTCCTGGTATCAGCTGATATCTCTTCAGTGTTGATCCTCCTCACTGAACCAGAACACTAGCTTGTCATCATGAAGGCTCTTATGGTTACAAGTAATGAGTAAAAGAACCCACTTAATACAGAGTAAGCAAAAAAAAAAAAAAAAAATTAAGTGGGGAGAGGGTAGGTATCAGAAATAGAGGAGTACAGGAAGATTTAGGGTGTTTCATGGAAGGAACCCAAAGGTAAAAGTGAGCTGAGCCTCTTTGAAGGACTGGGACAGACAAGAGCTCAGGCAGCTTCTCATGTGCAGGTCTCTGGCTCTCTTGCTGCCTGTCTCTCCTTACCCTAATCTCTGCTTTCTTCCACTTTCTCCTTTGTTCTTTTCTCTCTTCATAGAGGAGCTTTCTCTCCCTCTGCGTGCTCCTGCTCTCACTTCTCCACTTCCTCCATTGAAAGATATTCACCACATCCCCGTTCAGCTGCCAGCAGAAACTGACCCATGTCTCTAGGGCTTAATATTGAATTCCAGTGGGAATCTGGTCCCTCTTGGCTCAGGCATCCACCCTTGATTCAATCAGCTGTGACCAGGAGTAGGCCCCTAATACAACAGTGCAGCCCAGAGCACCTGGGCTCTGCCACAGGACAGCTAGGTTCAAACCACTTAGAACCCTGTCACTCAGGGCAAGATAACTGATGGAATGTCATATATAAAGTGTTTAGCGCAGTACTTGGCATGTGTTGGTACATGGAACATCTTTGTGCCAATCCCCACAGGAATGGTGAGAGATAAAGATGAGATATTATTGAGGTTCTCTTAATGAGGTTCTTAAGGGTGTTGCACATCTGTCTTTGTGTTTCCAGTGCAGTACTTGGCACACAGAAAGTGTTTAATAAGGTGCTGGTGGAGTGAACAAAAAGGTGATGACTCAGAAGTGGGCGGATTCAGAGCATACTACAGGATTCCTTTAAGCTTCTCACCATCTGAGCCACTTCCCTTTGTTAGCCTCTCTGAGTCTTTCTTTGATAACCAGTGTGTCTGCATCAGTTTTTTGCTTGAGAAAGAGTGCTGCTGATACAAGAGAAGCCAAACATTTCTAAAGAGATGACATGTGGTTTATGCTAAAGAGAAGTTTGAGGAAAATGTTTAAAAGCTTTTCAGTATTTGAACAGAAGTTAAAGGAGAAACTGCCCAGTACACATAAAATAGCACACAATAAGATGTATTAGGACTGAACTTCCTAAATGTCATTTAGAAAAGGAAATGCTCAACTCTGAGAATAGGCACTAATACACGCTACTGATGGCCACTGTGACAAAATGAATCCAGAAAATAACCCTCTCCAGGACAGCCGTAGTCCAGGAGCAGGTTGCCAAGAAACATAGAGGACACTAGGCTTTCCAGTTATCTCTCAAACTTCCTGAAACATCAATTACATGCACCATTACAGGAGCTTGGGAGTCTGTTTCATCTAAACAGGAAAAAAAGAAAAAAAGAAGTGCCTCCTTTCACTTCCAGCCAGAGGCAGGTGCAGAGCTGTAATTGTAAATCCATGACAAGCTCCAGAAATAAAAAGCCAGACTGGTGAGATGGTCAAAGAAACAGCATGAAACCTTGCACATGCCAGCCCCGAAGAGGGTAGGGAATGTGCTTGCTTTGTTCCCAGCTGTTCCATGTTCAGTAGAATGCTTTACATTTAGTAGGAACTAAAAACTTTTGGGTCAATGAATGAATGAAAGAAAAGACAGATAGGGAAATCATTACTTAATCAGATCTGCTCTAAGAATCCTCAATGAGCCAGTTGCAGAAAAGTTAAAAAGTGCAACACTAGTCAGGCCTACAATGTGGGCACTGGCTTTTGGAAACCAGAGTTGTCTTTTAATCCTGCCTTTCCTCCCTGGGATTTTTTGGCAGAGACTACTCTCCAGAGCAATGGCTTCCAAACTTGTTAGGTCATGTAATCCTATCAGTAAAACTATAGAGCATCTCACCTAATACAGTGTATTTATTCACAAATCATACATTTTTTTCTACTGCACTAACATTATGTACATTATAAAATACCTTTGGCCAGGCAAGGTGGTTCACACCTGTAATCCCAGCACTTTGGGAGGCCAAGGCGGGCAGATCACAAGGTCAGGAGTTCAATACCAGCCTGACCAACATGGTGAAACCCCATCTCTACTAAAAATACAAAAATTAGCCAGGCGTGGTGGCACGTGCCTGTAATCCCAGCTACTCAGGAGGCTGAGGCAGGAGAACTGCTTGAACCTGGGATGCAGAGGTTGCAGTGAGCCGAGATCATGCCACTGCACTCCGGCCTCGGTGACAGAGCGAGACTCCATCTCAAAAAAAAAAAAAAACTTTAAAGGACATTAAAAAGGGTTACTAGAAGTGATGTTTCAAATGCTTTGCTAGTTATGATGACTTTATTTTGTTACTGCCTACATCACAAAGCACCATAGTTCTTTATTGAGACATTAAACATTTATGTAGATAGTAGTTGTAAATCCATATTTTCAAATAGTATTCTAGATCATGTCAATATATTTGGAACTCCTGTCAGATCTGATTAGTTAATCATTGTTTTGACCTTGTGAATGACAAAGAGCCCCGTGAGTTAAGTATGGTCTCTGCACTTTCTTGGAGTACTCCACACACACACACTGCTTCTTTTCAGCAACATTTTAGAGGTCATTTCTCTGTTGTGTGGGTTTGTTTCATTATAACCTGGTAATATGATCTGTAAATATAATTAAGTGGCAGGTACATACAGCACAAGCACTACAAAAGAGTTTACAAGTGTGGGCCCTGCTCAGTCCCTCCCTTTTGTAGCGTCTCCCCCTTTACATGGGACCCCATGCCATATGTGACCACTGTCTATACCTCATGCAGGAACGTAAGGCTTCAGGCTCAATTGATAAACCAAATATTGGCAAAGCTTACTTTCTTTTTTGTTTTCTTAAGTAAAATAGAAATTTGAATATCACCTTCTTGCACCCTAGCGGGTCTATTTGGAGCCCCGTATGCCTATGCCGTGTAAGGGCTGATGTCACTCTTTGGCCTTTTTCCCCCCTTCTCTAACTCCTCTCACATGCTGTGCTCCCTCAGACGTCTGGAGAGAAGCGATCTGGCCACAGTGACAGCAATGGCTTTGCTGGCCACATCAACCTCCCTGACTTGGTGCAGCAGAGCCATTCTCCAGCTGGAACCCCAACTGAGGGACTGGGGCGCGTCTCAACCCATTCCCAGGAGATGGACTCTGGGACTGAAGTAGGTGCTGGGCAACAGCTGGCATGACAGTTCTGCTCTCCTTCCTGGGGTTCTAAAACCATGATCTCTTCAAGAATGAGGCTTCGCCAAGCTCCTTGAAACTTGTTTGGTTGGTTTCTACTATAGAGCTGCCTGTGCAGGTACTCAAATGGAGAAATCATGGAAGCAGAACAGTGAAAAGTTCTCAGATATCATCTGAACCAATACTTGTTTCTCCAGATGAGTATACTAGGTTCATAGAGGGTTGAGTGACTTGTCCAAGACACACGGCTGGTTTGTGACAGATCTAAGACCAGAACTGGAAACTTCAGGCTATACAGATTTCAAGGACAACAGTTGAGGTTTATATTTGCATTAATTTAGTCAAACTAAGTATGACTTAAATAAAACAGTTTAAATGATTTGTTTATGAAAAATAAAATTTAATAGATAAGTTCTTAAAGTGTTCATCTTCATAAATTCAAAATTGTGTGAGAATGAAGAAACTAGGTATTACCTTTCCTGTATAGAAACAGTCCCAGGAAAAAGTCTGAATAAACACAATCTGCAGGTAGTGCCCATAGACGCTGATGACTGACACCAGTTGGATGAGTTCACAGTGTGTGGTCATGTTTCATTAATAGTCTTGTCAATCACACGTAAGGTCCTAAATGTGTTTATAAAGCACATGTACTGTTATTTTTGACATTGTCCACACACTAAGTTTTTATGATGCACCCTTTGAATTATAAAGTTATAGAGTAGATGAGCTTTGCATACCCCAAGGAAAAGAACACAGTGGTATATTGCAAAGCACAGCATCTTATTGTAACTTCATGCTGTGTGGGCATTTTCTGCCTGAACACCTCTCTTGGTGCAAAGGAGGACCCCATAAGATTGAACCCTGGTTCAAATTCTGCTGCTACCCCAGCTCTATGTGGAAATGTTACTGCCTGCCCTACCTCTTTCACAGACATCTTCTAAAGATCAAAAGTGAACATGTATGTGAAAGTGATCTATTTGGTAGGGGGAATTCTACCTTGAGGAGGATGAAATGGTTTTGGTTTCATAGGATGGAGAGAAAAATCTTGAATTAAATCAGATTAGATCTTTGTGGTTTTCTCCTTACATGTTTAGAGGTCTTGGATGGTGGTTTTATTTTTAAATAAAACTCTAAAAGTAAAACTAAAGTGAAACAACCTTTAGTTAAAGATATTTATCCAAAAAAGATGTGCTTATTATGTTGAATACAGATGTGTTTGTGATGTGAAAGGACAAGAAGGAATGGACATGACTGACATTGTAGCTTATTCAGCAAAACTCAGATTTAGAATATTGTGACATGAAACCCTGATATTGAGTTTACTGTTCCCTCGTTTACTTCTGACATCATGTTTTCATGGTGCCATTCAAGCCCAAGATTCCTTTTTTAAAGTAAGCCTTCAAGGTACATTGCTCACAAACCTAATATACTCATAAAGTCCCTAAATAATGATGTAAATGTAATTATTATTTTAAGGAAACTATCATGGGAATGAAATATCTTCAATTCCAGCATAAAGTCATCCCTGAATTAATGATTTTAAAGCTTTTGGAGCCAACACCAATTCGCTTGCATCGCCAGGCCAGAGTAGAAGAGCCCAAAGCTCTCCTTCCCAAGAGAAAGTCCCTTGGGTTGACTCTGTGTTCAGGATAAAGTGCTGCTGTGGAGGCTTCCTTACTTAGTTTATTGCCAATTGTGTCAGCCTTTCATATTGATCATGTGGTCAATATAGGAGATTGCTTTTACTGAAAGGGAGAGGTAAGCTCTGTCACAACAGTGATCTTACAGACTTTAAGGTACCACATGTGGTCCAAAATGTAATTTTCTCACTGCAATTCTTGCAGTCTGATAATTAACGAAGTCCTACAAATGCACAATGGCTAGTGCATAACCAATACCGGAAGAAGGTAGAGACAGGCATGTACTAACTAGGGCGCTAGAATGTGAACACCTGAATACCCTGAAGAATCTGTGATCATTTTATAGCCCAAGCACAGTATTGTTAGCATTGTTTATTCCTGCAGTATTTATCTGCTCTTCTTAATCTTCTTGTTTATTGATTAGTATGGCATGGGGAGCAGCACCAAAGCCTCATTCACCCCTTTTGTGGACCCCAGAGTATACCAGACATCTCCCACTGATGAAGATGAAGAAGATGAAGAATCATCAGCCGCAGGTAAGCAAGAAGGGCTCTGTGTTTTAAAAACAGCTTTGTCTTCATTTCTGGTATGACCTGATAAGGAAATTAATCCTCAGTTCAGTAGTTAAGCCGATTACTGCTTAGGTCCTGTCTTAAAAGGAAGACTTTTAAAAATTATTATTTCTGTAGGACTCCTAAAACAAATTTATTACTTTCCATTTTTTTTTCCCATCTCTTCTATTTCATTTCTGGCAGACCCAGGGGGACATAGGGACCCTAGGAAAAGCTGTTCTTCAGTGATCTCTGAACATAACCAAATGTTTCCCCAAAACAATTTCTGGGTACAATGTTTTACACATATTAGGCACTTAATAAGTACATGGTACATTGTGTTGACTTCTAGGTGTGTGCGTCCCACCACAAAGATCTGGCTGATTTAAAGGAGAATCTTGCTTTCTAATCTTTTTCAAGTAATTGATCATCAAAGTCAGCTTAGGACAGTTTTTCAATTGATAATCTGGAATTTTAAAAAGTAGATCTTTTTTGCCCATATTACAAGAGTGGGGATGGTATATTTAATTTGGGACTTTCTAAACTCTGCAAGTAGTGTTTATAAGCCTATTTTGCCAATGAATAAAAGATTGCTTTGATGAATGAGTTATACTTTATTCTACTAAAACAAAAAAAAAGTGTAAAATAAGGAGAGTTTCAGAGTTTCCTTGCCTTTACTATAATTCAAACCAAACAAGGAGAAATCATAGTGTTTTGAAGCCCCATCTCCACATCTCCATAGGTTATCTTTTAAGATGCCACTGACTTCTCTGATTCTTTTTCTCAAAGCTCTGTTTACTAGCGAACTTCTTAGGCAAGAACAGGCCAAACTCAATGAAGCAAGAAAAATTTCCGTGGTAAACGTAAACCCAACCAACATTCGGCCTCACAGTGACACACCAGAAATCAGAAAATACAAGAAACGATTCAACTCAGAAATACTTTGTGCAGCTCTGTGGGGTACGTTGGTGCTTTTTTTAAAAAAAAAAAAAAAAACCCACTCATTAATGAACTGACCCTCAAATATTAAAAGCCTGTGGATCTTGTCATCAAAAGAACACTGGTTGAATCATGGGTATTAGAGTCCTAACTTGGGACTATCTTGACCTCAGGAGAGACCAAAAGGAGTTTTATATGTTGAAATAGCTGATACCCTACTAGCCAGGATGACGAGATTAGATTCAGAGCAACCTTGTCACACAATAGTGATAGGCTAAAGCCAAGAAGAGAACTAGCTACCACTTAATACAATAAGTGGGCAAGGCAAAGTCTATAATCTGATCAGAGGTGATTTGTGTCTGGCACTTCGTGATATACCCCATGTTCATTCTCCATGATCCATACCACATCCTGCAAGGGGAATACAAGCATAAATAATGGCATAAATTTTTATTTCAAGCTGAAAAATCAGCCCAGAGTATTTTGTAAATTATACAAGGTCATAACCCTAGCAATAACAAGATAAAACTTGAAAAGAACAACAACTAATTTAGTGAACCTTCCCTTTTAGTTTAAAGCATCAGTCTGCATTTCTTGTGAAAAAGATCTGCAGGTTTTAGCGGACCTCGAACTCAGGAGAGGCATGAAGAGATTCTATCAAAATCTTGGTTTGTGTTACTATAAACATCTCATACAGATTAAGGAAGGACAGGTCCCCTATGTACCCATTGAAAATACTAGGGTTGGATTGGGGAACCATAATTTTAAAAGGCTGAAAGCATTTGAGATGTTAGTGGGGAAGAGTGTGAAGCCTAGGAACCATTTCATGATAGAGGCTCTGTCCTCTGGAGAAGAGACAGAAGAGAACAAGATAGCCACATTTAATACTGAAAGGATTAATATGTGGACAAAAAAGCAGACATTTGTGTTGATCAGAAGATAGAAGTACAAGAAGTAAGAGAAGTTAGAGAGTTACATGTTCATGAATAAAGTACAGTGCACAATGAGCCTCTCAATGTATGTGTGTTGAGGGGTGGATGATAAATTTCCCTAGCAATAAATTTTTAGGATTACAACTACCCAGACAAAACCACTTACCTGCCTGTACTTCTGTAATAGGGATTACTGCATGGGTGTTGGGCTGCACTAGATTTAGAGACCTGAGAAGTCCCTTAAAGTGAGTATGTCTGTGACTCCCCAGCTATTAACACTTCTCTTGAATGGGTTTATCATTTCCCTAAAAAAGAGCACAAACTTGAGGGCATGGGGCATAAGATAGTTACATTTTGGTTCAAGAAGGAGGAAGGGCCTTTCTTCCAATGGAGTATGGAAATGGAAATTGCACTGTATGTTGAAGGTGGGTAGGCTAGAGATCACTGCATAAGGGTGGGGTGAACCTTGGGGACGAAGAGAAGTAGATTTATAGGGAGATCCAAGAAAGAAGTGTTTTTTCTAGGAAGGGAATAAAGGCAAATTGTGCTAGCTTCACATCTGTGCCTAAGGCTCCTATTGACAAGGATTCTGTGCATTAGGCAGTAAATAATTAGATGTATGAATGCTGCTAACACTTTATAAAAGAAAACTGTAATTTCATTACCAGAAGTACAATGATTTAATTATTATGTCAGAACTTCTACACTCATTAGTTTATGTTTACCTACTTGCCCATTAGTGTATATTTACAAGTCACAGTTTCTTAGATTTTATAGGGACTCTTGATGCAGAAGATTAAAGTTCGTGAAAAGTCAGTCTTAGGGTGCTTCTTAAATTTACAGGTGTAAACCTTCTGGTGGGGACTGAAAATGGCCTGATGCTTTTGGACCGAAGTGGGCAAGGCAAAGTCTATAATCTGATCAACCGGAGGCGATTTCAGCAGATGGATGTGCTAGAGGGACTGAATGTCCTTGTGACAATTTCAGGTATGTTACTAAGATGATGAGTCCCCCAGGTCCATACAGCAGGAAAGGGGTCCACCTCATTTCTGCAGAAACAGTTAGCTCTGCCCTTCCCAGCTAACAAACAAGACAGTGAAGTATAGCAGTATAGCCAGAGTGAGGTTGCCCACATTTTTTAACACTGGGTATTCTGACCTCCAAAAAAAGGTCTCTCACCTCTGCATTAAATCTGAATTAGGCAGAGACACACCACAAAGGCTATATATTTATAGCTCTTTATCTCTGTCAGGACTCAGCAAGGATCTTCGGATGTTTTTAAGGTTTCTGCACTCCAGTTATCACCACATACAGACAGAATATCAAAATGCAGGCTTCCAAGAGGGACATTTAGTAAGCAGAAATTTCTCTGGTCTCTTCCCTTAAAAATTCGCTTGCTTATAGTCCACTGATGTTTTGGCAGGTGCAGCTGGCACACTGGATGATCAAGTCTACAAAAAGATTTGAGTGTGAGAATCATTACTGCTATGCTCTGTAGCTTTCTGATTCCCAAAAAGAGCCTTAAATAGGAAAAAAAAAAAAAAAAAAAGATGGAGACTAAAGTGAAGGCCTTGTAACAAGTTAAAAATGCAACCTAAAAGAGGGCAGTTTTGTTGAAAGTTTTTCTTTTTTCTTTTTGGTGTTTGAAGGAATTTAACAAGTAACACCCATCACTTCCCCTCCCATTCCATCTAGTATGGAACCAGCTTGCTACTGCACTTTATAACCACCTGGGGAAATGTGAAAATCCAGAGTCAGAATCTCTGGGGTGGGGTTTAGGCATCAGGAGCTTTCAAAGTTTCTGACGTGTTTCCATTGTGCAGCCAAGTTTGAGAACAAGGATTTATGCTCAGCCATTGTTTCATGAAGAGACAACACAGGGATACTGGTTTGAACTTTGAGGAAAGTTCAGCTGTACTTCCATTTTGACAAAATGCTTTTGCTTGTCACTAAACTTCCTCTTTCTTTTACCTTTCCACTGAATGCTCAGTTTCATCTCTTTTTATTCTCCCCAAATAAGGTTAACCAGGTAAATTCCTTTTGTATTACCATTTGAGTTTAATCCCATGTAGTCTTCTGTTCTGGTTCATTGCTTTCCTGATTGCTATACTACCAAATCAAAATTAAAACTGCATATCTGCCAGTCACCTACTAAAAGTGGAAATGCAACCAGAAAATTCACATTCAGGCTTCATTATGTTGTTAGTGGCACATCTTCATTCTTAACAGTATAAGCATTTCCTTTTCTCATGAGGCACAGATAGGGAAAGTAGAAAATGAAAATAGGAGCAAAAGATTCTTGAACTAACATTGGATTCATATTGGCATAGAAAGGAAGAAACACTGGCTCTTGTGTCCATCCTAGCTACTGTGATCAATGTGGATTCTAGGCCTTTGGTTACAAAATTGAATATTGACCACACCATGATTCCCTTAGTTTAGGTGATGAATGCGCTCTCCTGTCAAATGCATGTGCAATGCTTTACTAAGTTCTCTTCTGCTGGTATATATTCATCTATAAAATATAAAACATTTTTTTGGGAGAGGCCAAGGCGGGCGGATCATTTGAGGTCAGGAATTCCAGACCAGCCTGGCCAACATGGTGGAACCCCATCTCTACTAAAAATACAAAAATTAGCTGGGCGTGCTGCGGGGACACCTGTAATCCTAGCTATTTGGGAGGCTGAGGCAGGAGAATCACTTGAACCCAGAAGGCAGAGGTTGCAGTGAGCCGAGATCACGCCACTGGACTCCGGCCCTGGTGACAAATGTGAAACTCTTGTCTCAAAAAAAAATAAATAAAACATTTTTAAAGCCTAAGATAAAGAAAAATAAGTATCCAAAAAACAAAACCCATAGATCTAAATTTATCATTAGTCAGCAAGAGTCATCCCAATGGACATTTTATCTGGTGCAAATAATCTAATGGAGTATATCAAGTTTTGCTACTTGTGTACTCTTCAATATTGTCTAGATATTTTTTTATCCTATGAATTTTTTATTCCAAGATCACTTTACCAAAGGGAACTTTAAGTTTTCAAGTTCACATTCTTTTTTTCCTTTTCTATTTTTGTTCAGTATTCCTTTCAGTGACTTCAGCACCATAAACTTGTCCAGTATAATTTCAGAACCCATATTATCCTCTTGTTTGCTTTTAAAATAACTTTGTTAGTTAAGTGAAACAAAACTACTACCAGTTGTCATCTTTAGTAGAAGAGGCAAATAAGAGGGTCTTCATTAACATCTGTTACTAGGTTATACAGTGAAGGAAAGTCAGGTGCCAAAATGCCCAGTTGTCAATACTTCTTCATGTGATTGATCTAGAATGTTCTAGAACTCTGATCAACCACTGTTGGAAGAGTTAACTCTTACTAAGTTCAGCAGACACTGCTTTGCATTGGGAAGAGAGAATAAGAGCAGCATGCTTAAGTAAGAAACCACCTGAAGATAAAGACATTATAATTTTGTGATGTGTCTAAAATACTTAGAGCTACTTTAACCATAAGTTCTGGCAGAAACACCACTTTAATGACAAAGTGCTGGAGACACTGATTATTAGGCCTTCAAACACACACACACACACACACACACACACACACACATAAAAATAAAAGGAGGTGGGGAAGGAAAGAGTGAGAGCTATCAGCGATTTGAAATTAAACCTCTATTATTTCAACAGGAAAGAAGAATAAGCTACGAGTTTACTATCTTTCATGGTTAAGAAACAGAATACTACATAATGACCCAGAAGTAGAAAAGAAACAAGGATGGATCACTGTTGGGGACTTGGAAGGCTGTATACATTATAAAGTTGGTAAGTCTCAAGACATGGAATTGTAAGTTTGGTCTGTTTACTCAATCAGACATATTCAGTTAGGTTTTACTTAGTCTTTTCTATCATATTGATGATGCATGTGTGACCAGCCTCAGATGTTGCTGGAACCTTCAGCATTATTTTTTAAAAGCCGGATTGATGAAATTGAAAGAGTGCATTCAGAATGAAGTCCTAGGCTTCAGTTTGAATATTTATATCTACTTTCTTCCAAAGACTCATTAAAATGACAAGAATAAAAATGCCATAAGGCTGAGGACAGTGGGACCAAGAGAAGAGAATTTCTCAGTGAATTTGAAAGAGTAGCTGAGTGACTGGAAAAAGACCTAGAATACCAGGAAATTCTGAATTCTGAAGCTGCAGTGAGGAAAATGATCAAAATCAATCCAACAGAACCCGGAGAGGCCCAGGAACTAAGGCCCCAGGGGAATCTGCGGTGGAAGTGGAGGTGTAAGGTGGGACTGAAAATAGAATTGTTAGAAAATTCATGAGCAGCAAGTCTTCTAGAACCCAGTCTCCACCTCTGAGCAGTTAGGCCACTACCTTCTGCTGCTGCAACAGAAGATGAAAGGTTTGCATGGCCAATCTGATGCTGGGAATGCCTGTGTAAATACACACACATACACATCCCTCTAGCCCCTATTTAGCTCCCAAATAGCTATGCCTAAACCCCCAAGGAAGAGAATGAAAGAAGTGTCTTGGAGAAAGTAAATGGCCAGAAAGAAAGATGTACAGGTACTAACATTTGAAATGCCATGAAAAAAGCTTGCTGCCTAACTACCCTGAAGTGAAGCCCAGCAGTTGATAAGCCCGTCTATACCAAGGAGTGGAGAAATTCACAAATACGAAGGAAACCTAAACAAACAGAAAGAAAGGACATTAGAAGAAACAGGGATAATGAGGAGTGGAAGAAAATGTAAAAAGAAAGAAAGGAAGGAAGCAAGAAACTATAATAGCTTTACAGAGATTAGAAAACTTCTTTCTATAAAACAAGAAAAGGGCTGTTAAAAAAAAAAAAAAAGTAGAGCAAAGTAGGGGGGAGTCATTTAGAGACCAAGAAAAAATTAAACTAAAAGGTATCAGCAGAAATAAAAAATGTAATAAAAGTGTTAGAAGATAAGAAATTCTCCTAAAGAGTAGAATAAAAAGCAAAGCAGAGAAAATATAAGAAATAAAAAGATCAATCCAAGTGGTTCAAAATCTAAGTAATGTGAGTTTTAGAAAATAAGAAATGAAAGGAGAGGAAAGTATTGAAGAAAGAATACAAGAAAGGTATCTAGAACTAAAAGCCTTGAAATCCCATATTAAAAGGATTTCCTGAGTGTCCAGGATACTGAATGAAAGACAGACTCTCAAAAAGACATATCAACATGATATTTCAATACCTGGGAAATGAGAAGGTCCTCAAAACTGGCAAAGCTGTCATAATATAAGTAAATAAATAACAAACAGTTTACATACAATAGACCCAGAATAAGAGTGGCCTGGGACATCTCAGCAGCAATATAGAAGCTTAAAAGACAACACAGCAAGGCCTTCCAAATTGCCGATAAAATCATTTCCAACCGGTATTTTATAGCCCTCCTGTGTTAAGAGTTAAGGAGATACATATATGTGTGAGTGTGTATGTATGTATATGTGTATATACATTTACATATACATAGAGAGAGATTATAAGGAATTGTTTCACATGACTATACTATAGAGGCTGAAAAGTCTCAAGATTTTCAGTCAGCAAGCTGATTCAAACCCAAGAGAGCCAAGGGTCTAAGTCCAGTTCAAATCTGAAGGCCTGAGAACCAGAAGAGCTGATGGTGTTCCACTATGAGCACTGGCAGGCTCAAGACCCAAGAAATGCTGATGCTTCAGTCCAAGTCTGAAGGCCAGAGAAGACTGATATCCTAGCTCAACCAAGCAGGAAGACTCAGCCTTTTTGTTCTAGTCTGGTCTCCAAATGATTGCCAAAGGCTCACCCACATTGGGGAGGGCAGTCTACTTTATGAATTCTACTGATTCAAATGTTATTCTCATCCAGAAATACCCTCACAGACACACCCAAAATAATGTTTGACCAAATATCTGGACACCCTGTGGCCCGGTCAAATTCACATGAAATTAACCATCAGACCATCAAGACATCAGTCAATTTTGAGTGCAAAAGAAAGACATTTTCAGTCATGCAGTTCTCAGAAATTTATATTTCATGCACCGTTTCTCAGGAAGCAAATGGAGGATGTGTTCCACCAAAATAAATAACTAAACCTAGTAGTCCAGGAAGATGAAGAAAATACCCAGAATGATGGTGAAGGGAACCTGGGGTGACAAGTCTGCCACAGGCCTGGAAAGAAATAAGTCCTGGCAGAGTGCGACAATGCAGGGTTCCAGGAAAGATGCCTCCAAGAAAAATAAAATGGTATAAATAGATGACCTACTGCGTTTGACCATGTTGAAGGGCATTTATTAGCAGAAAGTTTACATGTGCTTAGAGACAGATACATAGAAAACAAGGAAGTAAAAAAAAAAAAAATAAGGGGAAACAAGAAAGGAAATGTAACCATGGTATACTACATACCTCAGTTGTGAATAATAATAATTTTAACACTTAATATTGATTTAACCAAAAATTTAAAACATAGCTATACTTAGAGTTTACAGGAGTAAATTGTGTGTACATATGTATAAGAAAGAAAGAGAAGAAGTTAGAGAGAGAAGGAAATGATACAAGAAATTAAATCCTTTCCATACTACGAAGTCAGTAAATAATGTCTGTGACTGAAAAAAAAATCAGGAAATAACATTATAATCATGTTGTTTGGAAATCTGGAAACAAATTGCTGAAAAAGTAGTTGAAAGAGTTGCAAGTCGTTGTTTTTAGGGAGCAGGAATCAGCAGGGAGGCAGGGACTTGGTTTTCATAAGCCCTGTAGAATTATTTGGCTTTTTAAAATAGGTACCTGTAAGACTTGTTCAATCCATAGCTGACAAAAATAAGAAAATGTGTGGAGGCTTTTGAAATGTGTACTAGATAAAATACATTAATTATTTAACATAAAGAATGACAATAAAGGCGCGGCGGAGGAACTTTAGACACCTTCAGTTCAAAGGAGTCCATGATGTGGTCTCAGAAAAGAATGAGACACATTTGAAATTTTAACCAGTCAAGTGGGTTCAATCATGTGTGATGACATAATGTTGGTTGAAATCTAATCAAGTGTATTAAATGCAGAATGTGGAAACAGAAGGGGCATGCTATAAAGAAGAGCTCAGAAAGCAAGAACTTCCGTGTGTCATATTCTGCCAACTAGAAACGGGACTCTATTTGAAGCAGAGTCTCCACCTGCCTTTTCTCTAATTTCATTCCAGGCGACCTTCCCAGATAACCTTGACACAGTACTAGGAAGTGTTGGGGCTGGCTAGTGAACTTGAAGGTTTGCTGCCTGAGAAGGACATGTTCCTCACTTCATAACATGCCATTCACAGTTTTACAAAGAAAAAAAAAGCCCCTGACGTTACAACACAGATTGTATTGATAAGTATAAAAGCAGCCTTTGGGTGGGGCACTGTGGCTCACACCTGCAATCCCAGCACTTTGGGAGGCCGAAGCAGGTGGATCATGAGGTCAGGTATTCGAGACCAGCCTGGCCCACATAGTGAAATCCTGCCTCTACCTAAAAATACAAAAAGTTAGCCAAGCATGGTGGCGGGCACTTGTAATCCCAGCTACTCGGGAGGCTGAGGCAGGAGAATCACTTGAACCTGGGAGGTGGAGGTTGCAGTGAGCCAAGATGGCGCCACTGCACTCTAGCCTGGGCAACAGTGCGAGACTCCATCGCAAAGAAAAAAAAAGCAGCTTTTGGAAAAAAATAAACATTTAATGTCTGTAAACGTATGTGGCCACAGCCACATCTACATCTCGCCAGCACTTAGCACACAGCCAGGCCCAGGGAAATCAGTTAAGAAGTATTTGTTTTAAAGAAAGGAATGGATGTTCAAAGGACACAGCATTATTCACAAAGCAGACCACATGTGGAAATATTTTTCTGTAGCAGGCTGGGCGGCAGTGCAAGCTATTTGCTCCACTGTACATTTTTGTTCAGGAATCAGAATTATTTGGTACTTTCTAATAGGATATCTTGGAATTCTAATCTTTTCTTATCCTCAATCTGATAATTTGGCAAAGTATAAAACATACATCCCATCATTCTCACACCAAGTAGAATTCAGATTCATATGCATATTTGGTTTTCTTTTGAAAGTAGTGAGCTTCTTTCTTTGAGATCAGGTCATATTTTCAGGGAAAAGCAATAGAAACCATTTCAAAGCTGTTTCCTTTTGAGTATTTTGCCTTTATTACTTGGCATTTGTTAGTCCAAAAATTTCTAGTGATCACATTTTGTGTCCATAAACTAATACTGTATGATTACAGAGCAATAAAATTCATTGCAGGAAATAATGTAAAATTTCTGAATATTATCTCTTGCATATACCTGACAAGTGTTTTTCAAAAACATCAGGCTACAGGAATCCTATTTGACCTGCACATCTGCTGTTGGCCCTTCTAACATTGTTGATGTCTTCCTTCTAATCATTGCCGTCCTAACATTAGTAGGCTGATCTATATCCACACATCTAAAGTGAAATTTAACCAGGGAGCAATATCTGGTAATTCTCTATAAGAAAACTTGAGACCAGCTTAATTTTCAGAAACACTGTTTGCCTTAGTTATCCAAAGAACCACTTGCAGTTTCCACTTTGCTTCCCCTGTGAAATTCCAGCCACAACAGCACTGACATCTTCTTGTAGCACGTGATTATTCTACTATGTTCAAATTATTGTGAAATTTTAAAAATACAAAATGAGAATAAAAAAGAAAAGTAAATTGTATATCCAAGAGCCATTTAAAATATTTCTTGATTTATCTGAGCCTATATGTGCTTAGATAAGTTTTTATTTTCAAGATGATTTTAAATTTCTTTAAAAATATGAACCTATTTATTTCTTCTTTCACCCTGAAAATTAGCAAAATCTGAAGGGATTTTTTTTCTTTTCTTTTTAAAATGTATTTTAGATCCAGGGGGTACATATGCAGGTTTGTTTCATGGGTAGTTTGCATAATGGTGAGGCTCAGGCTTCCAGTGAACTCATCATCCAAATTGCGAACATTATACCCAACAGGTAAATTTTCAGCCCTTAACCTGCCACTCCCCTTTTAAGAGTCCTCAGTGTCTATTATTTCCAGCTTTGTTTCCACATGCACCCCATTTTTAGCTCCCACTTATAAGTGAGAACATGTGTTATTTGACTTTCTGTTTCTGGGTTATTTTACTCTAGGAGATTGGCCTAGCTCCATCCATGTTGCTGCCAAGGGCACAATTTCAATTTTTTTATGGCTGCGTAGTATTCCATGCTGTATATATAACACAGTTTCTTTATCTAATCAAACATTAACGGACAACTTAGATTGATACCATGACCTTGCTGTTGTGAACAGTGCTGCAATAAACATACAAATGCAGGTGCCCTTTTGATTAAAAAAAAAAAAGAAAAGAAAAAGTTATTTTCCTTTAGGATTTACCCAGAAGTGGAGCTGCTAGGTAGAATGGTAGTTCTATTTTTAGTTCTTTGAGAAATTTCCATACTGTTTCCCAAAGAGATTGAACTAACTTACATTCCTACCAACAGTGTATAAGCATTCCCTTCTCTCTGCAGCCTCACCACCATCTGTTACTTTTTCTGACCTTTTAGTAATAGCCATTCTGACTGGTGTGAGTTGGTATCTCATTGTGGTTTTGATTTGCATTTCTCTGATGTTTAGTGATATTGAGCATTTGTTCATCTGTTGGTTGACTGCTTATATGTCCTCTTTTGAGAAATGTGTGTTCATGTCCTTTGCCCACTTTTTAATAGGATTGATTTTTTCTTGTTGAATTGTTTGCATTCCTTGTAGAATCTGTTGGATGTATAGTTTGCAAATATTTTCTCCCATCATGTAGGCTGTCTGCTTACTCTGTTGATTGTTTATTTTGCCACGCAGGAGCTCATTAGCTTAATTAAGTCCCATTTGTCTGTTTTTGTTTTTGTTGCATTTGCTTTTGAGGTGTTAGTCATAAACATGTTGCCTAGGCCAATATCCAGAAGAGTTTTTCCTAGGTTTTCTTATTATAGTTTTGGGTACATTTAAGTCTTTAATCCATTGTGCATTCATTTTTGTATATGGTAAGGGATAAAGTTCTAGTTTCATTCTTCTGCATATGGCTAGCCAACTTTCCCAGGGTGTCCTTTCCTCATTGTTTATGTTTGTTGACTTTGTCGAACATCAGTTTGTTGTAGGTATGTGGCTTTATTTCTGGGTTCTCTATTCTGTTCCATTGATCTATATGTCTATTTTTGTATCAGTGCCATGCTTCTTTGGTTATTACAGTCTTACAGTATAGTTTGATGTCAGGTAATGTGATGCCTCCAACTTTGTTCTTTTAGCTTAGGATTGCTTTGGCAATTTGGCTCCTTTTTGGTTCCATATGAATTTTAGAATTGTCTTTTCTAATTCTGTAAAAAATGACATTGGCAATTTGTAGACTGCTTTTGGCAGTATAGTCACTTTAACAGTATTGATTCTTGTTATCCATGAGCATGGGATGTTTTTCCATTCATTTGTGTCATCTATGGTTCCCTCATCAGTGCTTTGTAGTTCTCCTTGTAGGGGTCTTTCACCTCCTTGGTTAAATGTATTATCCTAGGGGTGTGTGTGAGGTGTGTGTGTGTGTGTGTGTGTGTGTTATTATAAATGGGATTGAACTCTTGATTTGATTCTCGGCTTGAGCATTATTGATGCAACTGATTTTTGTGCATTAATTTTGTATCCTGAAACTTTACTGAACTTATCGGCTCCAGGAGTCTTTTGGAGGAGTCTTTTGGAGGAATATTTAGGGTTTTCTAGGCATAAGATCCTGTCATCAGCAGAGATAATTTCACTTCCTCTTTTCCAGTTTGGATGCTTTTTGTTTTTTTCTCTTGCCTGACAGTTCTGGCTGAGACTTCCAATACTATAGGAGTGGTAAGAGTGGAAATTCTTGTCTTGTTCCAGTTCTTAGGGGGAATGCTCTTAGCTTTTTCCCATTCAGTATGATGTTGGCTGTGGGTTTGTCATACATAGCTCTTATTATTTTGAAATATGTTCCTTCAATGCCAACTGCTATGGATCTTTTCCTAGGGTTCAGGTGAAGAGATGAGCAAAAATAGTCTAATAAACACTTTATGTCATGAAAAGTTATAAAGCAAATAACTGGAAACTTAATGTCATTTAAGTATATTAAAATTTTTCCTACCTAGTTTCTTTAGGACTCAGAATATTCTGTCTGTTGAGATATTTTACAAAGAAATTGATTGCCATGTGTACCAATTGTGGATTACGAATTCTCTAAGAATTAGAATCCACACTTAATAGCAAAGATTCAGAAGGCGCTTAAAGGATTGTTCAATCTCTCAAGGTCATCACTGTAAATATTGCTTATTATATCAGAGACACACACACACAGGTAAGAGTAATGAAGAGAATGCCAGACAACAGTCCGTTCTTCCATTCATCCATTCAGTAAGCATTTACTGAGTACTACTTTGTGGAGGCAAAAGCATGTGGAGACTCAATCATTGAACTAAGTGTCTGTCCATAGAATTTACAATGCTTAATATTCCATCTGTCTAAAGAGTAAAAGGATTTGTCAGTATTCGGAGCCCTTTAAGTCATTAACAGAACCCAAGGCTCCTAACACCCCCTTTCATTAGAAGCATAAACAAGCAATTATTTCACTTAGTAACTGGAATTCAAATATAAATAATAAGCAAATGGCAGCCTTTATGTCTGCCCATTTTCTGATTTTTCTACCATCTTCATATCTGCTGTCAGCTACTTATGTGTGGGTGAATGTAAATGCCAGGCAAGCTAACATGAAGGAAATTATGCATTCTTATTACAATGAATATCAACATCTAGACCTAGTGTTAAAGACAGTCCTAAGCAGTTATATCTCTGGATGATGAAGAGAGTCTTCAATATAAAGCAAAGGCCATAAGTGTTCTGCCAACCAAAGTTCGCTAAGGGAAGCTAAATCAGTATCTATGACAAAAAAATTCCACACCAGGAATAATCACCTTCATGAAGCTGACACCCAACATCAATATTTAAATTTACATATTGTTGCTTATACATTCATTATTAATACAAAGAACTTGAATAACCTGATGTACTTCTTAACTCATAATTTTTCTATTACAGTTAAATATGAAAGGATCAAATTTTTGGTGATTGCCTTAAAGAATGCTGTGGAAATATATGCTTGGGCTCCTAAACCATATCATAAATTCATGGCATTTAAGGTAAGCAGGCATGTGATTATCTAAAAATGTGCTTTTTAAAAATTTTCAGTTTCTACCCATTAATAAAATAGTCCATATAGACCAATACCAATTTTCATATAGATAATAAGTGTAGGTACTCTTGGTTTTATTGTTTCAAAAGTAAAGACTAAGTTAAACTTAGTCTCTAAATCTTTTAATCCTCATAAATTTTTCTGGATGAAGTCCCTAAAATGCAGGTGATGCTTATATGTCCCCAGTGCTAACTTATGGAAATGACCTAGTTTTTCTGCATTCTTCTATTTTGATTGTGTTTTCATTTTTTACCTTGTCTAAGTTTGTACCCACCATGGTTGGATTGGTCACTCATGAGATTTGCCAGGAGTGGGATGGGGATATGCTAGTCCTGTTGACCCCAGCTCATGAAGCTGACACCCGAATACCAGGAGGACCAGTACTTACAGGCACCCAGATGTGTTCAGAGCCGCATAACCTATCCATAGCCCAAGTAAACTTACCTTCTGCTTTCTCTCACACTCCCTGTCTCTCTCAGCTTATGTCTGTCTACTTCTTTGTGTCTCATTGGCTGTTACTTTTTCTCCCCACCTTTATGACTGTTATCTCCCTTTGGTTCCTTATTCATTCTTTTCTGCCACATTCACCATGGAGGGCAAAACCTTAGAACACTATGTAGGCCCACTTCAGAGCTGAATCACTTCTACCTTGTTCCCTAGTGCAGATAGCTTATTTGTGATGTGCTCAGGAAAATAGATTCATTAATGGAAATGGGCTCCCCTCCATAACCTCACTTTTATGGAAAAAAAAAAATTGGAATGCACTAGGTTACTAATAACAATTAAGGGATAACTCCTAAAAGCCAAAGTGTCCTGTTCTGCCAAAATCTGTCTCCACAAAAGCTTTTCAATCAACATCCCATTCCCATTCTTGCTCTGAAGTTACTGCCATCATTTTATGACCCAGAGCACATGAGAGAGTGCAAAATGTTCTTTCTGACAGACCAGATCCAGCCCAGAGAGAGGGAAAAGCAAAGGCAAAGACTTGAACAGGGAAGAGTGGAACTGGCAAGAGGCAAAGCCTTCCCATAGGACAAGGACAGGAGGCTTGAGCTTCCTGTGCTGTCAGAATGGTGTTAGCAAAAGATGAGAAGAGAAGGGTCTGAGAGGTAGCAGTGGCATTATAGCTAAGGCAATCGTAGTTTCACAAATGCTCTCCCAGATCTCAAGGCCCAAAGGTAGAGTGTTGTTAAAAAATAGCAAAGGAAAATGGCAGAGGAACACTTGACAGTTAGGTGGGGCTTGGGCTCTGGATTCAAACACAGAGAACTTTCACAAACTTGACAAGACCTCTCTTTTTGCTTTCTAGTTAAACCCAAATAGTCAATGCAAGCCATCAATCTTGTGATGTTCCACTCCCACCTCTTTCTCTACCACCCAAACCCAAGTCTCAGATTCCAACATTAAGAGAAAGTGCCAATCTTATGCCCACTCATTCGCTGAAGAAATTCCAAACCAGAGCATGCCCATTAACAC